>NC_046662.1:11613004-11618759 GCF_010883055.1 Belonocnema kinseyi | reverse complement strand
TAAATTATAATTTGGTTTAAATTTCCCTTTTTTTCTAGACTAAAAATCTTTTTTGCTTAAAAATTTATTTATCTTGTTGAAAATTTATTTTTAAAAGTTAAGTTTAACTTTTCTGGAATTAAAATCAATTTTTAAAAATAGACAAGCAATCATTACTTTTTCGTCAAGAATTAATCTTTTTTCGAAAAAACTTTTTTTGATTGTAGGAAAAGATTCCTTACATTTTTTTCAAATAGTACAGATTTTTTCCAGCACAGTAAGTGAAATTTTTCTGAAAGTTTCATACTGTTAACAAAAAAATTTGGTTTGTTTTATCTGGAAAAAATGGGGGATCCAAACCAACAATTTTTAGTTGAAAGCTCATTCGTAGAAATTTTATGTTTCTTGGTTGGGAATTTACACCCTGTTTGAAAGTCGAACCGCTTTCTAAAAATTAACTTTTTGGTGGAAGAACACTTTTGTGGAAACTTCTTCCTGAATTAAAATGCGACTATTCCATTTTGGCTAAAAATGGATATTTTTTAGTTTAAAATTTTTAAAATTTGGTTTAAAATCTATGTATTTTGTTTAAAACTTTTCTTTTTGGTTTTTTAAAATTTATTTGAATTCGAATTTATTTTAATTTATTTTTAATTTATTCGAAGCTTGGAAATTTTTTTCTTGAAAATTTACCCTTATTCAAAAATTTACTCTATTTTTAGAATTGGTATTTGTGGTGAAAAATTTAAGTGTTTTGTTACAAAATTCCTCTTATTGGATTGGGAATTCATTGATTATCTCAAATTTCAACTGTTTGGGTAAAAATCAATTTTGTCTGTTTGAAAAAAAGATCAATTTTTACATTACTTGTTAAGAATTCTTTTTTCTTTAATTTTAAAATGTAGCTACTTTGCTTATTCATAAAAAATAGTATAATTTTACCATCCCCACCCCCTCCAGTCTAATCGCCTTACGTTATTTTTAGATGATAACTAAATAGATTCACGGAAAAAATCCAGTACGCAAAAATTAGGTAACTAAAAGCCAAAAGAATAAGTTCAATAATAATGGTTAATAATAATAAATAATTAATACAACAATAACAATTCAAGAGGGTGAATGTTAATTTATAAATGGAGTTGATTTTGAGCCATAAGATACAAGGTTTCAACAATTTTCATGACAATAGTTAAATTTTTAACAACAAAATAAGTTTTGAACTTAAATGATAACACTAAAAAATTAAATAATATAATTAAATAATGGGATTTTTCTCCTAAAAGAAAAGGATTGATTTATAACAAAAAATGTAATAGTTGGAATTTTTAACAAAAAGGATTTTAATTTTAAACAAAAGACAGTTGAAATCAGTCAAAACAGAAACTTTGAACTATTTTCATTTTTAGACAAGATATGAAATCTCTACGAGAATAGATTTTCCAGTCAATAAGAAAAAAAATTTTCATTCAAAATAATGAATTTGAATGCCAAAAAGACGAATGTTCTAAAAAACAGTTAAATTAAAAAAATGATTTTAATCATTTTAGATTATTTTTCGACGCGTTTTGATCAAAAATAAATCAATAACAAATTTGGAATTTAATTTTAGAGACTTGAAAGCTGATAATAAAGTTCCTATCTGGCCACATTGTATGAAAATATTATGCACACTTACTCAGATATTTTTTTACGAAATTTATGGCTGACAACAATGCTGGAGTTGTAAAATTTTTTATAGAATTATTACTTATTTCCATAGGTTTCCAGATAAAAAAGCCGCTGATCCATACAATCTTCTGGAATATCATTCCAATTTAAGGAGAAAATGAATCAGATCATAAATTATTATCTGCATACTAAAGCATAATGTAGGCAGTTAAAACAGTGCGCGGGTTTTTTATTTGATTTTAAATCCTTTTTTATGAAAAAAATCGCGAAGATAATGGGCTCATAGATGATATCAGGATTCGATTTTACTTTCAAGTTTTCATGCGCTATTTTCTAGGGAGATAGTTTCGTCTTCTTTCCGTTTTAGATATTACCTATTTCATGTAGACACTGAGTTTTCTTGTGAAAACCTCGGTCTTATCAATTTGCTTCTTAATGGAGAAAATATCCTGATGGCGAAAGCAACTCTATAAAAATATTCATGTAAAGAGAAAATATGCACACAAAAAAAAACGTTTTTTATTCAGATCTACCCTAAATTTTCCGCTTTTCTTTAATGCTGATTAGATAATTTGAAAAACGAGAAGAAATGAATTTTGCCAAATTTAAAAATTCTAATTTAGAATTCTTTTGTAGTTGTAGGGCCGTAACATACAATACCAACAAATATTTTAATTCCGTTCAAAAAGGCTAAATTAAACCAAAAATATAAATTCTCAATAAAATAATTGAATTTTCGATTAAAAATAATTTTTTCAACGAAACAAGTGAATTTTTAACTGAAAACGATTAATTTTACAGAAAAAATTAAATAGTTACATTTCTAGTAAAAAAAATTAGTAAAACAGGATAAATAAACAAGTCTTCAAAAAATTTGGTTAAATTTTTAACCCAAGAAATGAACGGTTAACTGAAATTATGCATCTTCGATCAAAAAATTTGTTTGTAACCAAATATGAAAAGTTGGTGCCAAGCGCCTTTTTCTTGTTGCCTTTCTTAATTTTATTTTATATTTATATTAATCGATTTTTTGTGATTGAGGGAGGGAGTCCTCCACTCATCTAAGTAATTTTGATAATTCCGTTTTCGTAAAACATTCACTTTTTTTTTAAATTAGTACATTGTTGCTGTTAAGTTAACTGAAATATTTTTTTGATTGAAACTATTTTTCCTGACTTTTTTTTAAATTTAAAAATAATCTTTTTTCGTAGAAGTATGGAATCTCACTTAGATAAAAATGTAACTATTTCGTTAAAAATTCAGTTATTCCCTGCAAAATTTACTCTTTATTTAAAATTCAGATTTTTGTGTTGAAAAGTCCACTGAAATCTATAGCTCCCAGCTCATAATTTTTTTAAAAAATAAACGAGTCTTTGAACTTAATTACTTTTTTGTGTCCTGCATTAACGCGTGTTCCAAGCAGAAAAAAAACAGAAGTGAATTTTTATTGCGGGTATTTTTGAAGTAGATAAAGTTGAATTTTTTCATATCGAAAGAATAAAGGTTCCAATCGAGTTTGAATTCTAACCATTTCCCATCTCGTGAGTAAATCTTAATACACTTTATTGTAAATAATAATTAATGAATAATAATAAATTATAGGTTTACATAAAAATTGTCTGCAAAAAAATCCTGTATTAATTTACCTCTGAATGCACAACGGCGATATTGTTTTATATGCAGCTGAAGATTAAAAAGCAATGGTACCTATGGTATAAATGAGAGTTCTATAATAATAGATGTTAGCCTCAGTGACTCGGGCGGTTAGGTGCTCGGTCTTCATGTTAAAATTCCGCGGTTCGATCTCTGACCTTTGAAATGTTTTCTATATACTTTCACCGTATTTTTAGTGGTTCAAATCCCAATTAAAGCTGTAGGTTCCCCTTTATGCACTTTATTGCAAGCTAGTCTGTTCATAATGAAAAACTGTGAGATACACGAAAACTGGCAGCATTTTCAGATTTTGAGGATGGTCCTGAGCCACCCGAAAATAAACATTAAACAAATTTTCATAATTGAAAAAATAAAAATTTTCATCTTTTTCGAAAGAGGTCATGTAAACATGAAAACTAAGAAGATTTGAAGGTTTTTGAAGCGGAATTTTGTCTTCGACCAACTAGAACTAACCCAATAAAAAGATTGTTTAAATCCCCCCACTCCCAAAAATGAAAATTTTGAGTTATCTTGAAAACGCTGAGAGATACGCAAAAAGTGGCAACCTTTTCTGGATTTTCAAGAGGGGAATCGCTTTCAACGAAAATGTTAAGGTTTTTGGAGAGGGGTATTGTTTTGCACCTACATGGACTAATCCAATACAAAGATTTTTTTTAATAATAAAATAAATGTTGAGTTATCTTAAAAACTGTGCCAGGATTTTTTTTGTGGGGGGGAGAGGCTTCGGGCTTATGTATAGATAAAGAGTGGGGGAAAGTGAATTGAAAAATGAAAATACTTAGCCCCCCCCCCCCCCCCCCCCCCCCCCCCCCCCCCGGCTACACCACTGACTGAGAGATACTCGAAAACTGACAAAATTGTGAAGGTTTTTCTAAATGCGGATGGCCCTTAGTTACCCCGACGTAAAGCAGTAATAAAATTTTATTTGTTTAAACAATAAAAAAATAATGAACCAATGTTATTAAATATTCCACTAGACTAATAGCAATAATTTTAAGAAGAAAAAACAACAAATTTTCAAATAATAAAAATTATTGAAACCAATTCCATTTGTTTCAATGATTAAAAATATTCCACTACACTAATATTAATAGTTTTAAGTAAAAAAAGACCAGAATACAGTGCTCAAAAGGTCGATTTCATGAAGAATGGACATTTTTTGTTTTAAGGGTAGTTTGCAGGTACTCGTGGGGATGTGCTAGGGGTGTCAAACCCATATCTCTGATGCATGACATTTTTTGTTGGATAATTCTCAACAGGCTCCCATACTTTCGCGTCACATTTTTTCAAACCCTAAAAAATTCTTCCATAAACTCAAAAAAGTGATTTTGCCCCATGCATTTTACATAGGAAACTTCAAGTTAAAACGACACCTGTTAAAATCGAAAATAAAAAAAAAATTAGGGAATTTCTTTTTTCGGATTAATGGGCCCAGTTTAATTTGCTGGCCTTTTATCAGGAAAATTTATATCTTGACTGTATATAACGTGTTGAGTTAAATGTGTAGAGTTTAACGTGAAGAGTTTTTTGTACAGACTTTAAAGTTCGAGGTTTTCATTTTCGAGGTTAGTGTGCAGACTTTAATGTGCATGGTTTTAGCGTGTACACTTTAATGTGTACAGTTAATGTGTACAGTCTTCAAAAATTAATTTATAAAAAGTTGTAGAGTTAAGCATGGAGACTTGAATGTGTAGACTTAAATATGTACACTGAAAACAATTGTTCTTGAATCAAGTAAATATTACTTGATTCAAGTCAATCGCAGGTACGAATGGGAACGATAGAATATGAAGATAGTTTACTTCTAAGAAATCATTTCTGATACACCTCAAGAATATATTTTCTTGATCTAAGAATATGTAGTAACTGAGCAATAGACTAGTGCCTCAACTGAACACTATTTCTCATGAAAAAAAAATAGTTTTCGAAATTATTGTTATATAATCTTCATTTTTTCAATTATTAAAATACGTAATTTGCGCACACTTACTTACACATATCATCGTGCGTCTAGATGCTTTGGAAAATCGCACTCGCCGAGGATTGAACCCTATACCTAAACTATTTAAAAACTCGTGTGTCCCAACCACGCACTCTACCGATTTCGCTATCGAAGCACTTGGATTTCGGTGACAAAATCTTGGGTAAGAATTTCGAGGCAGGGTTGTACCAAGTCATAAGGTGAGCCTCAACCAACTTCAAACTAAAAGTTGTCAAACTCAACTTTAATATACCATTTTTTATTTAGAAAAATTCTAGAATTGAATTTTCCTTATTTCAAAAAAGGCTCGAAACTTTTCTTTCTTAATATATTTAAAAATGTTATAAGATATCTCAAAGTACGAGGGTAGTTCAATAAGTCCTTAGAATGAAGTATAAAAACAATTTTTTTTGGGTAAATTTTTTTTTATTTTTCAACATAATCTCCTTGGAG
>NC_046662.1:11604692-11612904 GCF_010883055.1 Belonocnema kinseyi | reverse complement strand
ATCTAGTCGGGAGTGGTGCTGACTGAAAACAGATGATTTGGAGCGATTCGCGCGCCATCTGTTGGTCATTCTAAGGACTTATTGAACTACCCTCGTAACTAACAATTAACAAAAATTCTCCATGAAATGCGCAGTTTTCAATTTATCTAACTCGTCCATTGTATATAATACTCTTTTACTCATTTTTTAATGCAGAATAACTTTTCTTAAACAATAATGTAAAATATGTGAAAAAGCGAAGTAAGTTTCATTTATTTACCGAGGCATTTAATACTTTTTGTTTTTAAATATTTAAAGCGCTTAAATACGACCCGAAGGTAATGCATAATAATGAAAAGTTGCACGTACAAAAATGCTTTGATAACATCAATGACAAAACTTAATGTTCTGCTATACGAAAATTTTCATAATACGCACTTCACTTATTTTACAAAGGGCTCAATACTTCTTTCTTTAAAAATTTAATCCGCTTGAAAACTATATAAAGCATATAAAAAATAAAGAACTTTTAAGTTGAAAAACGCTTGAATAACCTCAGTGACAAATAAATATTTTCTGATTTTTAAAAACCTTTGTAAAACGCACAGTTTTCAATTTATAAAATTCTTTTATGATACTTTTTAACTCAGTTTTTAATTTAAAATGACAATTTCTAAAAAATAATTAAAAATGTGTAGGGAAAATTTATCGCTAATTTAAATATTACCTATTTAAAAAAGTGCTCGATACTTTATTTTAATTTTAAATATGAAATACTTTGAAATCAGAAGAAACGAGAATTCTGTAAAGAAAAAGAATTCTGTGCAAGAGCATTCAGGAAAAATTAATTCTTTGAATTCGTCTAGATGAACATTTTTTTCAAAAGTTAAAAAATCTGTTGCCTAAAACTTATTTAGTTTAAATTAACATAACACATGATCATTTTATTTTTTCAAAACTATTTTTTTCTTACTAATAACTTTCATGAATTTTGCCATTTTTGTGATTTTCAAACTGCTATTATCGAACACGAAAATTGTGTGTTAACAAAATACAACTACACTAAATTAAATAAGGTTTACATAACAAAATTTTTAACTTTTTAAAAATCAATTTTTATCTAGCCAAATCCAAAAAAGTAATATTTCCTTATTGAATAAAGAATTCCTGTATTTAGCAGGAATATTTATTGTTCTTTTTAAGTTTGGATGATTCTTTTTTACCTTGAGCACTACACAAATATAATGTCAGGGTGGCCGTTTTAATCGAGGAATGAAATTCCCAGTCATTTACTGATTCACAACAATGTTTCACGGTTAAAAAAATTCGAAATGGTTTAATTTTGAGTAGATTAATTCACTGAAATCGCAAAATTCACGGAATTCAAGAAATTGATGGAAATCACGGAATTGATGGAATTCAAGCAATTAATAGAATTTAAAAAATTTTCCGAATTTAACGAATTCGTTGAAATGACGGAATTCACAGATTTCATGGAATTCATGGAAAGCACGGAATTCATGGATTTCACGGAATTTATGGAATGAATGAAATTCACGGAAATGATGGAATTCACGGAAAAGATTGGATTCGCCGAATTCATAGAATTCAAGCTGACTGTCATCATGGAATTTATGAAACTAAGGAAATCACCGAATTCGAGGAATCAAGGGAATCCGCAGAATTAATTTAAATTAAGGGATTCGCGAATTTCATGGAATTAGCGGAATTCAAAGGATTCACGGATTTCAAGGAATTAACAGAATTCATAGAATCCACAGAATTCAAAGTATTTACGGAATTCAAGAAATTCAATCAATTCACGGCATTTGTGGAGTTCCATCAATTCTATATATTCCGTGAATTCCGTAATTTCAATGAATTCCGTAAGTCATTGAATTTGACGATTTCCTTGAAGTTCATTAATTCATTGCATTTGATGATTTCCTTGAATTTCGTTAACTTATTAAATTTGACGATTTCCTTGAATTTCATGAATTCCATGAATTTCATAAATTGCATTAAAATTTAATAAATTCCATGAATTACACAAATTTCATTAATTCCATGAATTTCGTTTATTACATTAATTCCGCGAATTCCGTCAATTCTATCATTTCCGTGAATTCTGCACATTCGTTGAATTCCGTAAATTCAATGAATCATGTAAATTCCGAAAATTGATTGAATTTCGTGAATTCCAGAAATTCGGTGAATGTCGTGTATTGTATAAATTCCGTGAATTCGTTGAAATCCGCGAATTCCGCAAATTACATTCATGTTATGAATTCTGTAAATTTCCTGAATTCCACTATTTCCGTGAATTCCATTTATCACGTGAATTCCGTAAAATCCACAAATTTCAAGAATTTCATAAATTCGTTAAATTCCGGAAATTCAATTACCCACGTGAATTCCGCAAATTGCGTAAATTCCGTGAATTCTAGCAATTTCGTGAATTCCGTGAATCTGATAAATTCCATGAATTCCTTTAACTCGGTGAATTCCATAAATTCCTTAAATTCCATGAATTCTATGTATTCTCTGAATTCCATAAAATCTTTGAATGCCGTTGGTGAAATCCATGAATTTCATGAATTCCGCTAGTTCCATGGAATCCGTGAATTCCGGTCGTTATATGAATTTTACAAATTCTATGAATTCCAAAAATTCCTTGAATTCCCTAAATACGAACGTTATATACAATATATATAAGAACATGTGTTATAAGAAATGATTTACACTTTTTTAAAATTTTTCGCTTCCACAGTTGTCGAGATATCCAGCCGCAAGTTTTACGTTTCGGAAATAAACTTTCAATACATGTAGTGGAAGTTTCCAACAAAAATTTTCAACATTATGTACAAAATTTGATATTTCTGACAATTAATAACGTTTTAAATATTTAATTTAAAGATCTGTATCCAGATAACAATTGATTGCTGATTAAAGAATTTGTTATTTCTACTACTTCTTTAGGTTATTTCCTCAGCACTATACTCTGTTCAGTGAGAGAATACTTAACGTCGCGCGCAGTATTTTTTCAGGAAAGGAAAAGAGTAAATCCTGTCTTTCTCTCGGCACAATCGGTCGTGAAATTTGTGAGAGGCTATCAATTTCGAAGGAAAGCATTTCTATAAAGTGGAAACTTGAAAATCAGTGAAACAGACCTGAACTTCACACTGTTATTACAGCTTGCACTAACTGAAGGAAAAGTTGTCTTTTACGCGGAGTATTCTTTTGCTGAATAGAGTATAGATTATTTAGAGATTTTCAGTTTTCGAATGCCATTGTCATTGCCATGTCATTGCCTCCAATAATCGCCTATTAGGCAGCGAAAAAATTTAGATTACATATCCTTTCAAAGCCGATCGGCGCTTTGAAATCCAAATCTGAACAATTAGGAAACTACTAATTGGTAGTAGTTTTCTACTAATTCAAATAGCCCCGATTTATTTAATAGAAATTAGTAAAAATCTACTAATTCAGTGAGTAAGAATAACTGACTTAATGAATTAGTAACTGTACCCACTGAAGAAATTAGTAATGCTACTACTAGATTAGTTGGTAAATGTATTCCTAGTTACTATTTAAAATGGTAGTTTCAAGTGAAATTAAAAACTGATTTTACAATCAAAAGAATTTTAATGAAATAAATTAAGAAGTTAATAAGGTCGGACCAGTTTTGATTCCAAGAAGTTTTTTTAATTCGAATTAGAAACATTTAATATTAATTATTAAAACAAAATACTAATAACTTTTGCCAATTGCTACAGATTGGATTCCTCAAATGTCTTTAATTTTTCTAAAAATAAATTTTAGTTAACCTAACTTTTCTTAAGCCACACTTTTCCAGGTCCCTTTACAGTATCTATTTCATTACTAATATCAAGCGAAAACTTAACGATTTTAAATAAATAAATTGAATTTCATAAATAATAATACGCTGTTAAAAATTTCTGTTGGAAACTTCCACTACATTCATTGAAAGTTTATTTTTGAAACGTAAGATAACGCTACAATACATAATGTTGTACTTTTCAAATATTGGCATTGGTAGAGTACCTACTCGTAACATTGTTTGGAATTGTAGCATAATTTTTAAATGTATAATTATTTTATTTGAGGCACGTAGTACAAAGTAGACGGCCAGGGGACTAATTGCCACATGTGTGTACATATGTGTGTGATTTGTCGCTACAATTATTGTAAAAGCTCCCGCCTTTTCGACTCTACCAATCATTATCACATTATGTAAGAGACAACGAACACAATTAAAAGAGAGGCATGATTTAAAGTGAGCGGGAAAATTGCACATCATTATGAGGCGTTCAGGGCGTTCATTTAATGTATGCTTATTGTCAAGTGTAGTTGAAAATTATCTGTTTTCTACCAAATGGTAGTTATTTATTGTGAGTGCCAAGACATTTATTTGTCTATGTGCTGCATTTGTGAATTTCAACTCGCTGCGATGGTAGTAACAACGAGCCGTTTATTTTAAGGTATTTTTTTTCTAAATTATATCAAACTGTCTTGAGGGGATAGAGTGAAGCCGTTAAAATCGGTACTTGAAACCGTGAAACTTTCTGTTTTTCAGCGTGGCAAATTATTTTGATCCTCTAATTTCGGTTTAACGAAATCTGCAAGATTCAAAATTTGTAAATTCGATTTCGTCTAATCATTTGATTACTTCGAATTCTTTATGTGATGCCTTATTTCACTAATGCTGAACCATAGACGCAGAAAAATGGCCACTCAACACTAAAACGCTGCATCGCTTCTCTGGATAAGTTTTCTTTTTATGTCCTCTTAACTTTTAAATAATTTGGAAAAATTTTTTTTTACCGTCATACATAGTTGTACATCGAATGTGATTTTTTAATTAGAGGCTTGAATTTTAATATGTGAGAACTGATTATCGTATTCGTTTCCCTTTTGCCAATTCTTTTCCAAATAAAAAAAAGATCATTTTTATATTAGGTGAAGAAGAAATCGTTACAGAATTTTAGAATACAAGTCCAGTAAATGATTCCTCAGAAGATTTGTTTTTGCCAGAAAAAAATTAAAATAAATGTTCTGACGAAACCAAAATTCTGATATTGTATAGTGTATAAGGCGCCTATTTCTAGATTTCAAGGAATTCATGGAATTTAAGGATGTCGTAGAAATCATAGAATTTACGGAATTTAAGGAATTCGCGGAATTCTTATAACCTTTGGAACTCACGGATTTCATGGAATCAGCGGAATTCATAGAACTCAAGGAATTCTAGGAATTGAGTGAATTCTCAGAATTCGAGGAATTCTCGGTCTGCACGGAATATAAGGATGTCATTAGATTAAAAAAATTAATGGAATTTAAGGAATTTACGAATTCAAAATATTGACGGAATTCACAGAATTCAAGAAATTTACAGGATTCATGGAATTCAATGAATTTACGGAATTTTCGAAAATAACGGAATTCAGGGAAATCAATGAATTTACGGAATAGAATAGAATAAAAGGACTTCACGGAACTCAGGGGATTCATAATATTCAAGAACTTAAAGCAATCAATGGACTTCACGGAGTTTATGGAATTCGAGAATTCATGCAATTCGCGGAAATAATTCCGCAAATTGTATACATTTTGGGAATTCTTTTATTTCCATCAATTCTGCTAATTCCTTTGATTGCTTAAATTCCGCGAATTCCATAAATCATTTAAATTCTCTGAATACCTTGATTTATATGAATTTCTCAAATTCTATGAATTCCCTGAATTTCGTAAATTCCTTCATGTCCATGCATTCCCTAAATTTCGTAAATTCCTTCATGTCCATGCATTCCCTAAATTTCGTAAATTCCTTCATGTCCATGAGTTCTGCGAATTCCGTGAATTCTACGAATTCCATGAATTTTGTGACTTTATAGCGTCACGTGAATTTCGTATATTCCTTGAATTTTGTGATTACAGTTAATTCCGGGAATTCCGTGAATTCCATGAATATTATGGATTCAATGCATTTCGTGAATTTCATAGTTTAAGCGTATTCCATGAATTATTTAAATTTCATGAATTTTGTGAATTTCCTGAATTCCATAAATTTCATGACTTTCACGACTTCCATCAATTTCGTAGATTTCATTAATTCCAGAAATTTCGTGAAGTCCATAAATTCGATGAATTCCGTGAATTTAGAAAATCCAGTGGTTTTTGTGATCGCCGAGAATTCCGTGCTTTCAGTAAGATCGTTGATTTCCACAAATTCGAGGATTCCGTGACTTCTATAGATTCCGTGAATTCCTTCCATTCCATGAATTCCGCGAATTCTAGAAATTCATTGAATCACAATAATTTCAAGAATTTCATGAATGCCATAAATTTCGCAAATTTCTTTAATTCCATGAATTTCGAGAATTCCGTGATTTTTTGCGAGTTCCCTTCAAGTCCTTCAACTCCATGAATTGCGTGAGTTTCATCAATTTCGTAAGGTCCTTGAATTTCATGAATTCTGTGAATTCCTTGACTTTGGGGAATTCTATAAATTTCTTGAATTCCTACACTTCTATAAATTCCGTGAATTTGATGAATTTCGTGAATTCTTGAAATTCTGGGAATTCCTTGAATTTCATTATTTCCGTGATTTCCTTGTGCATTTATCGTCTTACAAACGCTTTAATACATGTATTGGAATGCTGGAAGGTGAGTTTACGATTTACAACACTTACAATACATGTATTACAATTTGGTCATTTGAATACAACATTAGCAATATTACCTTACGCTTGTACTGTAGAAGTGTTGTAGAATTCCAAACTGTTTCAACAATTTATTTATGTTAGCAAAAACGATTCAACCTGCAATTAGTGACAGTTACAATTCGGCCGTACAAGTTAAAAAGACACTTCAGTCACATTTTTGACGAAAATGAGATTTTCGCATCAATCGATTCGCAAAAGAATACTGCATCTATCTACACAAACGAGAATTCTGAGAAACAAATAGATTTAAGTAAATAACAAGTTTTTTGTGACTAAAATTTGTAATTCGTTACAGGATTAAACCGTAAGTAACTGAAAAGTTGTGTTTGGTCTTTAAACGCCAGGTATGACGTATGGAAATACGACTCAGAAGACCGCGTGTCGACTCGAGATCTTTTTATCTTGTAAAAGGCTCGAGGCTTCTTCAAAATACAATAAGGTCGAGATATTTTACAGATAAGAAAGTTGTGTGTCAACTTGTTGCTTTTTCCCCTGTATTTTTCACTATAAACAACCGCAAGTCGATTTTTTATAGCAAAAAAAAAAACAAAAATGTAATTTTTTGACAGAAAGAGACAAATATTCATCAATTTGTATGAATGACGTTGAAACATTTATAAAAAATTATTTCCATAATACTTTTTTGAGACATGAGTGTCTTTTTAACTTGCGCTTGCGCCAGCGCTATACGTACACCTTTCTGGAATCATATTTAATTGGCTTCAAAATTCATAAAAATTACATTACACATTTTTTTAGTGTTGTATAATGATATGAGATGCTCGGTTCTCTTGCTCATTTCAGTCAAATTAACAAATTCAGTTAAGTTATCAAATAAAAAAAAAGTTGATAAAAATTTCAATACATCATATACGTTTCAAAAAAAAGTTTTAATCAAAGAATTTCTGTCCAAAAAATGTCTTTTAGGCAAAATAATATGACTATATTATCCATGAATATTGTTGCAAATGGAATTCAAACTATTTCTGATAATTCTGCTTCTATAATAAATTATTTCCAATATAAAAGTACAAAAATTTGAGGACATTTTCTGGTTTATAAATTCGTCAGTAAAAAATGGTCCATTTGAACTTCAGAGATTCAAGCGGATGTAAAAGGGTCACTTTTAAGATTATTTTTGCAAAAAGAAAGTTATTTTTCAAATAAAAATGTCTTTAAAATATTTTAAAATATCCTAAAATTTTTGAAATTCAGAGTAAAATTCCTTCAAACATTTTTAAATTCTGGAACTATATTGGAAATGTTTTTTGAAATGTCTGAAATGTTAAAAGATTCTAAATCTTGCTCAAATTATAAAGTTTAATTTGTTTGAATTTTGAAATTACCAAATTTTTCATGTGAAACAACAACGAAACCTACAATTTTTAAAAATTATGAATACTATTGGAAATCAAATAAACTGTGAATCAAAATGTCTATTTCCGTCAAAAAACACTAACACATTTCGAAAATTGTTCAATATTTTT
>NC_046662.1:11596368-11604592 GCF_010883055.1 Belonocnema kinseyi | reverse complement strand
TAAAAATACCAGTAATTTCGGACGAAAAATACTAACATAACAGAATATTTTTAAATATTGTAAATATTCTATTACATTTAATGATTTTTAATATATATATATCATCTCGTCCCATTTCATCTCGTTCCTCACCCGAGCTACCAGCGAAAACGCCATTGACGTAAATATAAGGTTATCAAATAAAAAAAAAATAGTTGATAAAAATGTCAATACATCATGTACGTTCCGAAAAAAAGTTGTGTTTAAAGAATTCCTGTCCAAAAAATATCTTTTAGGTAAAAGAATATGACTATGATATCCATGAATATTGTTCCAACTGAAATTTAAACTACGCATTATAATTCTGCTTCAATAATAAATTATTGCCAATATGAAAGTACATAAATTTCAGGACTTTTCTGGTTTATAAAGTCACCAGTAAAAAATGGTCCATTTGAACTTCAGAGATTCAAGCGGATGTAAAAGGGTCACTTTTAAGATTATTTTTGCAAAAAGAAAGTTATTTTTCAAATAAAAATGTCTTTAAAATATTTTAAAATATCCTAAAATTTTTGAAATTCAGAGTAAAATTCCTTCAAACATTTTTAAATTCTGGAACTATATTGGAAATTCCTTATGATCCTTTAAGATATCATGAAACCTTACAGGTCTCACAAAATCCTTCTGAATCTTTCGAAATACTTTAGAACTGTATGCAATTTTTTAAAATAATAGTTTAAAATCATTAAAATTATTGGAAATTCCTTGGCATTTATTAATTCGCTTAGAAATTCCTTGTAGCTTTTTAAAAATCCTACATTAAAGCCTTAAATATCTTGAAATCGCTTTGAAAATGTCTCAAATTCCTTAAAAATCCCTTTTAAACTTTTTTTATATACACTAAAACTATTTCAAAGAAATAATAAGAATATATCTCAAAAGACAAAGAAATCTTAATTAAATCCGATTCTTAAATACGGAAATTGTTTTTAATATTCTCGTAATTTTATTATTCTTGTAAACGAGTTTTTAAATATGCTGCTTAATAAATCATTACACATTATTATAATAATTATTAATAAAAAAGGGGTGTAAATAAGGCCTTTTTGGCCCCAAAAATCTAGAATTAGAAAATAATTTTCTTTATGCATTAGATATGAGATATAACCACAAATACCATACGAAAAATAAACTAACAATATAAAAAAGAGGATTATACTATTGAAAATCACATTTAGGAACCTTAATTATTAATAAAATAAGTTTACAATTTTATAGAAAAATACATTTCACTCTAAATGCTATGTTTTTGTGCCTCCTATGTCTACTTTAATATTTTATGACACTACTTATGACATTTTTTTACGAATGTTAATTTTGACACTGACAAGGCATTTGATCGAAATGTACCATTTTTCGAGAAGCTTGCTTATATGAGACGAGATGAGATGAGATTTCACAAAAGAGACTAGAGTTTTTCAGGTTATTGCTCTTTGCTTGTATTCCTCGCTCAAATGCAACACTAATTTTTATACGAAAAATGGTAAGTTCTATACGAAAAGTGGTAATTTTTATATTGTTTAAAAATTCAGAATACGTAAAATCAAATAGGGCCATTTGTTTGAACAATTTGAGAGTCAATTTTTCAATTCCGAAATTATTTATTAGTTTTTTTTTCTTTTTAATTTTATAGAGATCTTATGACAAATCAATTTTTCTTACTTTAAACGAATTGTTAAAATTGTAATACAAAATCTAATTTTATTTTCTATCAAAGGTTTTAGGAAATTTTAATAAATTTAATATTTACATTTTTGAGAATTGTCTTTTGCTTTACTGCATTTTTTTCGTATCAATCGCATGTTTATATGGAAATCCCATAACTTAACTAACTTAATTAAATTTTATCTATTGATTATCATACTATACTAGCATTAATTTAAATTTATACTTATCTCGCTGCATAAAGTTGTCTTACGTCGACAAAAGATTGAATTAAACTTCAAAAAGCACTACTGTGTTTTGTTTTGAATATAAAAAATGTTCTGTATTTGCAACTGGATTTAAAGTCGTGGGTTCGTTAGTGTCGCGAGCTCGCGAAACTCATCGATTTTTAAAGATGCATTTCAATTTATGCTTGAAACCTTTGTCAATATTGTAGCAAAGAAAACAATTACATTATTATGCCATGTAAGCTTCAATCCTCTATAAGCTATAATGAAATTTGATTAGATAGTAAATATTTCATGTAAAAATTGATACAAATTTATTTGAAGTATATTTTTATGTTGAGATAAAAAAATTGAAGCTTCAAATGCCCTAAAACTTTTATAACATACTAAAAATAATTTTCTTTTTGACACGAACAGCTTTAACATAAAACGTGTTTTTTTATGTTTTAAATATTGTATCGTTCAAACGCAAGAATGATTAATATACCAATATAATTTTAAGTATGAATTGATAAAACATGACTCTTTCTTAATTAAAACTAAAAAAGCAGAAAAAAGTATTTAGGAATATATTCAATAAATTATGTTTTTCTAGAAATTCATTGCTACTCATTTAATTATTAAGTTGGCATTACTAAGCAGATTAGTAGAATAGCCTTAATAATTCATTTAGTAACATAAATATTACAAATTAAATTAGTAGATAGTGACAAAATTACTAATTTAATAGTTAGATACAATGCTACTAATTGCATTAGTAGAACTTCTACTAATTCGGATTTAGAGAGTAATTGATATGATTTATTTATAAAATTTTCCAAATATAGTAGGGTTGTTCATACAAATATATCACTATAATACAGAAATCTCGCTTTACTCGAATGTGATAAATTATAAAAATGTAAAATCAAGCTTAAAAAATTATTTTTCATTACAGCTAAAATTCTCGATTTTCTTAGATGTAAACTATCTTCTGATACGTAGTTATTTATCAGTCAGTCAGTCAGTCAATTAATTAAATTTTTTTCATCACTTGCATTATTACGTAATTACTTTGTTTACATATTCTTTTATCATCAACATTTAATGATTGTTTTCTCTCCGCTGATTGATTTATCAATTTTTGGCATTCTTAAAGTAAAATAACACAAAGTTATAAAATTAATCTCTTCAAAAACATTTTTGATGAATGATAAATACATGTTATGAAACGAGTTAATTTATGCATATTTTCTTCATTTACTTTCAACAACATATATTCTGGAAATAATTTTCACATAGTAAAGTGAACTAAAGTGACTGAAATGTTCACGAAACGTCGGCAAGATTATTAGTTTTTGCACATCATTAAAACCCGCAACATCTTCTTTTTATTACAAAGAATCATCGTGAAGGCATTAAAGCTATTTCTTGAAACGATGCAGGGACAACAGCATCGTTTCAAAATTCTTACAATAGGGTTGTTTCGCGATTTTATATAAAATAATTTTTTAATGCATAATTTTAATTCGAACTCAAAGTGTGTTATAATTTTTCGTTATGTTGAGCCGTTCAACAGAAAAAAATTATTAAAAATTGAAGGCGGTAAAACACTTATTGAAGTTGGTGTCACGTGGGTGCCACGTGACTCAGAGGTTCTCATAATTGTCTATCAATGTGACTTTCATATTGTAAACTAACTAGCAATGTACCGTTTCAGAAATGTATACTTTTTGAAACATTCAACGGAAAGTTTCAATGAAAAGTTTCAGATGCAGTGAAAGTTAAACTTCAGAATTTTTAGCTATATTTATAGTAATTATCGATAAAAAATGCCTCATTTACATTTAAAATATGTTTTTTAATTATAAGTACTGCACTTTACATTTTTTTGAATTTCAAAACTGTTTTAATATGACAAAAACTGACTCAGAAAACAGAAGCAGAACTAACGTAACCTAACATACAGATACCTGAGATACAAATGAAAGCGCCAAAGTTTGAAATGTTGATCATGATTGATGATAATTAAATTCAACAGATTCTATTAATTTCGTACATAGAACTTCTTTATATTTTATACATAATTTTATTTTTATTTTCTAACTGAAGTTACTTGTAACTACAATATTGCCTGTACTAAAACAATGTATCAAGGCGTCAGCCGTTAATAAGCTAAGCTAAATTAAAAATGGGAAAAAATAAGCGGGAATTGAATTTATTCTTATCATGTAATTCAAGCATTATATATATATATATATATATTCATGTGAATTATTTACATTCTAAAAATAAATAATTCATTTCTTTGAGATCAAGAAACTTATTCTTTGGCTTCTAATTGTCTGCAATATCTAATGTCGATTTTTTACTAAATATGTAAAATCTCAATATATTTACGCACTTATATAATTATATACGTAACCGAACAATCACATAATATTTATACCCTTTAGCAACCCTAAAAATATTCTCTAAAGTGACAACATAACTCTGGAAGTTGAATTTCTATAAATTTTATAAGTTTCGTTTAAATTTCAGTGATCACAAATTTCGCATTTTGAAACTTTCAAAATGAAAGTTTCAAAATGAAACTTTCAACGGCACATTGCTAGTTAAACTAACGAAACTAATGATAAAGAGGTTAGGCCACGGTCTGCTGTAAATTCTGATTATTTTGATTTGACATCTTTATTTTTTAAGGCTTGTGTGGAAAAAAAGTGCTCCTGTTGTAATATTTTGATTCAGAGTCAGTAGTACGTTGAAGGAAAACAGTAAATACAATTATTAACACATTTCAAAATCGTACATACTTACGAATTATTCAGTAAATATGACTACATTTAAGTACTTTTTAAATGAATTCTTTATACAAAGGTTTTTGTTTTAAATGCTTTTCCTATATTTATAATGTTTTTAAAGACTATTTTGCGACTTCAATTTTCGATGTGCACATAACTAAAACAAAACATCGGCACAGAAAAAGATATTTGAGAATCACTGACACATGAGCCGTGATTGGTGGAAAATTCGACCCCTTTGACGTCAAACTGATCCTGCAATTGACATCGTGATAGAAAATTCATATTTCAAAATTAAATTAAAAATAGTAAACAATATGTGACAAATATTTTATGGGTATTTTTAAAATTAGAATTTTATATATTATAAGATCCATTTATTGGAAAAATGACATCTGACTTTGGAAACAACCCTATTAAAAATCCATTTGGGAACATCTAAATTTAAATGAATTTTTCATAAATTATGTTGCTTCTCTCAAAAGAAAGAATACAGCATATCACAGACTTGCACACTTATAACTCCAAAAAACTATTAAAAATTTACCTTCTCATATCAAACATCCTCAGATTTGACATTTGGTTTACATTAGACCGCATATCATTTGACCAATCTCAACAGATTAAAGATCTTTTCAGTTAAAAACAAAAAATAAAATTGGACGCACACAGCACTAACTAATACAGTGAAAAACATCTATGATCATCCTTTCAGAAATTGAATGATTGCAGCCTCATCTAATGGACATATTTTTGCAGTAGCTTTCTGTAAAATCCAGAAAAATGCAATAATCAGTAATTTGGAATTCACGAAATATAAGCTTCATCCCAAAAAAGCGAATCAAATACGATGTAGGACGGCCAACATCTTACTCCAAGCCTAAATTACCTCTACAAACTTAACCAAACAAGATAAAACAGCAATTAAAGAACGCAATCGAAATAAAGGTTTAAAATTAACCGGCATCTACATATAAAGGCAACAAAACAGTGATAATGAATGAAGAAGAATATAACAACAAAATCATGTACCTTAGAGCTGCCAGATCGTGGATGGAATTTACCCCCACCATACCTACCGTTTGGGAGCCGCAAAACAGAATGTGTATGATTACCACTGTGAGTTCGTATGTAAGCTGAAAATTCACGATTCGACTTCGGAGGTTATGTTTTCCAGGTTCAACTTTCAACTAAAACGATTAGTTTTCTGCAATAAAAAAATTTTGAATCAAATACATAACTGAAGAAAAAAATTTTTTAAATTGTTTTCAACATAATAGTAAAATTTTAAGCCAAAAAATTACATTTTCATCCAAAAAGCTAAATTGTATACTAAAAAAAGGCATTTCTAATAAAATACATGAACCTTGCACAAAAGATATTTATTTTCCATCAATACTAATTTTCTGAACAAAAAATTAATGTTTAATCATAGTTAAATTTTCGACAACAAAGATTAATTTTCTACTAAGAAAGAAGAATATTCAATAAAATACAAAAAATTTTAACTAACAAGATCACTTTTCATTTAAACATAGAATAGTTAAATTTGTGGTTAAAAAAAATTTTTTTAATCCAAAAGAAAATAAATTTTGTACAAAATAGTTACATTTTCAGAAAACAAATTTATCCAACTAATTGTAATCATCAACCAAAAAAAATATGAGAAAAAAAACGTTAAAATTCTTTGAAATCGCTTGAAATTATTGAAATTAATTGAAAATTCGTTGGAATGTTCTAAAAATATCCTGAAAAATTTTGAATCCTTTAAAACCGCTTAAAATTTTTGAAAGCTCTTGAAAATTCCTTACAAGTTTTCAAATCCTTCAAAAACTCATACTGAATTATTGAAATCAATTGAAAATGCCTGGAATCTATTAAAATATCCTAATATATATCAAATCCTTCAAAATCTCATATTAAATTACTGTCAAAAATGGAAAATTCCTTGGAACCTTTTAAAGTACTCTCAAATATTTGGAAACCTTCAAAATATTTTGAAAGACCTTGGCATCTTTTAAAGATTTCTATAGTACTTTGGAATTTTTTTAAATAACCTTGCTAAATTTGTTAAAATTCTTTGAAATTCCTTTTAATTATAAAAATAAGTTGAAAATTCCTTGAGGTCTTTCAAAACACCCACAAATATTTAAAATCCTTAAAAACCTTTTAAAATCTTGAAAATTTGTTAAAGCTCTTGAAAATATCTTAAAATTTAAAACACCCTGAAATATTTCAAATCCTTTAAAAGCTCACACTAAATTATTAAAATAATTTAAAAATTACTTGAAATCTAATAAAATATCCTAAAACATACATCAAATCCTTTAAAATATCATTCTAAATTAATGTAATCAATTGAAAATTCCTTCGAATCTTTTAAAATTCTCTCAAATTTTTCAAATCCTTTAAAATCTTTTCAAATACCTAGAACTTTTTATAAAGATTTATAAAGTATTAAAATTTTTTTTAAATAACCCTTTTAAAATTGGTTTTATTCTTTGAAATTCCCTTAAATTATGAAAACCAGTTGAAAATTCCTTGAAATTTTAAAAAATGTTCTCAAATATTTAAAATCCTTAAAAATCTTTTTAAATCTTTTAAATTTATTAAAGCTCTTGAAAATATCTTGAAATTTGAAACATACCCTGAAATATTTCAAATCCTTAAAAAGCTCACACTAAATTATTGAAATAATTTGAAAATTACTTGAAATCTATGAAAATATCTTAAAATATATCAACTCCCTTAAAATGTCAAATTAAATTACTGTAATCAATTGAAAATTCCTTGGAATCTTTTAAAATTCTCTAAAATTTTTCAAATCTTTTCAAATCTTTTGAAACACCTACAACTTATTTTTTTAAAGATTTCTAAAGTATTTTGAAATTTTTTTAAGAAAACCATCTAGGTGTTTCAAAAGATTTTAAAGGATTTGAAAATTTTTAGAGAATTTTAAAAGATTGCAAGGAATTTTCAATTGATTACAGTAATTTAATATGACATTTTAAGGGATTTGATATATTTTAGGATATTTTAATAGATTTCAAGTAATTTTCAAAATATTTTAATAATTTAGTGTAAGCTTCTTAAGGATTTTAAATATTTCAGGGTATTTTTTAAATTTCAAGGAATTTTCAAGAGCCTTAAGAAATTTAAAAGATTTTAAAAAAATTTTAAGGATTTTAAATATTTGAGAATATTTTTTAAAATGTCAAGGAATTTTCAACAGATTTTTACAATTTAAGGGAATTTCAAAGAATGAAACCAATTTTAAAAGGGTTATTTAAAAAAATTTAAATACTTTAGAAATATTTATAAAAAGTTCTAGGTATTTGAAAAGATTTTAAAGGATTTGCAAAATTTGAGAGAATTTTAAAAGATTCCAAGGAATTTTCAATTGATCACAGTAATTGTGGGTCCGGATTCAATAAGGGCACATAAAATTTTTTCGTGCGAAAACGAAGTCCCCTGGAGGCTTTAGAAAAAATTTTCGAATTTTAATTTTCAAAA
>NC_046662.1:11595118-11596268 GCF_010883055.1 Belonocnema kinseyi | reverse complement strand
TTGAATTCCTGTTCCTCTATGAATCGAAGGATACCCTAAGGTATATTTTCTGAAAATTTTATTCAAAAATTCCAAAAACTGACGTACAGAGCACGAGTTGAGTTGAAATCGGATTAAAATCGACTTTTTCAAAAAAGTAAGTTTTTTGGCTTTAATTTTTAAACTAAAAAAGTTACAACTTTTAGTCTTAAGAAAAAAAAGATGCGCAATCAAATTTTACATCCATATATATCTTTTGAAAATTAAAATTCGAAAATTTTTCCTAAAGCCTCCAGGGGACTTCGTTTTCGCACGAAAAAATTTTATGTGCCCTTATTGCATCCGGACCCACAATTTAGAATGATATTTTTAAGGATTTGATATATATTAGGATATTTTAATAGAATCCAAGGCATTTTCAATTGATTTCATTAATTCAGTATGAGATTTTAAAGGATTTGAAAACTTTTAAGGCATTTTTAAACTTGTAAGGAATTTTCAAGAGCTTTTAAAAATTTCAAGCGGTTTTAAAGGATTCAAAAATTTTCAGGATATTTTTAGAACATTCTAACGATTTTTCAATTAAATTTAATAATTTCAAGCGATTTCTAAGAATTTTAACGTTTTTTTCTCATATTTTTTGGTTGATGATTACAATTAGTTGGATAAATTTGTTTTCTGAAAATGTAACTATTTTGTACAAGATTTATTTTCTTTTTGATCAAAAATTATTATTTTTTTAACCACAAATTTAACTATTCTATGTTTAAATGAAAAGTGATCTTTTTAGTTAAAATTTTTTGTATTTTATTGAATACTCTTCTTTCTTGGTAGAAAATTATTCTTTGTTGTCGAAAATTTAACTATGATTAAACATTAATTTTTTGTTCAGAAAATTAGTCTTCATGGAAAATAAATTTCTTTTGTGCAAGGTTCATGTATTTTATTAGAAATTCCTTTTTTTAGTATACAATTTAGCTTTTTGGATGAAAATGTAATTTTTTGGTTTAAAATTTTACTATTATGTTGACAACCATTAAAAATTTTTTTTTGTTCTGTTATGTATTTGATTCAAAATTTTTTTGTTGCAGAAAACTAATTGTTTTAGTTGAAATTTTAACTATTTCTATTAAAAGTTAGTCAACTAGTCATTTATATTAATATAATATTT
>NC_046662.1:11514924-11595018 GCF_010883055.1 Belonocnema kinseyi | reverse complement strand
TCTTTCAAATGGGGAGCGAGATATAAATAGAAGACCACCGAAGTCTTCCGAGGCCTTCAGATCGGCAATCATCGTACAGCAGAATTCCGAAGTCGAATCGTGAATTTTCGGCCTACATACGAACTCACAGTGGTAATCATACACCTTCTGGTTTGCGGCTCCCAAACGGTAGGTATGGTGGGGGTAAATTTCATCCACGATCTGGCAGCTCTGATGTACCTTCTAACTGACGATACATATAAAAAAACTTAAAAAAGACCCCACAAAAACAATAGTCAGCAAAACAAAATCCCTTCTAAAGTACTCTAAACTCAACACCAAAATAATATCTGAATTATTACCAACTAATCTCGTCTCTCCAAGACTTTACAAACTCCCGAAAATTTACAAAAACAACATTCCACTCAGAACGATCATCAAAGCAATAAACTCACCAAATTACAATCTAGCATGCTTCCTTACCAAAAAACTGAATCCTTGCACCGGAAACTCTATCATTCACGTCGAAAATTCTTTGGCTTTATCAGAAAAATACAACAGATTCAAATTTAATCCCAAGACATCCTATTGAATTTTGACGTAGTTTCTCTCGATACGAAAGTACCATTTTCAGATACGATTATTATTATTGAATCTTTTGAAAACTTTTTCTCCAATCTTATACATTTGATAAAACACTGTTTCAATAATACTTACTTCTCTCATTAAATGATTCTACGAACAAACCTTAGGAGCAGCAATGGGATCTCCAATTTCTCCTGTAATGGCCAAAATCTTAATGGAAAATCTAGAAACTAAAACTTCAACCTAATCCAAGCTTAAACGAGAATTTGGGTTTCGTTACGTTGACGATACTTTTGTGATCTGGAGACCGGGACTACATGAACTACAGAAGTTTTCCTATTTCATCAATCGACTACATCCTAATATCCAGTGCACCATGGAAATTGAATTAAACGGAAAATTGCCTTTCTTGGAATTACTAATTTACAAAAGATTTGATAAGACATTAGGCCAAGAAGTTTCCAAAAACGCATCCATACAAACAGATACATGCATACAAGCTCTCACCACCACCCATCTCAAAAACAATCGGTCATTTACTCTCTTGTGTACAGAGCTCTCTCCATAAGAGATAAGGATAAATTACAAAAAAAAAAATACAAAATGTTAAACAAATCCTAATATAGAACGATTAGAGAAAGAAATCAATAAAGCAATAAGAAAATTGATTCAAAAAACAAGCTAACAAAACCTATAAAAGAAAGAGGGAGAAAAGTGAGCACCATCTTACAATACATCCAGAGTGTCAAAGAACAAATAAGAAGAATTCTCGGTAAACACAAAATTCAAATCATAATAAAACCATCTTCGAAAATAGGACAACTTCTAAACAACCTTTAAGATAAAAAGATACTAGCTGATCATCATGTCGAAACAGAACATAAGATTTTATTTGACAAAGTAACCGTCATTGAAAAGCACAAAATTTTTCCAAGAAAATATGGAGAAGCAATAAAAATCTTTAAAACCCCTAATAACATCAATAGGGACAATGTATATAATACTAATCCGATTTGGCTTTCGGTCCTCCCAGGTTTTTTTTTAAATACTTGATTGGCCAATCAGGTGCGATCAATCTACAAGGTGGACGCACATAACCTGAAAGCTTTAATTAGTATCAGGTTAGCACTGTACAAGTGAACTGCAATTTTCACGAAATGTCAGCAAGATTCACTGAAATGAAACTGAAATATTTCTGGCTGAAAATTCAACTGAAAATTGAATTATTTTGCTTAAGATCAATGTATTTTTAAATTTTCATCATTTAAGATTGATAAAGTTTTGGAATTGTCTGAACTTTGACACGGCAGCTTTTCAACGGATCTCTACGTTTCGGGACCCCCTGAATCCGAAAATTAAGGTTTTACGATGGCTTCTGTCTGTCTGTTCGTCCGTAAACACGATAACTTTTGAAAAAATGAACGGTTCAGAACGATATTTGGCACACGTTTTTTAGGCACTAAAAGAAAGAACAAATTTGTTAACAAGCCGTTTTGTATATAAAAACCAAAATTAAGAGGATTTTCAAAATTTTTGAAACATCTTTGTTTATATATCAAATTTTCCGTTACGGCTATCCATAATGCTCAGAAAGCCATAAAGTTGATCCTTATAACTTTATTTTGATGAAAACAAAATTCTCAGAGTTATAGCATTTAAAAAAATTAATTAAATCAATCAAAAATCTAAATTTTAAGCCAAACAATGTACGATATGAAAAAAAGCCAAGAAAAGAAAAACATAGCTTTTGAAAGGCCTTATATATATTCCTAAAAACTTTTTGGATTTTCTTGGAAAATCGAAAATTCAAATTTTGATTGTACAAAAAATAATTCAAGATAAAAAATTTCATTTTCTGGTTAAACTATGCCGAACATGAACAAAGATGATTTAACGAAAATTGTGATACCAAAAAAATTCTACAAATTCGTTAATAATCACTTCTTAATGTGACGCATATTTTTGTTTTTATAGTGAAAAATAACACTGAAAATAAACAAAACTAAAATAAATACAAAATTTGTGGAAAAACGACATGAGTTACAAAAAAAAATCAACAAAAACTGTCCACCCGAAAAAATTTACAAATTTGTTATGAATCATTTTTTAATAGGACACATAGTTTTGACTTTAATCATAAAAATGGCATTAAAAATAAAACACGAAAAATTTGTGAAAAAACGACAAAAGGTATAAAAACTGATTGATAGAAAAAAGTTACAGACTCAAAAAAGAGATACAAATTTATAATAATTTATTGCATTCTAATTATTAATGAGTTTGAAAGTATTAGAATAGCCAAACGACACAAATTACGAAAAAAATGTCTCAAAGAGAAATGATAGCTTTTGAAAAATATACAAAATGTCTTCTAACCATTTTCCTATAGAACTCGTCATGTTTGTTCTTATTTATCGAAAGTAATATGCAGAAAATAAAAAATCCAATATTACGCTAAAAGACGCGAGATTTGTAAAAATCTAAAAGAAGACTTGTAGAATATTTTGCTTTATACATAAAAAATAAATTGAAAACCAAAATCCTATTTAAGACCTCGAAATAGAGAAAAATGTCGCTTTTCTCGCGAGTTTGAGTGCGCGACTGTTGGTTCTGGCGCTTTGCGCTCGATTATGTATCTACCTCGCGTTACGCGCTCGGTCTTTATATTTTTTCACATTCTTGCGCAATCCTATTAAAATTAGGACTTAAAACTTTCACTACTGTAATTTTTTTATAGTGAATTCTCTTTTGTTAAAATAGCTTAGCTCGAGAGTCTGAGCGCACCTGTGGCGCGCGACTGATGGCTCTCGCACACAGACCTTTTCAAATTAAATTTTAACGGACCGACAACTGTAATTTTGTGATTGTGAACTCTCTTTTGTTAAAGCTCTTTCGGCTTTAACGAACACATTCTCATCACGTATCTCGTGCTTGGCAATCGATTTTGTCCCAACTTTTAACTTTACTACATTATACTCAACACTTTTATATCAAATTTAATATATTTTTTATGTAATTCTGATTTTGATTGGTCATTCAGATATTGCAAAATAAAGCACAAATTGTATTTATCATGATTATTAATTTTTGTTCTTATTTTGTTTCAAATTATATTATAAGCTGCGCTGAATCATGTATCATTGCAATAAATTTATATCATTACAATTCATAATATGCATGAAAATTGAAACAATCTAATTCTGATTTCCTTGTTTTTATAATTTTTTTAAATCTTGTTTTTTACAATTAAAGAAAAACTACTGCGCATTTGCATAGGGTGTAATGCAGGAACCTATATAAGACCCTATATAGGATCCTATGTACTTTTTCATCTTTTCTGACATTTTTCCAAAAATTTAATTTTTTCATTTTTAATCTTATTTTTTACGATTGAAAGAAAATCTACTCGTCCTACATAAAAGTGATTATTAATAAATTTATAGATCTTTTTAGGCTTACAACTTTTCTATTAATTTTAGTTCGTACCTTGAGTGGTTTAAAAAAATTTTTTTTTATTTAGAATGTTATTTTTTATGACTAAACCAAAAACTACGTATCCTGTCAAAAAATATTTATGAAAAATTTTAATGAGTTTTCGTTATGTTTTGAGAGCGTAACTTTTGTCTATTAATTTTTTTCATAGTCTGTGTCATTTGTCAAAAAATTGACTTATTTATTTTTATGTTTTTTACGCATAAACAAAAAACTGCGCAGACTTTAAAAAATATTTATTAAAAATTTGCAGCTCTTTTTTGGATAAATAAGTTTTCTTCGTAGCTTGTGCCGTTAGTCCAAAAATTTATATATTATTTTTTATATTTAATATTGTTTTTTACGACTGCAAACAAAAACTACGCCTACTATAGAAAAGTTATTCATAACAAATTTGTAGATATTTTCAGGGATTTTAATTTTTATGCATATTATGAATTGTAATGGTATAAATTTATTGAAATGATACAGTTTTCAGCGCAGCATAGAATACAATCTAAAGCAAAATAAGAAACAAATATTAAAATAATCATAATAAATACAATTTGTGTTTTATTTTCCAATATCTAAATAAGCAATCTCAGGGAGAGCTACATAAAAAAAGTATTTTATTTGATATAAAAGTGTTGTATATACTGTAAAAAAGTTGACATTTTGGACAAAATCGAGTGCGAAGCACGAGACACCTAATAAAAATGTGTTAAGTGACGCGGAAAGAGCTTTAATAAAAGAGAGTTCACAATCACAAAAGTACAGTTGTCGATTTGTTGACTTTTGATTTTAAAACGTCTGTGTACGAATGCGGGAGAAATGCAAAGACCGAGCGCGGAGTGCGAGAGCCATCAGTCACGCGCCATCAGTCAAGTGCGCTCAAACTCTCGAGCAAAGCTCTTTTAACAAATGAGAAATCACATATACAAAATTACAGTGTTGAATGGTTTGAGCCTTAATTTTAAAATGTTCGCGCAAGAAAGAGCGAAAATATAAAGGCCGAGCGCGTGGCGCGAGGTAAATACAGAATCGGGCGCGAAGCGCGAATACCAACAGTCACGTGCTCTAGGCGCGCTCAAACTTGCGAGCGAAAGCGAGCCGCGCGCGTAGATTTTTTAAATTTATTTTAGGGTGGTTCAGAAAATATATATTTAGAAATGTGTGTCAAAAATTGAGTGCGTAGCGCGAGTGTCACGATGAGAATGTGTAACTCAAAGCCTAAAGAGCTTTGAGCAACTTAATCTTTAACTATATTTTCTTATTCTATCAATTATAAAATTTTCAATTTATTCATCGCCCCTTTTGCTGTTTATCCTTTTTACTTGTTAAAAATGCATTTGTTTAGGGATCTTTTTTGGTTGAGGATTCAACCATTTAGTTCAAAATTGTTTGTTAATAAATGAATTTAACTGATTCTGTGTTTAAATTAAAATGCTTTTTAGTTGAAAACTTCAAAAATCGTTAAAATTTTTTTTTCAATTTGAGAGAAATTATATTATTACAATAATTTTATTTTATTTTGAAAATTATTTTTTCCGTCGAATCAAGAAACTGCATGCGCTCTTAGCGTCCGATCTATCAAACTAAAGTTTTTTTTTTTACATTTTGAGAGTTATATTCAAAAATATATTATATTTAAAAAATGATTTTCTTAAGAAATGAATAAAAATTCTCTTAAGAATGATGCCCTCTTAAATTTAATTAAAGTAAGCTGTTACATCTCATTACTTCCGTAAGCCAAGTGGCACGATGCGTAGCATCTCATGGTTGTGTACGAACTCGTTAGTTAGATAATGAAGGGTGCTTCTTCATACCACTCAAGAGCAAATGGTAAACTATGACGTCACAAATTACCGATTTTCCCCTTCATTTTCCCTGCTATTATTTATTTTAAAGGAAAATTAAAATTTTAAAATTATTTGAGAAATAATCAATAATTTTCTTTAATTTATGTAATATATATATTTAATTTTATAATTACTGGAATCATCACCCACATGGAACGCGTGCACATAGTTTTTTATTGTTTTAGGAGAAATATAATTTGGAATACCAAACAAAAATTCCAAATAAATATTTCTTTTTGTATTGTTTTTTGTTTTTATTTTCAGGGCTATGTAAATATTATTTATCTAAGCATTTTGAGAAAATTCAAAAATATTTTTCAAGATTCTAGATATCTCAAATAAAAATGTATACAACAAAAATTAATTTTTAACCAAATAGTTTATTTAATTTTTTTAACTTGAAAATATGAATTTTCAGCAAGAAAGTTGATTTTGAATCAAATAATTGATAATTCAATCAAATAGATGTTTTTTCTACAAGAAAGATGAATTTGCAACTAATTAGTTGAATTAACGAGAAAAAAAGATTTTTTCACTGAAGAAGAGAAATGTTGAACAAAATTATAATTTTCTAGGAGAACAATAATTTTCTAAGCGAAATAAAATTTGGAAATAGTTATTTATTTTCAATGTTTATTTCTTTTTAAAGTTTAAACATTGCAGATATGTCGAAAAAGAATCCAAAAAATGCTAAGAAACTTATTTTTATTTTACAGGATCTTACAACATTAAAAATTTTTTCAAGATTTCTTGTTCCTTTGAATCTTAAGAAAAATTTGATATCATTTCGAAACCGTTTTAAATTTTATTTTAAGATCTTCAAATACGTACATTTCGTTTTGATTAAAAAAAAAATCTTTTTAAATTTTAAATTATTTTAGCAATATTTTCATAACTTTTGAATATTTTTAAAAATATTTAGAGTTCTTCCTCAATGTTTTGGAAAAACTTATAAAAATTGAAAGCTTGCCTCAGAATCTTTCAGATTGTTTTACCATTTATTAAGTATATTGAAATGTTTTAAAATCTTCTTAAATTTTACATAAAAATAAATTTTTGTAAACAAAAAATCATTTGATATTTTCCGAGGAATTTTAATAAAATTTCTTATTCTCTTGAAATCTTTCAAAATTCTTTAAAAAGCTTTAAGCTTTTCGTGCGAAATAAAACAAAAAAGACATTTTTTTTTAATTTGTTCAAACATTTTGAAGTTTAAAATTATTATTTTTTAATCCTGTTAATATTTACAAAAGTTACTTGATTTTCTTCTAAAAATAGTTCATGTTGAAAAATTCGAAATAATTGCATTCAATCATTCCAGATTCGTTTTTGACAATTTTGGAAATCTTTTAAAATATTTTAAAGTATTTTTACATTTTGTTTAAAATTTTTTAAATCTTTTTAAATTTTAAATTATTTTTTGAACGGTTTGCACATCTTTTAAATTTTTTTAAAATTAATTTTTAAAAATAAAAAATCATTTGAAATATTCCCAGGAATTTTTTTATTTTTTCAAAATTGGAAAATTTTCCTCGAAAATATTCTACTTTAGTTTCCGAAATTTTAGAAAATCCTTTGAAATGTTTTGAAATATATATTTTTTTCTTTAAATTCATTTTTACAAATAAAAAATCATTTGATGTTTTCCCAGGAAACGTACGAAAAGATGATCTTTTTTTAATTTAAAAAATATCTACGTTTTGATTGAACAATTTTTTAATTATCTCGAAATTTAAGTTATTTTCGAATTTTTTCCTAAGTTCTGAAACTTCTAAATATCTTTTAAAATAATTTAGTTTTCCTAAAAGTTAGTCAAATTTCGCAAAGTCAAAGAAAATATTTTGAAATATTCTAGATTATTTTTTTATGTATTTTGAAATCTTAAAAATTCAAAATTTGTATTTTAAAATAAAATAAAAATTATTTAAAATTTCCCCAGAAATCTAATTGTTGGTAGCGGTAATTTTCGGTGACCAATTTTTTTACCTGTACCGATTGGGTGTACACTATACGTTTCGTAAATTATGTTTCAATTTTTTTAATATTAAAACAAATATGTATAAATTATTAAAATTTGTTTCTAATTTTTTCATTTAATGATTATGAATATACAAATATAGTCCAGTTAATATAAGAGAAAAATAATGTGTGAAATTATAGCCTCTTTGATATTGAAAATGATTCAAATTCACAAAAAATTAATTATATTTTCAAATACTTTTTTATTTCCTAAAAATATATAATAATATTTTTTGTTATTTTCAGGGATCCATCTTCTTTGGAGTAGAGAATTCATCTCGATTTCGCAATGTGTGGCATGTTGGAAAATCTCCTTCATAATTTTTTCCTTATCATAGAAGATTCAATGAAATTTGTGAGATTCTCTTATCACATTATTTAAAAAAAAGCTTTTAAAAGTAATTGTAATTGCATTTAAATATGTATAACTTTATACTTTAGGTTTAAGTAATTTATCTAATATTTCGTATAAAGACTGTGAAATTATCTATGAATTTATTTATTATAGATTTTCAATTTTTTTATTAAGGGTTCAGAAAAATTGTATGGTACAATAATCACATTGTTGATAATTTAAGTTCAGAGGACAATTATTTATTATAATACATACAGTTGATTACATGGTGGAAATGATTTTTTGTATGATAATTATTTACCTAATACTTTAATGTGTCTATAATTAGTAATAATTTTCATTCTCAAAGAATGTCCTCAGAATCACTTCACTTGCACTCAACTTTCTTGCATACAATATACTTTTTTTAAATCACACATTTATTTTTTTCCATCACATTTCACTCGAATCGCACTCCGAGAAGATATTCTTATCTGAAGATAACCTAATTAGATTATCTGTATTAATGAGATGCAACTCCTATAAATGTCCCATTCAAAATAGTAAACTTTCGGCCATTAGGAACTTCTCTATTTAGTTTCTCATAACTTATAAACTAAACCGTAAAGCGTTGAGATAAAGCAATTTTCAGGTCACCTGAAAACCCAGGCAATTGCATAATTTTCATTATTAACAAACTTTGTAGTTTGTATGTTGCAACTCTTTTATAGGTACAAGCGACAGCTTATTTGCCATAAACTATATTAAACTTTCAACAATCAGGTTTTTAATTGCAAGGAAATTTTTCCATGAATGACGAAGGTAGAATTCTTCGATTATTTTCTGTGTGCAACATTTCATAACAATATCATAATGGGGATGTTACATGAAACGAGGTGAAAATACTTCAAGAAACTTGAAGCAATGAATAACGTTATGGAGAAAAGAAATGTTTTTTTAAGGTTTCTAATAGTTAAAGAAATTTCATTTCAATTCTTTTCTTTGTAATGTCTATTAATTATTATTTGATAATAATACATGAACGCCACTTAGGGATATTTAGATATTGAAATGCACGTTTATAAATCATTTTTATTGAAAAAAATTGCACAATTTAGGTGATTTGAATTTTGCCGTGAAGAATGACGTCATACGGGTGTAGCCAATCTATGCGTTTGGCGAAAAACGCCGCGAGCGGGCACTTTATTCAAACTTCATTAAGAAAAAAAAACGTGTTTCTTATTCAACAAAAAATTCTTTCTTCTTGGAATATGTTATTGAGCTTTTAGATAGGTACTAGATATCTTTTTATAATTAAATTTTTGCGGAAAAAAATGCACTCGTCGTTCCACTGGGAATCGAATCACAGAACTTCCGATTGCCGGTCGGGTGCTTTCCCATTAACCTATTAGCGAAACCGAAAGAAAAATCTTTTTTCAGAAATACACGCTATCTTAAGCTAGTCGTTACATTTACGATACGAGTAATTTAAATGAATGTGAATTATCGTCGGAGATAATTACCATCAATCAGCTTAGATACTAAATTAATAAATAAATATTTTAAAAAATTTTAATAAAATATTTTCGCTCCACTGGGAATCGAACCACACCAAATTGAATAGCGCCCGACCGGCAATCGAAAGCTCTGTGGTTCGATTCCCAGTGGAGCGAAGAGAGTGGATCTTTTTTCGATAAAAATGTAATAAACTAAATTAAATTTTGTTGCATCCGTAAATCCGTAATTTTTTTTGGTTTGAATTCGAATATTAAATCCAGGAGCCACTTCAAAATCCCATTTAATTAATATGGGGAAATTTTGAATTTTCGAAAACATCAGAACCCCCAAATATAAACAATTATTTATTCCCAAAAAATGTAAAAAATAATTGTAATTTTCTGATTGAAGTGTAATTGTTTGTCATTATTTGGAGTAGTACATTTTTCCAAAAACATTATGTAATTATTCAAACAATTAATTCTTGTTTGTTTCCAAAATTTCTGAAATTGGAGCCAGAGACGTCCGTTTTTTTTAAATTGGTATCCTATGCTAATTATTATCGAAAAATTACCTAATTTTGATGCATTTCTTCTAATTTTCAACAAATTTCTATTCGTTTAAACAATTTTTATTAGCTAAAGCAGTTATTTTTTGATAACTAAAAATTCTTTCGGTACATTATACAGTAAGAAACATAATAGTATGTCTTCTGATTTATTTAATTTTTGTTCGTTATCGAAAAAACCGCTTAAGCAAATAAAGATTGTTCAAACAAATAGTAATGTATAATATATTTAAAGAAATGTGTCGAAATTATGTAATTATTTAACAAAACGTAGCATAGGATCCTAATTTAAAAATGACAAAGAATTAAATTTCCATCAGAAAATACGATTATTTTTTACATTTTTTCGGAAAAAACAATTGTTTAAATAATTTAAATTCCTTTAAACAATTGAAAATTGTTTAAAAAGTCATGGTAAAAATTTAAATTGTCCATTAGTAATTATTTATATGAAAAAGACCACGGAAAATACTAAAAAGTAACAATAATACGTAAAAATGTAGTTTTTATATTTTTGGGTCATATTTGGGGCGCTGCGGGGAGGGGGGGGGGGTTAAAAAGAAAGTTGTTAGTATGGTTTTATTTCGTAGAGAGTCCTCTTAATTCCCTGGAAAACTTGGCACTTTTTCATGAAACCCTGGAAAATGTGTTCAATTTTTCGAAAATTCTAAATTTCACCATGTTAATGAAATGGAATTTTTAAGTTTCCGCTGGCGTTAATATTTGAATTAAAAAAAAAAAGAAGAAAAAAACAGTTACGGATTTTCTCTCTCCGAAAATAAAAACTTTCGAGGTCTGCTTTGCATTATAGCTCGAAAAGCGTTTTTTTGGACCAACCTAATCTACAATGATTAATGGTAAATAACTCTGATGATAATACAGATTCCTTTAAATTACTCATACCCTTTTATCTCGTTGCATGCAACGTCCCCGTTAAATATAAGTAATTTTTTTTTAGAAAAAAATTAGGAAATGAACGCAATAAAAATTTACTTTATATTTCAGAATTTATTTATTAGTTCCAGAAATTTTGTAACATAAATTCTCACTCTCTCAAAGTGGAATTACTTTTTGCCTTAAGAAAAATAAAGTCCGCTCTTAATTTCAATGTCTCAGTTTCAATCTCTCAGTTTAATTAAAGACTAAAAGAAGTACTTAATAGAATTCTCACTTAAAGTGTTAATACCATCGCTTCTATCGTTAGTCAAGAGTCATCAAAGAAGAGGTCCATTTAGCGTACAAAAAATTATTTGCAAAAGGAGCTCATTTTAAATATGTAAAAGATAAAAATCAAAAACTTGAAATTATTTGATATTTAATGGAAAAAAAGTATTTTAGATATTGTTTCTATTCGTGTTAATAACAGAAAGTGTAAAAACCATTATTCGCGAGATTTAGGATGGTCTTGTTTTATAATAATATTTTTTTTCATTTAATGTTAATCTTTTGATATAAACAATTAAGGATATTTTGGTAGTCAAAATAAAAATTATACCTGCTTATCGAGGTACAAAATGAAAAATTTCATTATTATTATTTATGATAGAATTAATTCAATAAATAAATATCAGATTAAAATTCTTATTTTAGTGATGTTTCCTTATATATAATATTTACAGGAACGGCCAGGAATTGATTATTATTTCAAAGTTTTCAATGGATGTTTTTGAATTAAAATAAAGTTAATAGAATTAAAAAGGAATTTAAAGGATTTGATAGGATTTAAAATGTTTTTCGGTGTTTTAAATGATTTTAAAGGTCTTCATAAAATATCTAAAGATTCTTCTCGTAATTTAAGATATATAAAAAATGTCTAAACATTTTATAATAGTTCAATACATTTTCCAGGATTTCATAAGAATTTTAGCTGTTAGTAGGATTTTACCAATTTTTAAATATTTTTTAATATTTCATGAAATTTCTTTATATTTCAAAAATTCTATTAGGTTTTAAAGAATTTTTAGAAATTTCGGTCGATTTAGATGTATTTCGGATAGGAATCACAAGATTTTAGTATATTGTGGGAGGTTTTCAATTTTCAAATGTTTCACGCATTCAAAAGAAGTTTCGAGGTAATTCAAGAGACTTTCAATAACTAAGGTTTTTTAATAATCATGCAATTTCACGGGATATTAAAAAATGTTTATGCATTTCAAAGAATTAATTAATAAGGATTAAAGAATTTTTAAATACTTGAAGATGTTTCTAACGACTAAAAATGTAAATTAAATGATTTTTTTTTATTTTCAAATTTTAAATTTCAATGAAGTTATAAGACGTTGGAAAAATTTCATGCGATTTTACAGAACCAAAAGTTTTTTTTAGGTTTTTTCAAATAAATTCCAATTGACTTCATTAAATTAAAGGATTGTGAAGAATTTTATGGTTATTTTAAAGATTAGAACAAATTTTTAAGAGCTTTAACAAATTTTAAATGATTTTAAAGGATTTGCAAGCGTTTCAGGTTGTTTTTTATATAAATGCAAATAATTTTCAATAGATTAATAAAATTCAACTATTTCAAATGATTTGAGGATATTTTTGAAGATTTCGAAGAATTTTAAAGGATTTCAGAAACATTCAGAAGATTTCAAAGAATTTTTAATTGATTCCAACAAATTGAAGGATTTAAAAAGATTTCAGGGTATCTTTGAAGATTCTAAGGAATTTTTACGATTTGCAAAAAATTTGAAAGGATTTCTCATCATTTTGAAAGGATTTCATGTTTTTTTTTTTAGAAAATTGCAATGCATTTTTGAGTGGTTTCATTCAATTGAAGTGATTTCAAAGGATTTTATGATAGTCTTAAATTTTCCAAAAATTGTTAATTACTTCTAAAAGGTTCAAGAGATATAATAGAATTTTAAGGTTTTATCGAAGATTCCAAGGATTTTTCAATATATTTCAATTAATTAAAGGATTTCGAAGGGTTTTAGGGTAATTCTAACGATTCCAAAAAAATTGTTGCGACTTTTAAAAAACGTCAAGAGATTTGACAGGATTTCAGGTTTTTTTAGAACATTGCAAAGAATTTGCATTAGATTTTAATAAATTGAATAATTCCAAATGATTTAAGGTACTTTTAAATATTTGCAAAAAATATTTAGTTCTCCGAAAAAGTTGAAGAGATTTTACAGGATTTCAGGGTTTTCTTGAAGATTGCAAAGAATTTCCAATTGATTCCAATAAATTGAAGTATTTAAAGCATTATAAGGATTGGAGGGATTGTAGGGTATTTTGAAATATTACAAAAAATTGTTAAGAGCTTCAAGAAATTTCCTGGAATATTTTAAGATTTCAGAGTTTTATAGAAGATTGCAAATAATTTTTAATAGATTTGAATGAATTAAAGGATTCTAAAGGATTTCACTGCTTTTTAAAGATACCAAGGAATTCTTAGGATCTTCAAAAAACTTGAAAAGATTTGCAGGATTTTAAAGGATTTCAGTGTATTTCTAAAGATTCCAAGGAATTTTTAAGATCTTAAAAAAATAAATGTTGGGTTTTTTGATAATGTTAAGTCCTTTAATAAATTTCAAGTGATTTTACAGGAATTTAGGGTTTTTCAGAAGTTTGCAAAGAATTTTTAATATATTTCAATACATTGAAGTATTTTAAAGGATTTCAGGATATTTTAAAAGGTTTCAAGGAATTTTGAAAATCTTAAAAAAATTGTAAAGATTTTTTAAGATTTTAGAGGATTTCAGGGTTTTTAAGAACATTTCAAGAAATGTTCAATTGATTTCAATAAATTAAGGGGATTTACAGTGTTTCAAGGTTTTATAGAAGGTTGCAAGGAAATTTCAATAACTTTGAAAAAATCTAAGGATTTTTAAAGAAGGCTGCAAGGAATTTTCGATGAATTCAAAAAAATTAAAGGATTTGAAAGGATTTCAGGGTATTTTTAAAGATTCCAAGGAATTTTTAGGATCATCACAAAATTTGAAAAAATTTGCAGGATTTTAAAGGACTACAGTCCTTTTTTTAGAGAATCGCATGGAATTTTTAATTGATTTCAATAAAATGAAGTAGTTGCAAGGGATTTTAAAGGATTTTTAATGATTCCAAAAAATTTGTAAGTCTTTAAAAAAATCTCAATAGATTTGAGGGTCTTTTAAAGTTTTCCATGAATTTTCAATGTTTTTTAATACATTGAAGTATTTGAAAGAATTTTAGGGTATTTTTGAAGATTCCAAAAAACTGTTAAGTAGTTGAAAAAAGTTCAGGAGATTTTACAGGATTTCAGGGTTTTATAAAAGATTGCAATCAATTTTCAATAGATTTCAATAAACTGAAATATTTAAGGGATTTAAGGGTATTTTAAAAAATGTCAAGAAATTGTTAAGAACCTAATGAAATATCCTAAGATTTTACAGTATTTCAGAGATGTATAGAAGGCTTCAAGGAATTTTTAATAGATTTCAAAGAAATTATAGGATTTCAAATGATTTCAGGGCATTTAAAAAGATTCTATGGAATTGTAGGATCTACAAAAAATTTCGAAAATGTTTGCAACATTGTGAAGGGTTTCAGGGTTTTTTCTAATATCAAAACGAATTTGTAATTAATTTCAATAAATTGAACTTAATTTCAAGAGACTTTCCACGATTTCAGGATTATTTTTAGGATTGCAAGGAATTTTCTATAGATTTCAATTAACTGAAGTATTTCAATTGACTTTACGGTATTTTTAAAGATTCCAAAAAATGTTTAAGAGTTTAAAAAAATTGTCTGATATTTTACACGATTTGAGGATTTTTTAGAGGATTGTAAGGAATTTTCAATAGATTTCAATAAATTGAACTATTTCAAATGACTTTAGGGAATTTTTAAAGATTCCAAACAACTATTAGGGATTTCGTGGAACTAGAAGATTGCAAAGAATTCTCAATAGATTTGAATGCATTAAAGAATTTCAAAGGATTTTAGGATAGTTTAAAATATATTTTAAACAATTTTTCATAGATCTTAGGGTTTTTTTATAAGATTGTAAAGAATTTGAAGTAGATATGAATAAATTAAAGGATTTCAAAGGATTCTCAGGGTATTTTGAAAGATTCCAAGGAATTTTTAAGATATTTAAAACATTTAAAAAGATTTTTCAGGATTTTAAATAATTTCAGGTTTTTTTAGAATATTGGAAGGAACTTTCAAGTGATTTCAATTAATTAAAGCAATTCCAAAGTATTTTAGAGTATTTTTAAAGAATCCAAAAAATTGTTTCAAGAAATTTTCAAGGAATTTACAGGCCTTCAGAGTTTTGTAGAAGAATTCCACTAATTTTTAATAGATTTCAATAAATTAAATGCTTTTAAAGGAAGCAAGGAATTTTGAATTGATTATTTTAAATTGAAGCAATTTGAAAGGCTTTTAGAGTATTTTCAATGATTCCCAAATTTTTGTAAGTCTTTCAAAAAATTACAAGAGATTTTACAAAATTCCAGGGTTTTCTAGAAGCTTGGAAGAAATTTTCAATTTCTTTCCATACATTGACGTATTTGAAAGGATTTTGGGATACTTTTACAGATTACAAAAAATGTTGAGAGCTTTAAAAAATGTTCTGGGATTTTACAGGTCTTCAGGATTTTTCAGAGGATTGCAAGGAATTGTCAAAAGATTTTAATAAACTGAAGTATTTCAAATGGCTTTAGGATATTTTTAAAGATTCCAAATAATTTTCAATAATATTAATATTATTCAATAATAATATTATTAATTATTAATTATTAATTATTATTCAATAATATTTCAATAAATTGATGTATTTCCAACGGATTTTGGGGTGTTTTTACAAATTACAAAATTGTTTTGAGAGTTTCGAAAAATTTCCTGGGATTTTACAGGATTTCAGGATTTTTTAGAGAATTGCAAGGAATTTCCAATAGAATTCGAAAATGGAACTATTTCAAATGACGTTAGGGTATCTTTAAAGACTTCAAAAAATTATTAAGGATTTCGTGGACTTCTAGAAAATGTTGAGCCTATTAACAAATATATAGTCAAAAAAGTTCAAGACAGTTTAAAGGATTTCATGGTTTTATAAAAGATTGAAAGAAATTTGCAATGGATTTCAATAAATTAAAGTATTTCAGTGGATTTTAGGGTGCTTTTAAAGATTCCAAAGAATTTTTTTAGGATATAGGATTTTTTGTAAGATTGCAAGAATTTTTCAATAGATTTGAAAAAAATTGTAAGACTTCAAAGAATTTCAGGGTATTTTAAAAGCTTTTAGGGTATTTTTAAAGTTTTAAAGAGTTTTTAAAATAGATTTCAGGTTTTTGTTTTAGAAGATTGCAAAGAGTTTTCAATAGATTTAAGTAAATTAAAGGATTTTAAAGGATTTGAGGGTATTTTATAAAATACTATGGAATTTTTAAGATTTAAAAATACTTTGAAATTGAATCAATTTCAGAGTATTTTTGTTAATTTTTAAAGAATCCAAAAAATCGTCAACTCCTTCAAAAAATTTCAAGTGACTTTACAGGATTTCAGGGTTTTTGAGAGGATTGTAAGGAATTTGAATTAAATTTCAATAAATTGAAGTGTTTCAAACGATTTTAGGGTTTTCCTTAAACATTTCAAGGAATTTTCAAGAGTTTCAACAAGAAATTTTTAAAATTTTAGGGGATTTGAAAATGGAATCTTTTGTAGTTAAAAATGCAACTATTTATTAAAAATTCATGTATTTTTACTAATTCTTCTTTTTATCAAACCTTTCATTATTTGGTTGAAAATTAAATTGTTTTCTTAAAAATTGTACAAATTTGTTAAAAACTCATCCTTTTTAGGTAAGAATTCAAAAGTTTTGTTAACAATTAAACTGCCATGTACAAAAGTCGTATTTTGGAATTGGAAATTTGATGTTTCGGTTAAGTGTTTTTTTTTTTTTTTTATTTCTTTAAGGCCATGTGACTACCATAACCGATTTTTTTTTATTTCCCAACTTATTTTCATTAATTATCCTAAATTTTCAACTCGATCTGGCGCTTTGTGTGAAAATAAGTTGCGAAATACAAAAAGTATCGATAAGGTTGGAATCTGATCAGGTGACCCACTCATTACATGACCTTAATGATTAAAAGCGTTTTTTGTTGTTGTTAAAAATTGAACTTTTTGGTTGAAAATTCGTTTTTTATTTGGGTAGACAAACTAGGCGGCTAGGATATTAAATTCCGACAGATGGCGCCACTAATGCCTCTACATTATCGACTGATGAAACATTACCAACTAAAGGTAAATTATCATAGAACAGAACAAGTTGCCGACGGGAGGTGACTTAGCACGGAACAGAATCAGTTCGCGACGGTGGCGCCATATATTGAAATTCGATCTTGAAGCCGCCTAGCTTGACTACTAAAATTCATATCGTTAGGTTAAAAAGTTAACAACGGGGGGTGGTGGGCGGGAGGGTTGTACATTCTTTTTTTTGAAAAATTAATTTCTTCAATATAAAATATAAATATTTCTTTTTCAGTGGGAAATTATTAATCTTTTTGTTTGTACAACAATTGATTCAAAAAATGAGAATTGTTGATCAATAATAATCTATTGTGCGAAGTTATAATCTGTAAGATAAAAGGAAATGATTATATAGAAAAATTACTATGTTGAAAAATGCGATATAAATGACTACTAATTTGTTTATAATAATTTTTGAAAACTTAATTTTCTTTAAAATGTAATCAGTTGTAACTGAAAATCAAAATTAAAATTTGTTAAAAAATATGCCTTTAGGAATTTTTTGAACCACAATACCTTGTTGCGTTGCACTGTGACCCAGTTTAATCAAACAAGGAATAGTATAACATAAGTGCAGTAGAGTCCATTTAATTTTGAATGGTAAGTTAATGAAGCGGAAAGATTTAATTTAAATATTCTCGCAAAAGTAACTACTAATTAAAAATGAGTCTTGCATGTAATTATACTATCAGAAGCAAAAATTAATTGTAAGAGAGTGTAATTAACTTTGAATGAAGTTAAAAGAATGAAGAGGAAAGATTAAATTTTAATTATGTTTCTCATTTAGATGTCGAAAAAAAACTCAAGCTTATCCCGGTAAAAATAATTAGACAATTGTAGTAAGTTATGATAAAAAAAATCTATTTTTTTTTATCAATTATAGGGGAGACTTCACATTTTCTGACGCTATTATCGATGATTTCTGACTAAAACAAAATAATTTTCATCAATATAGTTCAATTTGCAACTAATGAGATGAATTTTCAACCAGAACTATGAATTTCCAAAATAAAAAATATATTATAAAAAATTACATAAACTTACAACCAAGTCGTAGAACTTTCCCACCAAAAGTGGGAATTTTTCACCAAATAGATCAATTTCTAACAAGAAAGATACATTTTTTTATTGGTTGGACCACTTTTATAAAAATTAATTTGTTTTGGCCTAAGATTCAACTCTTTAGTTAAAAATTTAGTTTTGCAATTTATAGGAAATTAATCTTCGTAAAAAATCATATATTGGATTGAACGATGAACTGATTTGTTAAAAATTCCATTATTTTTTAAAGAAGATTCAACAAAATTGTTTATTTTTCAGCAAAAGTAATTAGTTTTTGCTGAAATTATGAATTTACTGGAAAAAGTGAGTTTTCAACAAATCAGTTCAACATTCAAGCCTATAGATGATTTTTTTACGAAGAATATTAATTTTCTATAAATGAAATAAATACATTTTCAACTAAAGAATTGAATCCTAAGATAAAATTTTAGTTTAAGAATTAAATTTTTAAACTGAAAATTCAAATATTTCAATTTGTCTTATAAATTTTATTTTTTATTTATTAAAAATTCAACTTTTAGGAAAATATTCAATTTTTTAGTTGAAAGTTTATATATTTTATTAATAATTCACCATTTTTTTGCAAAATGATCTTCTTTGTTAGAAAATAATTTTATTCATGAAAATTATGCTCCCTGGTTATGCTCTTTTGTTCAAAACTATGAATATATATTTTTTTTAATATATTATTTTCACGGAAAATTGAACTTTTATATGAAAAAATTCGATTTATTTTAGGTTAAAAAATAACGCATTAAACTAAAAATTTAACTATTCTCTGTTTAAATAATAGTTCTTTTTTAGTTAGTCAGTTAAAAACTTAGGTTGTTTCTGAAAATTCTGATCTCTGGTTGAATCCTGAACTCTTCTCTCCAAATTTTTTTTATTCATTATTGCAGTTGAAAATTCATCTCCTTCGTTCAAAATTCGGTTCATTTTACGATGAAAGTTACTTTTTAAAACAGAAAATGTAACCATTCTTTTTTTGGTTAAATTTTTTTCTTTTTAGTTCAGAATTTAACTATTTGGTTGGAAATTCATTTTTTGTAGCTAATTATTTTACTCTTAGGTTAAATGTTGAAATTTGGTGTTTAAAATTCATTTTATTCCTAAGAATCGTTACGCTAGTTAAAAATTCATCTCTTTGGTTGAAAATTCAACTATTCTGCTGAAAAATTATTATTTTTTTTGGGTTAAGAATTAATTTTCTTGACTGAAAATTAAAATATTCCATTTTTCGTTGAAAAATTATTTTTCTGGTCGTTAATTTATGTATTTTGTTGAAAATTCATCTATTTGGGAAAAGAATTAATCTTATCTGTCAAAATCTCCTATAATAGGTTGAGGGTTCAACTATTGGGTTCAAAATTCATCTTTTTCAATTCGACCACTTGGCAATTTGTTGTTGTTCTTTTATATTTAAAAGTTATCTTTGAAGAAAAAACTTTAACAATTCCATTTTTGAAAATTTTCCCTTTTTAGTAAATAACTCTACTTTTTTGTTCCAAAATTAACTATTTTGGTGAAAAATTCAACTGTTTGGCTCTAAATTCACTTTTTTATTAAAAATTCATATCTTTTTTAAAAAATCCACTCTTTTGGCTTGTGATTTCAAATTTTTTATTGATTTTTCTCTCCCTTTAGGTAAGGTTCTTTCTTAGTAGAAATTTCAATAATTTGGTTAGAAATTTTTATTTTCATTCAAAATTATTTAGTCTTATAAGTTAAAAATCGAACTATTTTTTTGAGGATTTAAACTATTTCGTCAACGATGTACTCTTTTGGTTGAAAATTAAGATTTTAAACTAAAAGTTAAGCAGATTCATTTTTGTTTGAAAATTTAGTTTTTTAAATTGAAAATTCAACTATTTAGCGAAAAATACATCTTCCATAATTAAAAATTAAGTTCCTCATTAAAAATTCTTTCTCGTTTTGTCCAACAATCAACTCTTTTCTGAAGCACTCCACTTTTGAGCGTGATAATTTAACTATTGTATTAAAAATTCATCTATTTGGGTAGAAAATTAATCTTTTTTGATGAAAATTTATCTATTTTTTTGAAACTTCAACTCATTTGTTAAAATTATATTTTTTGGTCTAAAAACTCAACGATTTTGCTAAAAATCATCCTTTCGTATTAAAAAAATGATTTGATTCAATGCAAAATACCCAGAAAACTGAATGCAAATATCCAAAAAGATGTCCATTAGTAATGCAAATATTAAAAAATTTATTGAATTTCTTATAAACAAATAAGTAAATGAAAATGGTTTCGTGGGGATTTGCGTCAACTCGTTACTTGATACGCTCTATATTTGACAAATTTATAAAGAAAAGGAGTTTTTAGTTGAATTAATAAAAGTTAATAAATAATTTGTTATTTGAAAGTCAATTTTTATAAACAAATGTCCATATCAGATATTTTTTATGGAACCAATACAGTTTTTTCAATGGAATCGATCACATAATACTCGGAAATAAAACCTAATTATAATATTTGGCAAGCAAATTAAATTAATAATTGTTTAAACTACCTTGATTAACAAATGAACTATGTGGCTATTTTTGCATATACAAACTTGATTTTTTCGATGCAATGAACTGTGAATAACTAACTTCTAAATTTATAAGAACATTTTGATAAAAGTCAACAATTTATTATTGTAATCAAAAATTATTTAAACAATTTTTATAATTTTTGTCTTTTTAAATAAAATACCGCTTCTTTCATTAAATTAACAGCCAGTTATTTAGAAATAATTTTTTGCTACGCATTATTTGGCTATTTTTCAGAATTTAAACTTTTAACTTTTTTAATATTTATTATTTAAGATTATTATTATATTTATTATATATTATCTATTACTTATTTATTTAATTATTCTTACATATTTTCATTTTTATTAACCATTTAATTAACGTAGCCATACACGGTATATAATATAAGATTTTTACAAGTATTTCATTTGCAGGGGGGGTCAATTAGTAATTAAGTTTCTTTAATGAATCATCAGTTTTTATCAACTGAGGGCAAGGAATTGTTGTTAACTAATTTTTATTATATTCCACGAGAAAAAAAATTAGGTTACAAATGCATTAGCCGAGAAAAATTGGTTTACTCGATTGTTAATAAAAATAAAAATAGTTGATCGTTATCGAACTATAAAAAAAGTTCAAACCTGTGTTATTAACAGTTGATTATAGAAAAAAAACAAGTGTGAATGCTGAGAAATAGCTAAATAATGTATTTGTTAATTAAAATTGGTTGAAAAATTATTAAATGTTATAGATTCATTGCAAAAAATCATTGCTAAATAACTGGCTGTTAATTATGTGAAAAAGCGACATTTTATCTATAAATACCATAATACATAAAAATTTGTTTTGAACAATTGCTACTTACAATAATAAATTTTATACTGTTATTAAAATGTTCTGGAAAATTTAGACCTTAGTTATTTACTTATTAATTGCATCGGAAAAATCAAGTTTGTACATGAAATAATATCCAAATAGTGCATTTGTTAATTAAAGTTGTTTAAATAAATATTAGCTTTTATTTAGTGAACAAATATGATACTTAGGTTTTATTTTCAATAAATAAATGATCGAATTAATAGAAGCAACTTTATTTATTGCATCAAAAATAACTGATATGGGTATTTGTTTCTAAAAATTGTTTTTAAAATAAACAATTATTTATTAAATTTTAATACTTCAACTCAAAAACTCTTTTCGTACATAAATTGTTTAAATAAAATGCAAATCAGGTGTCGAATCGTCGGCAATCCTCACGAAACCATTTTCATTCACTAATTTGTTTATAACAAATGCAATAAATTTTTTAACATTTGGATTGATATTGAAAATCTTTTTGCGATATTTACTTTTAGTTTTTTAGGTATTTTTGATTGAATGAAAGCATATTTCAAGAACCGGTATATTTCAAAAGTCAAAATTATTACTTTTTATTTTTGTTTAATAATTAAACAAAAATTTAAAAATCGGCCATGACAGTTCGATGTGGTGCACCGTCTAAACGCGACGTCGAGCGTTTTCAAATTGTCATTGGTTGAAAATCTGTTATAAATCCTAATTTAAGATAAAATTTTTTGTTGAAGATTCAACTTTTTGAGAAGGAAATTCAACTGTATTATAAAAAAAATTTGACTTTTTTGCTTACAAAATCAAATGTTTGGTAAAAAAATTTAACAAAAAATTTTTCTTTGTTATAGCAATGTCATATAAAATTAAATGAATGAAATCTCAAGTAATAAAAGTTGTAGAGATTGTAGGTCAATGTTAAGAAATCATTTCGAGTTTCTTATCGATTTACGTTGCTTTCAATTCTGGCTTTAGAAATATATTTCTCGAGGCGTCCTTTGTATATGCTCTCTACACATATCATTTTCTCTCATTGAAGTATATTTCACTTAAAAGGAACTGCAAGAAAATAAAATTCAAAGTGCATCCACACCCCTGCAGTATAAATTTTTTATAAGCATATATAACGGAAACTCCTTCGCGATACGAAAGCGAAATGAGATTAATTAAAATTCAGCATTCGTAAAAGGTTGCGATTTTATAACAGAAACAGGGACAGCATATTTCATAAATAAATAATAAATGTGTGTGAAAAAATCAATATCTGTTCTTTCGCGCGAATGATTATTTGCTATAATTTCCATCTTTTTAAATTATTATTTGAAAAACAAATTTGAAATCTTCAAGAGCATCCTCATAGCAACAGAAATTATTTAGGAAGATTTTTAATTTTTAACAAGATATATGAATCTTCAACAAATAGTTGAATTTTTAACTAAAAAGGGTCCATTTGGAACCAAAAAATATAATTTTTTAACCTACACAGAAGTACTTGAGTTTTCAGTTAAAAAATTCGTTATAAAAAAATAATAATTTTTACCCAAATAGTTCAATTTTCAACCAAAGAGATGAATTTTTAACTCAAATGACGAATATTTAACTGAAATAATTACCTTTTTATTCACGATGAATGACTTCAGTTTAAAAAAAATTTTTTAAATGAAATTTTGAACAAAAGAGATGAATTTTCAAATAAAATGCAAAATCTTCAACTATAGCAGTTAAATTTTTATTTAAAAACACTTCTTTACAAAAAAATATTTATAACCAAATAGTTTAATTTTTCACAGAAAAGATTAATTTTCTCCTAAAATTATGAACCTTGAACTAAAATAGATAAATTTTCAGTTACAAAAATTGATCTTAAAAAAAGTTCAACAAAGTTATTCTATCTTCAACCAAAGTGATAAATTTTCCATTAAAATTATCAATCTTTAGTTTAAATATTTGAACTTCAAATAACAAAAAATTAATCTTTGTACAAGAACAAACGAGTTGTTAACAAAACATTTCAATTTTTGCCCAGAGAGATTAATTTGAAACTATAATTATGAATCTTAGGCCCAAAAAAATAATTATTCACAAAATAGTTCAACCTTCAACCAATTAGTTTTATTTTCATCCAAAAAAGACAGTTATTTAACAACACACATATTTTCTAACTACAAAAGAGAGATGAATTTTTAAATAAATTATGAATCTTCCGAAAAAAAATTAATTTTTAACAAGAGAGTTCAACTTTTGAGTAAGTTATTTAATATACAACCTAAAAAAGTGAAATTTTCATGCAAAAATAAAATACTTCAATTTTTAGTTAAAAAAATTAATTTCGAACTCAAATGATAAATCTTCCACGAAAAAATGTAAAACATAATTATTTACAATAGAAGGAAGAAAAAATTTCATTTCAATTTCAAATCTCCACTACGAATTGCGAAATTTCAATAGAATCTTTTAGTTTTCAATATATGAATTTTAAACTAAAAATGTAAATTTGCAACTAAAAATGAAATAGTAAAAGTTTTAGTTAAAAAAATTATTTTCAACAAAAAGAAACAAATTTTCATCGAAAATAGTTCAATTTTCATCTCAAGAGATGAATTTTCAACTAAAATCATCAATCTTTGAATTAAATTTTCAGTTACAAAAAATAACGAATTTTAACAAAATAGTTTAATTTTCACCCAAAGAGATCAATTGTCAACTAAAAAGGAGAAATTTTCACTAAAAATTAAATAGTTAAATTGTGACTTAAAAAAGTTAATTTTTAACAAAAAACGACTAATTTAAAGAAAATAGTTCAATTTTCAACAAAAGAGGTGAGCTTTAAACGAAAGTTATGATTATTTCAATGGAATAAAAATCAATCAAAAACACAACAAAATCTACCAAAAAAGATAAACAGTCAATAAAATACATGAATTTTTAACTAAAAAGTAAAATTTTCAATCAAATTGTTCAATTATCGATTAAAAAAGAGAAATTCGTAATGAAAAAGGAAATCGTCAAGTTTTTAGTTAAAAAAGTTTATTTTGAGAAACAAAAAATAATTTTAAGTAAAATTAAATAGTTAACTTTTCAGTTAAAAAGTTTAACTTTTAACAAAACAAAAAAACTTAATTTTAAACTAAAAAGTTTAAATTTCACCCCAATAGATAAATGTAAATGCAAAATGATGAATTTTGAACCAGAAAAATAAAAAAATAAATAGTTTAACTTCTGAACAAATAATTTAATATTCGACCAAAAAGATGAATTTTTAGCCTAAAATGCAATAGTTGAACGTTCGGTCAAAAAAATAAGTTGACCAAAAAAAAGTTATGATCAAAGAAGTTCAACTTTTATTTAATAGTATAAATTGCACATAGAAAAATTATTGTTTAAGAAACAAACAAAATTTCAAAAAAATAGTTAAATTGTCAATTAAAATGATAAATTTACAACCAAGAGAATGGAAAATGTAACAGTCTGTAGTAGAAACAAAAACATTCTATTTTTTTAGTCCAAAACAGTTTAAGTCAAACGAAAAATAAGAATTTTCAACCAAATAGGTAATTTTTTAACCAACAAGATGAATTTTCAAACCAGCAAATCAAGTTTTACAAATTAGACGAAATTTCAACAAAATAAATGCATTTTTAAAACATTAATTTTTAACCAAAAATGAACATTTTAATTTTTCAACCACAAATGAAATAAAAGAATTTTCTATTGTACAAATTAGTTTTTAACAAAGAAAAATGAATTCTCAACATAAAAGGTAACAGTAGATATTTTAATAAAAAAAATGTTTAACCAAAAACGGTTGTTTTCGATCAATAAGTATATTTTTTCGAAAAATTCGAATTCTTGAACAATTAAGATTTTTGAGTCGCGCGCTAAAAGAAATCAATCGAGTTCTTAAAATATCAGGCCAAAAAGGCGAACTTAAGAAAAAGAGTTGCTGTTCAATTATGAACAAATAATTCGATAAATAGTTTAATTTCAAGTTATGGTAACTAGTTAAAAGAAGCTGATTACCTCCCGTCACTGCATAAATTATAGTACATTTTTATCTCATGAATAAATTACATTAATAAACATTTTTAAACTACTTTTATCTTGAAGTTCTAAGTCAGGATAAATTATTTTTAAAGAACAAAAAGATATGAAGAGGCATCGGTGGCGTATTTGCTTAACGCTTTACTCATGGATGGCGGCATTTCGGGTTCAAATCCTCACTGAGGCAGATTTTTTCTTTTTTTTCAAAATTAGTTTTTTTATTTAATTGGTTCAACATTAATTTTTTGTATTAATTAAAAACTTTTAAACTCGGACGTTAGCATCTCTAAATGATAATAACATCTGCCAACAAAAAATAATAGGCGTAAATTTTTAAGACTGAAAACTCGTATAACAAAAAAGAGAAACTTGTCAACGAGGAGATTCTTTCTTCGATTTCTTATGAACTTAGAGCTCGGTGGAAACTTATTTAAGTTTGGTCTAAAGTTTGAAGATCATATAAACTTTGAAGTTTGGACATAACCATGACGTGAATACAGGGTAGCATCCGATCCTCAAGTTTTAGACGCATCAGTTAAATCAAACTTTTCTGAAATGCAGACCTGAAACTTCAAACTTAATTAATCATTAGCATTCATCCGAATGAAATTTTTCAGGATAGATACAAATCTTTGGGTCTTTAGGAACTTCCGAAAACTTTTAAATAAATGAAAAATAATGTTCTGAACTGAAGCATGAAAATGCATTAATAAGTTTTATTATTAAATTAAGAATAAACTTCGAAATCATTCAAGATTTAATTAACTAATTTTCAAAGCTTACAATTAGAAAGTGTGTAATTTTTAATGTGTTTAGAATAATTAAATTTTCAAGCAAATGATTTTATTTTGTTGGCTAGAGTATTAATTAGTTTTTCATGTCAAACATTAAATGGTGTTGATAACTGGTCCAATATTTCGAAAAACGAAACTCGAGATTGTTTTGTATTTAATATCAGAAATTAATGGAAACACTGGTAAAGGACATAACATTGTTTGCTGAAATTTATATTCTGATTCAGATTCTGATATCTACTGAGGCATCGGTGGCGTAATTGGTCAACGTTCCACTCACGGATAGTGGCGTTCCGTGTTCAAATCTGGACGGAGGCAGATTTTTTTCTCGTTTCTTCAAATATTAAACAAGGAAGCGACAAAATTCAAAAATTCACATTAAAAACAAAAGCTCTTTCAATATAATTTGATACTACATGTTATGATAAATAATTTAATGATAATTTTTGGAATCCATATAATTTTAACTTATAATTATAGTCTTGAATTTCCATTTCTAAAATAGTTAAACTTTTGTAACCTTTAAATTTAAGGTTTTTTTGCTTGAAAAGCAGAAATGTGAAAAAATGTTGTTTTAAATTATTAAAGGTTTCTAATTGCAATAATTTTAAGGTTGTACTTTTAGATACTAATATTCAAAATTTAGGAACAATTTGACTATTATTTTAGGAAAACTGAAAAAACTCGAAATAGAAAAATCCAGCAAAAGGAGATGTGTGGATTAAGAAACTATGAAATGATAAAATAAAATACATTTAGTTCATGAGTGTATTATTTATTTTCTTTATTATTAATTAAAATTTTAAAATGTTTTAATTTTTTAGATTCGAGAATTTTATAATACGGAAATTCTAAATTGTCGGTAGTTCTATAATTTTAGGAATTTCATTTTCGGGAATATCAGTGTTTAAAATTTTATTATTCAGATTTTTCAGTCTTCAAATTTTTTAATGTTCAAATTCAGTTTCAAATTTAATAATGTTAGATTCAAAGATTTTTAATTGTCTGGTTACCATTTAATTCATTTTCAAATAAAATAAATTTGTATTCAAACATTCTGAATTGAAAAAGTTAAAAAATAATCAACATTTCAAACTCAACATGAAAGACAAATTTGAATTGAAATTTGCATTGAATTGAATCATACTTTCAAGAATATATGATAATTCGAAATAAATAAGTACGTTGAACGCTAAGTTAAAAATTGTCTCGTTTGTAAGTTTTATCCTGTAATTAAAACTGAAATATTGAAATTTAAAAAATTACAATTACCGAATTAAAATTCTTTACTTTAAAAAAATTTAATTTCTCTTAAAATAATTAAGATTTTAAGTTACTTTAATTGACATTTAAAATCAGTTAATTCTAAATTAGTTTTGAATAATGCAATTTTAACAGCTCATAATTAACATTTTTTATTTTTAAAGGCGAAAATGGAAATAAAGTCTTTGAAAATTTTTTAAATAATAAATTTACAGAGCCATACAGATTTTTGGCTGAATAGAGGAAAATTTGAATTTTTCTGAACTTTTAGAAAAAAGAAAAAATTGATTTTAAATTAAGTAATTAATCTCTTTGGTTCAAATTAATTTTCCAAACTCAATATTTAATCTTTTTTAATGAAAAATTTAATAAAATCTGTCTTTACTGAGAATTAAACCATTTTTATGAATTTAATACAAATTATTTTGGGTAAAAAAATGCGTTTATTAAACTCTTTTGTTGGAAAATAGTTTTTTGGTTAAATATAACTGTCTTTTTTTAAAATTTTTTGATTGAAATAGCAACTATTAAATTTTTCATTAAGAATTCATCTTTTTTTGTTGAAAATTAATTTGTTCAACAGAAAATTTAACTGTGTTATTTGAGGATGAAAGTTTAAATTCTACATTTTTTGTTGAAGATTTATATTTTTTTACATGAGTACTCATGTATTTGAATAAAAATTCGAATTTTTAAGTGAAAAAGTTAATCGTGCAATTTTAAGCATCTGAATCCAATAAAGCAATTTTTTATTCTATTCCTTTTTTTTACTTTCAATTTTCAATGTAATAATTTTAAATAACCTGATTCTCGGTTGACCATTTATAAAAGTAAAATATTTTAAAAATTAAAAATATTTTATTGAAAACTATCAAGAATTAATAATAATTTTATATGAGTTTCGTATAGAACAATAAATTTTCAAGTTTGCTCTTTCATATTTTTTATGTTTACTTGATTTACTTTGAAACACATAATTTAGTTTTAAATTCTAAAAGCTTTTTAAAATCATAAACCGAATTTGAAATTAATTTTCTCTTTGAAAATTAATTTTAAAAGATTATTTAGAAAAGTTAAAAAAATTGCAAAAGATTTCCGATATATACATTTTTTTATATTAAAAGATATGTCAAAAGATTGAGGAAAAAATCGAAACGTTTGAAAAGATAAATTAAAACAAACGTTTAATATTTTGAAAACATTTGAAAACATTACAAAAATAAAAATTGAAGAAATTTAAATGAGACTAAAAGAACCATAAAATGTTCCTATTGAAAATTGATAAAACAAATAAAGAAGAAACCTTTCTTCTCATAAAAAATAAAATAAAATAATTTTCCTCCTTGGACAAAAATAAAAAAGAGGAAAGAAAAATCCAATTTTGGATTTAAAAAATTGGTCTAGTTAATTTTAATGTTAAATTATATTTTTTTGCGTAAAAAATTACGTAGAAAAGTTTAATTCTTTTTAAATCAAGTTCAGAGTTATTAAGTTTCGATTTCAATAAAGTGAAATTAATGGTATCTACTCTTTTCTTCTTGATTTAATAATGTGATTGGATTCCGCATCTATAAGTCTCAAACTTTCGAATCAAGTTTTAATATCACCACGGTTACGAACTTCTTATTTCTAACTTTTTAACCAAAATGGAAATTTCGATTGAATCTGATAGCAGCGATTTAATAGTTCATTAAGAAAATGTTTTCAGCAGAATTATTCAGGAAATTCAATTCTTGATCGATTCCAAATTCTTGTTCAATACTTTTGATTTAAAAAATCATTCAAATTCTCTTAAATAATGTAGGGCAATAATAAATAACTATTGATATAAGAATTTAAATTAACTATTAATTTTTTAGGTTTTTTCAATTATTTTTTTAAAATTTATTTTCAACCAGTTGTATTTACAAGCAAAAAAAAAAAAAAGATGAAATATACAACAATATAAATTTCAAACAAATTACTTATTTTTCAACGTAATAGATGTTTTTTAAACTAAAAAAGATTAATCCGATGCCTCAATTCTATACCGCTCCATGACGCGACGCGTTTAGGCGGTGTACGGCGCCACGTCACATTTAGGCGGTGTACATTTCTCTGCCGCGTTTGATCGTAGTATATCTCAAAGTCCTAATATTTTAATCTAACAAGATATTAATTTTTAATTAAAAAAGGTAAGATTAACAAAAAAAAAGACGAATTTTTAATGAAATAGTTACATTTTTCAAACAGAGAAATGAATTTTGGACTAAAATAATGAATTTTCAACTAAACAAGTGAGTTTGTAACTAAGTGGTTTAACAAAATAATAAACATTTTTTTGAAGATATCACATGTGTCGAAAAAGTATGTGGAAAATTTTTAAGAAATTGTGGTTGTTTTACAAAATTTCGGGGAAACATTTGAACAATTTCAAAGGAAAATACTCTTAAAAAATATTTGTAAACATTTTTAAATAATTCAGAATTTAATGGATAATTGTTCAAAAATCTAAAAATTTGTTCAAGACTTTTAAGTATTATATACTTTTTTAGAAAGTTATAAATATCTTTTTAAATAATTTGAATTTTTCTTACAATTTTGAAACATTCTGCAAGATTAAAAACATTGCCTAAAAATATTCTATATTCCTTTTTCATAATTTTGGAAATATTTTCGAATGCATTAAAGTAAAGAAAATTAAACAAAAAACCTTTTTGGATTTTCCCAGAAATCTTTAAACAAATTTATTCTATTAAAGCCTTTCAATATTCTGAAGAAATTGCAAAATTGTTTGTCCAATACAGTTTGTTACTAATTTACTAAACTCTTTTTAAGTTTTAAATTATTTTGGTATCTTTTCAAAACTTTTAAATATTTCTTAAGCTCATTCGAATTTGTTCTAAAATTTAAGGAATGTTAGAAAATCACTTGAAATCTGTTAAAACATTTTAAAATATTTTCTTAACATTATTTGTCAAAAGAAAGAAATGAATCTGAATATCAATTAAAATTTGGGACAATAAGTTGAAATTTACAAAAAGTGAATTTTTAATTTTGAACAAAGCAATTAAATTTCTAGCAAAAAAATATCATTTCTTAACAATGAATGTTATTGTTCATTTGAAAAAATGCTATGTTAAATTAAAAACAGTTTAAGTTGTCCAAGATAAAAACGAATTTAAAAAAATAGTTTAATCCTTCAAAAAGATGAAGTTTGACCAAGAAGAATAATTTTCTGCCATAAAAGACAAATTTTAAACAAAATCGTTACATTTTGAACCAAAGAAATAAATTTTGAATCGAAATAATGACTTTTTAACTAAATAAGTGATTTTTAAACAAATTACTTTTAACTTTAAATCTAGAAATTAAATTTTCTACCCAAAAAACATTAATTATTAATGAAAAATATATTGCTTGCTTATTTAAAAAAAAACACATTTGCAACTTCAATACTAAAAAAATTAAATTTTTACCAAAAGAGATAAATTCTCAAGAACAAAATGCAATAGTTGATATTGCAATAAAAAACCAGCAAAATAGTTTAATTCTTAATCTAAAATATAAATTATTCTTTAACTAGTTAGTTGCATTTTCAACCAAGAAGATGAATTCTATGAATTCATCCAAAAAAGCAAATATTTAACAAAATATTTGAATCCTCAGCCAACTATTTTTTATTTCAATCCAAACATTTGAAATTTCATTAAAAAAGATTAAACTTATACCAAAATAGAGGAGTTATAAATAATAAATTTGAAAATATTTTATTACAATTTTTAAAATAATAAATTTTCAAATAATATAAATGTTTTGATTAAGAAAGGAAAAAAATTAGGCAAATTATTATTTGAAGGAAAAAATAATTTTTGGTGCAAAATAATTATTTTAAACTATATATTTTCTAAGTTTCTTGGTTTAATTTAATTTTTATTTGAAAAGCGTCGGTCTGATCCAAAAAGACGAATTTTTTAAGAAATTGTTGACTTATCAAATAAAAAAAAATTATTTTAAGAAAGAAAAAAAAATGTTGAGCAAATTATAATTTGAAGGACAAAATAATTTTTAATAAAAAACAAAAGTTTCTAATAACTATGTATTTCTTAAGTTTTTTTTTTTAATATTCGCTTTAATTTAATTTTTTAAGATGAAAAATCACTTTTAATATATATTTTTCTAAACTTCAAACTATTTTCGAAGTTTTCTACAATTTTGTAATCTTGCAAGCTTAAAAAACTTTTCTTCAAGATCTTTTTCATTCTTTGTTGAAATTTTAGAAATATTTGAAACGCTTTAAAATATTTTCAATTATTCTGTTAAAACTGATTTATGAAAATAAAAAATCAATTTAGATTTTCCCTTGAATCTTAAAAAATATTCAAACTTTTATATCTGACAAATGGAAAATTCGTGTGAAGCAACAAGAATAAATTATAAGGCTTGTTTAATCCCGATTTAAAAGGGTGGCTTCTGCTCTGGAAACATAAATTATTTCTTCCGAAGCTATTCAATCCGGATTTGACGGCCTCACAACCAGATTTCAGATCGCTTTGGTTGGAGTTAATCTGAACTAAAAGCCATACAAAATACACAAACAACGCGACAGGAATAAATCTGTATTCAAAAACCTTGATTTTTCCTCTTTATTCTCCTTACCCAAAGGATCATTTTGATCTCAAATATTTCATTTTTTCCACTTTTATTTTTTTTATGTATACATCACAACGAGTTCCATTTACGATGAGAGCTTGCACAATAGAGGTAAATTTGCGAATATTTCTGCAATAATTTTTATTCCTGAAAGACTGAAAATTTTTCTCATTAACATTGTTAATACCGCTTTTTGAGAAAATCCGGCTTGGTTTTTTGAGTGTCACTTTTATAGCGATTCTTTATAAGTGGGATTTTTTTAGAACAATGTAAATGAAGCAATATACATTTAAGTGATTCATAACATCTTTTTTTATGTTTTTTTAAGGGACGAATAAAAAATAAAATCCCCGAACTGAAAAATTCCCGAACTGGAAAATTCCCGAATAATACAATTTCCGATTAATGAAATTCCCGAATTAGAAAACTTCCGAAAAATGAAATTCACGACAGTTTAAAACATTAAATAGTTGAATTATAAAATATCAAAGTTACAAAATTCGCGAATTATGAAAATTCCAATTTTAAACAATTAAAAAAATTGTTTACAAGATGATTTCGTTATCTATGAATATATTTTCACAATTATTGTTATTTTAAATCCAAAGAACAATTTTTTTAAATTTGAACATTAGAAAAAATATTTCTCAATAGAATATTTAATTATTTTCTCTTTATTAAATTTATTAATTTTTTAAATCGGGAACTTTCTGGATTGGATATTAAATTAAATTAAATTAAATTAAATTTCGTAATAATAAAATTCTCGAACAGTTTATAATATTACCGAATTGGAAAATTCGCAAATAATATTAAACAGCTTTTTAATTTATGCAGATTTTGCAGAAATGTTAGGAAAAAATCGAATCACTTTAACAGATAGTTTAAAGAATTTTAAAACTTCTCAAGATTTAGAAGAAAATTTCTAATGAATTTTTATTTTCAAAAAATAAATCTAAGAGTAATTAAAAAAATTGTCAATATTGTACAAAGATTTTCTAAAGGTTTTTAGTTCCGAGAGATTTCTTTAAAACCTTAGTAAAAAATATAATAATTTTTAAAGATATTTGGAAATATTTCCAAAATAATCTCAAATTTCAAGATTTCAAAAAATTTAAATTAAGATGAAGATTTTTAAAGATTTCAAAATAAAGTTTTGATGCTCTTTCAAATGATTTTTTTTTTTTTGAAAAATGAATTTTAAGAGAGATGCCAAAATGTCAAAACATTTAAAATTATATCCTAAAATTTCGAAATAAATCTAAAAGGTTTTGACTAGAAATTTTGAAACTTTGCAGGATTACAAATTTTGGGAAAAAATTGTAGAAAAAAAAAGTTACCTAACATGTTAATGATGCACAAACTGTAGATTTTTTAAGATTTTAAATCATACATTTGAAAGCTTCTTAAGAATTTTGAAAATTTTTCAAGATTTATGAAAAAAATTTAATAATTTTTATGCAGAAAAATTAATTACAAGAGAATTACTAAAATAATCGTAAAAAATGTAAATGATTTAAAAGGTTCCCGAAAATTCTTTATTTTTGAATAATTTTTTATAAGCTTTTGGAAAAAATTATATTTTTTTGAAGATTTTATACATATAAAAAAAAATTAAAATAATTTAAACTTTGCAGATTTTAAACAATTTCAAACAATATATAGATTTTTGAAGATTTCAAAACCAAGCTTTGAAGCTTTTTTGAATGATTTAAAAAGGTTTCAAGATAATAAAATAAAATTACGTTGGAAAATTAATTTTAAGAGATTATTGAAAAGATTACAAAAGATTTCCTAAAATTGTCAAAAAAGAATCTAGAAGATTTAAAGGCATTTTTATTGTTGAAGGTCTTCCAAAATTTTAGGAATAATTTATATTTTATATTTGTTTGGCATTTTTTTCTTTCGTGACTGAATTTTTTTTTTGGTTCAATTTTTTGTTCCTGAAAATTCGTGCTTTTGGTGTGGAAAATCATGTTTTCTGTACAAAATTAATTTTCTTAGTTGAAAATTCACCTATTTGAATGAAAAATTAACTTTTTAATAAAAAATTCAGTTTTTCTTAAAAAACTTATATTTTTAAGTAAAAAATAACATAAAATATTTGTTGTAAAAAATTTGTTGATTGAAATTTTTATTTGTCATAGGTATATGAATCTTACAAAAAATTGGTAAATTTGCTCAAAAATCCTAGTTAACTGTTTTTTACTTAAAATTAAAATTTTTTTGTTGAAATATCAACTATTACATTTTTCATTAAAAATTCTCCTTTTCCGTTTGAAAATTAAACTATTTGGTTGAAAATTAAAATTTGGTTGAAAATTAAAGCTTTGTTGAAATGCTGATTTGACAAATCTGAAATATTCGAATTTCGTTTTGAATTTTCCCAAGAATCTTATAAAAATTATATTTATCTAACCTTAAAAACAAATAAATTTTCAGAATAAATTTTCAAAATTTTGATTTTGTATTAAAAATTATTTTTTATTTCAAATTATAATTTGTTTGAAAGTTTTTTTTCTTTAGTGATAAAATTTTGTTGTTGTTTTGTTTTGAAAAGTTTCTGAAAAATTGGTCTTTTTTGGTTAAATTTTTAGTTGGTAGAAGAAACTTTTTTTGAATGAAGTACAAATATTGCCTAAATTTTATTTTGAAATAGTAGTAATTGTTGTTAGTAAGGTAAGTAATATTTCCTAAATCTTTCACGACCAAAAAATAGGGTTGAATTTAAACCTCCTAATCTTAATTTTATTATAAAATAAAAATAAAATAACTTTTTTTTTTTAATTGAAAACAAATTGGGGGATATTTTTTCACCAAAAGAAAGAAATATCTCATTCAAGGTTTCAGAAAATCTTAAAAAAAGGGATTTCATGAGACACTTTAATATTCATATTCAATGGACATTTTTTTTCTAATTTACGAGCAAGAGAGAATCTTTCTAGAATCTTCTTAAATATTTTTAAAAATGTCACAAAAGTTTCTTCTTTCATGTAAAAATAAAAAAATTAATTTTTAGTGCCATTCAAAAATGCATTAAATTTCGTGCCAGGAGAGAAAATTTTGAAATACAACTTTTCAAATGAGATTTCTTGCTTAATATAAATGCAATTACTCGAAGTCCTTAAAAAAGAAACGAAAAATGTATACCCCAAAGCTGAGATTTTTACTTTCAAACATAATTCTATGTTAAAGTAATTCTTATATGGAAATTTACTCTCCGACTTTGCACGGTAACTCTATTCATAAAATGAACGAATAGCTATCAAAAGTTTTCCAGTAAAATCTTGCTTAAATTTCTTCCTAAAATAAATTTCTTCGTAAAAAAAATGATTCCATGACCTTATGAAAATTTCTGGCAATCTCAATCTTAGTTTTTCTATGCTTTTATAACTTTGAACGGATTATTTTTTTTAAAGTGTCTTACATTTACTTAAAAAATAATTAAAGTTCATTGTCAAAGTTACATGCTTGAAAGGTGATAAAAAGGTCTACATGGTTTCTCCTGAAATAAGCGTTAATAAGAATAAAATATAAAATTATTGTTCTAATGTCAAATGATTGAAATAATTTTTAATTAAATAAAAGGTCTGGTACACACTGGATAGAAATATACACCGAATCATATAAATTTTCTTAATAGAGTAGAACCTCGATTATCCGGCTTTCGATTATCCGAGGCTCCGCGTTATCCGAGGCAACGGGACTCTTCCGAGCACTCGGCATTAACCGAGGTGTATTGTCGGATAATAAGGAGAATAATTAATAAAAGAGATGAAGCTGCTACGCCTAATTCTAAATGAGCGTAGTAGTTTGCAATTATTAATAGATTAATAAATCAATAAAGATAAATTCACATTCTTTAGTTGTTTGATTTTATTTTCTAAATGCTTATATTTATTTTTCTGTTTAAAATATATCAAAAATAAATTAATCTTCTGAATTTTGTACTTCTTCCTTATTATTCGAGTTTTCCCTTATCCGAGGTATCTCTTCTCCACATTACCTCGGATAATCGAGGTTCTACTGCATAGGAATGATAATAATTCACTTTAGTAATTTTTACAATTAGTATAATTGTATAACTATTTGAAATTTTGTTTAAAGTTTATAAATTTTGAGTCTACTATCAAAATCTGTTCATTATCCAGTATGTACTGGCATCCAGTAGGTACTACTCACCCTTTTAAAAAAACGAACCTTGTAAATGTAGGTCAAAGGCTTTTAAAAATTTTCAGGAATAAAATAAATCACGATCAGGTGAAAACAAACAACAAATTCTGATAGAACTTCATATATTTTTCTTTTCAGAATTCATTCAACAAGTGCGTCTCCGTTCAGGTGAAAATTTATTATTCTATAGCAAAAAAATTGAATGATATAAATAATGACAATTTTTTTGTTAACACTTAAGACCAAATACCATAAAAAATCGAATTTTAAAAGTGGAAGAAAATATGATGGCAAAATGAAAATTGGAAATGCTGCAAATAATAGATGATGGTGATGAACCTAGTTTAATTGTAAGGTATTTACATAGGGGATTTTACAACTGATTATAGTATTATGTTATCCCACTTATATTGTGATAACAAAAACAATCAAAAATTTATTTGGCGTTTTTAAAAAAAATTATTTTTTAAAAAAGTTTCTTTTATAAATAAAATTTTTAAGATACAAAATTTTCCAATTGATTAGGTCAATTTATAATTTCACAGATATTCAAAGGCCAAAAAATCTTGAAGGCCGTTTTGGAAAAAACTAAATTAAATTTTTTTCAAGTATTTAAAAATTCGAAAAATTTATTTTCAAGGTGGTTGTGTATGGGATTTTCCTACTGATTATAATAGTCCGTAATCATAAAGATATTTTAAGACTAAAAAATCCTTGGTGTCATTTTCGAAGAAAGCCTTCTTTAATATGTTCAAAGTATTCAAAAATAAAAAAAATACTAAAAAATTAATTGTAAGGTCCTTCCACATGGGGTTTTCGAAAAAAAGTTCATTAAGCCATTAAAAAAAATTATTTTTACTTTCAAAGCATGCAATAATCTAAAAATTCTACCAACTTAATTGCAAGATCGTTGCATATGGGATTTTCTTTTTTTTGAGTAGGCGATGTCCATTTTTAAAATATTAAATACTCAAATCAAAATATCTTAATTTTGATTCATTTTTTGTTAATTTTATAAATAATGCATACGGGAATTTAGAATGTTAACAGAAAGTATTTAAGTTTCACAAATTTATAATTGAGACAAATTCAATTTGAACAAAATACTTCAATTTTCAACAAAATATTTGGATTTTCAACTAAAGAAAATAAATTTTTAACCGAAACGGGAATAATTCAATTTTGAGTTAAAAAAAGTATTATTTAACTGAAAGAAAACGAATTTTGAATTAAAATAAAACGAATTTTTAATTGAAAAAAAATAAAATTTTTACAAAACAGTTTAATATAGATGAAAAAGATAAATTTTTAACCGAAAAATGGAATTTTTAAACAAACAATTTAATTTTGTAGAAAATGTTTAAATTTTTGAGCCAAAAAGACGAATTTTCAAGTTGAAATTTCAACCAAGAAGAATGAGTTTGTAACTATTCTTCTGAATTAAAGAAAATGCATAAGTTTTTAGCTAAATAGTGGAATTATTATTTCAATACAAAAATTTGCAGTAAAAAATTTAATCGTTAAATTTTTAGTTTAGAAAATTAGCTTTTAATCAAAACAATCTTATGTTAAACTGAAATAATGAATCATTATCTAAAAAAAAATATTATTAAACAAAGAAGTTCAAATTTTACCAAGCAGATGAATTTTAAACGGACAAAAGGTTAACGATTTTAAACAAAAAATGTAATTTTTCAAATAAAAACAATCTTATGTTCAACTGAAATAATGAATCATTATCTAAAAAAAATATATATTTTTAAACAAAGAAGTTCACATTTTACCAAGCAGATTAATTTTAAACGGACAAAAGGTTAACGATTTTAAACAAAAAATGTAATTTTTCAAATGTCAAATAAAAAAGGCTTTATTTTTGAATAAAGAAAAGTGCACAAAAACAACGAATTTGCAGGTAAATAGTTACAGTTTTGAACAAAAAGTTTGATTTTTCATCAAAAAAGTAATTGTTTAATTACAAGGAATAATTTTCTACCAAAGAAGACAATTTTGAACAAAATAGATGATTTTTCAACCAAAAATATCAATTTTCAACCAAAAATAGAATAAATTATTTTTTATCTTTTTGCTTGAAAAATACTAATTTTAGGGTAAAAGTGAGAAACTGATAAGATAAATAACTTATGTATTTTCATCAAATCTATAACTTTTATTTACAGACATTTTAATCTCAGATCAATACGTTTCGAGATTTTTGAATAAAAACAAGTAGCATATATTTTTGAGTGACCTTTTCGCAAGTATATTCTTTCTTTTTTTTTAATTTTAAGTACTATGGGAACGGAGGAGAATGGATGGAATGGGAAGTTACGGAAGTAGTAAGAGCGAGGAGAAGTTGAGGAGTTGGGTAGTAGGGGAAGTGAGGAGAAGTTAGAAGAAGTGGCAGGATGATATGGGATGGGAAGTGAGAGGCAGTACGAGAATTAAAGAAAAGGAAGGTAGGAAGGAATAGGCGATGCGAGAGAGGAAGTAGAGGGATTGGGAGAGAGAAGTAGGGAAAGTGAGAAGAAGGGATAGAATACTGGCCCATTAAATTTTTTTATCTGTGGTCTTAAAATATTCTCAAAAATACAGACTATAATAACTTTGATATGATTATTGCGTTATCAGGAATTAGGGAGATTATATTAGGAATTATTGTTAATAAATTTGTCCATTTTTTTGTGTAAAGCATGAACTATCACAAAGGGCGTTCGGAGTGCGATTTTAATTGCGGAGGTGGAGGTTAGGTTAGTTAGGATGAAGTTTTCGATGCGAAAGTAGGGGGTAGCGTCGGAGAGGAAGTTGGAATGGAAAGGATAAGCTTAGTTTGTGAGGCGAAGTAATGGGCCGCGGGGAGGCAGCATAAGTGAACAGGGAGAGTTATAAGAGAGAATCGGATAGGATAGAAGAGGAGAGAAGAGAGATAAGAAATGACACTGGGACGGGGATACTGGAACAACTTAACGCCCTTATAAGATATGAAACCCTTTTTTAAAAAAGGGCCTAAAGAATTTTGTTTGTGATTCTTAAAACATCCATAAAGTTACGCACTATAATAATCATTCGGGAAATCCCACTCACAAAGACCTTGCAATTAAAGTTGGTTCAGCCCCACCGTGAATAGAATGGTTTTCAGATCGTGATTCAGGACCGACTGTTTATAAATTGTTCTAATGCTTTGTTAATAGCCTAAAAGAGGTTCATTTAAATTTCTGGCTCTAGTGATTGCACAAAGCACAATACACACGATAGAAGTTGAATACGTTTACCTAGCCTATCTCATAATTAAAATGAGTGAAGTAATATCATATCGCATAGATGGCTTGGAGTACGATTCTGAGTGAAGGAGGGAAAGTTGGAGAGGGGGAATGAAGGGAATTTATAGATGTTGGTGGCAAGGGAGGGTAATTAGGTAAGCAGAGGGGAAGTAGGCGATAAAAGAAAAAGGGAGAGGGTGAGGAGGATGGTTGGAGATCAAAGAGAAAGTATAACCGGAAGAGAAGTATGGGAAAGGATGATATTATAAGACTGAATTGGATAGGATAGAAGAGGATAGAGAGGGAAAATGACAGATAACGATTTTTGTTGTATGTAGTCTTAAAATATCCCTAAAATTACAGACTAACATAATCAGTCCGAAAACCCGATAATGAAATACCTTAGAATTAAAGTAAGTTCATCCCCACCATGGACAAGATTGCTATCATATTAGGAATTAGCACCGACTGTTGGTAAATTGTCCTAATCTTTTGCTGATAGCCTGAAAGAGGCTCATCCAATTTCCTGGTTGCGGTGATTGCACAATGCACAGGATGGAGGTTGAATATGTTTACCTAGCCTAGCTCATAATTAAAGTGAGTTTAGGAGGAGCCTATCGAGTAGGTGGCTTGGAGTGCGATTTTGAGTGCGGTCGATAAGGTCATCAGGGCGGAGCACGCTATTACCGATGGAGATGAGGCCAGGCTATGCTGCATCGCTGCCGGATTATCTCCGTTGAAAATGTGAACGAAAACTCGAGCGGGCTGTGCGTTGCTGGCCTCGCAGGTGTAATTTCCGGAATGACGACCGGAAGCCCGCGGCACCTCCAACCAGCTCTCGCGGGCTGAAAGGTCAGTGGTCACGTTCACACCTTGATCAATGTCATAGTTGATCATTCGAATATTGTGGTACCAGAAGAGGTAGGACGGACTTTCCGTCGATTTTTTTACTTGACAGTGAAGCTGAAGCGTACTTCCGGGACGTACGAATTTCTCCGAGGGTCCCGTTATCTCTGCACGAGCCTCTGAAAACATAAAATAAATAACCCACATTACATTTTACTATGAACATTATTTTTAAATTACCTATAATAATCGACGAGTTCATTTATTCATGCATTTTGTCTCGCGACTTTTTCCATCAGGGGTCCTCGACATTTTGCATACCGCTTTAATAGAGGAGGGATGTTTCAAGAGGTGCTGTTATAGCTTTGTTACGATTGGGGAGAGGCAGCTTTCGAGAAATTGTAGGCAACATTTTTTTTCAATTTAACGATTAAAAAAATCACTGCAATAAAGCACAATGGTCTGTCTGTCTACATTGGAGCTCATATGCTTGCAATCACTTAGCGCGTGCTTTTGTATCTTATTTTTAGTATTTCGTAGCCTTGAGCTGTAACTATTATAGTTTGGATCGGGTTTGGATAGGGAAAAAAATAGGATGCGAAATGAGGGAAGGGGAAGTAGTGACAGTAAGGATAATGTGTAGAGGAAAAACAAGAGACTAGATAGTATAGAGGTGGGAGAAAGTCGGCAGAATAGGTAAAGTGAGAAAAATTGGAGCAAATAGGGAAGGGAGAGTACGGGCGATTGAACGGCATGGGTGAGGAGGTAAAGAAAAGAAGAGAAATTGTGGGGGTGGAACTAGGAATAGGGTGGGGTAATTAGGGTAGAGGAAATAGAGGAACTTAGAGAGGGGAAGTAGAGAAAGTGAATGTAAGTGAGGTGAATTAGGAAAAATAATTAGAGATTAGGGAGAGTCTTAGTGATAGCTGGGAAAGGGAAGTAGGGGAAGTGATGGCAGAGGAAGTGAAGGGAGAGGAAGTGTGAAGTGTAAGAGTATTGGAATGAAGGGTGAATGAGGTGAGGAGAGAAAAAGTAGGTAAGGTAACGAAAATTAGACTAAATGGGAAAGGAGAAATTATGCGAAATGAGTGAGGAGATAGAGAAGAGAGGAGAAATTATGGGAGAGGATCTAGGGAAAAGGTGGGATAATTATGGCAGAGCAAATAGGGGGTATTAGGGAAAAAAGTAGACGAAGTGAATGTAAGTTAGGTGAAGTAGGGCAAATGATTAGAAATGATGGTAAGTAAGGGAAGGCTAGTGATGACTGGGTGAAGGAAGTAGGTAAAGTGAAAGTAGAGGAAGTAAGATACTAGGGAAGCGTTGAGTGTCAATAAGTAGAAGAACTTAGGCGAAATGAGGTAGGGAGGGTTGTAGGTAAACTAATAAAAATTAGATCAAATGGTGAAGGTAGAGTAAGGGAAATTAGGAGGAACTATAGGAAGAGCAGGGCAGTGAGGGCAGAAAGAATATGGAAAATTAGGAAGGAAAAGTAGAGGAAGTGAATGTATCCTCAGGTGATAAAGTAAAAATCTAGTTTACATTCAGTCGGTAATTTAAAAATCTAGATTGCTTTCTTTCGTTGAAGTAGGAATCTGAAATAGTGAAGAAATAAATTTTTATCCAATTTTCTCTCCCTCTTTGTCTCTCTCTTATCGCACTTCGATAATAATAATTATCATGACAAAAATCTGAATTTCCCGACTAAGCTTTCTTTTTTCCTTCTTTTTTTTATAAATTTTATCTCCTATCGACGATGCAGAGCTCAGATCAATACTATAGCACACCAAAAAATATTTACGCGTTTCATACTGTATTTCAGAACAGTTTCTGTTTTATCGCTTCCACAAAATCGGAGATTTTATGATGCACGAAAATGAAAAAAAGACCTTTATCCTCGTGAAGTTTGAAAATTGCTTGCTGTTTACAGGCGAGAATTTGCATACAAAAGCAATTTATAATGCAGGTGATATTCACTGCCTTGATGAAAAATTAAATATGTTGATGCATTTTCTCCTCTCAATATTGCTTGTTTTCGAAAAAAAAGTGGTCTTATTGAATATTATCACGAACATTTTTCTAGAATTCATCTTTACAAATAAAGCAAGACTTCTCAAACCTTAAAACTAGATTTCCTTTTACTGAACTTCCTCTGTATTTTTTTGACTGGTGATTTATTAAACTGAATAATTTAATGAGTTTAAATAAGAATGTAAATTTTTTAATTTATAGCCGGAAAATAAGTGGTCATAAATTTAAATTTTAAATTTTCATTTTCTACGTGAAATGATTATTATTTTTCTTTTTATTTAACTTATATACATTAAATTTATTATAAAATAAATTTTTTCTTCCTTCTTTCTGCTATTTCTCTCGATATGTTTCTCATTGATAAATAAAAATTTCACGGTTATTGGAATAAAAAAATTTTTAATTCTCAGGCTAAATTTATTTTATTTGCAGTAATCAATTTGATACTGATCTATTCATTAAAGCACCTAAAGTGGAACTCTTTTAAATATTAAACTTTTGAAATTGAAGCTTAGCATTTTTTAATGCAAACGATTAGTAAGAAATTTCTCATTAAAATGAATTAAAAATTGTACACTTTTATAAATTCAAGAATAAAAAGATTTCCGATTAAAAAATATGAATCCGCCTTTTCATCATCAATATTCTAAATTAAAGAATGAATCAAGAAATTTTTACATTTTGAAGGTAATGTAATTTTTAAGCAACTGGAAGTGAAAAACAAGAAAATTTAAATGATTTTGGAAATATAATTTATTATTGATTGCTTCGGTTTTAAAATTTGATTTATAATTGTTTTTAGATAAACGTTAAAATGTTGCAGAATATTCAAAAATATTCCTTTTTTAATCAAAAATACTGCGAATTAAATTGAACAAAAGTTTTTGGTCATAAAGTTAATGAGAAGCTATTCAATAATTCAAAATAGTTTATATATTTTAATTTTTAACGTTAAAGTTGATAAATTTTATTATTTTAAAATATATTATTGTTCAAGTTTTCATACTTGCACTATACGTCAATTGTGAGAATATTTCATTAATTTATATTTACGGTTGATCAACATAAAACGTTTTTTTATCAAATATGTACTTTTAATTCAATTTGAAAACATTGAAAATTTGTTCTAAATTGCTCTTGTTCCTTTACCAATTGTAATAATAATTATAATAATGTCCTGTGTTAAAAATTCATGTTTCTGTTGACAATTAAACTATTTGGTGACAATACAATTCACTTCGTAGAAAAATTAATTATTATTTTAAAAACTACTTTTTTTTTTGGTCGGAAACTCATTTTTTTTCGCTGAAAAATAAACGATTTACTTTTCAATTTAAAATTTACCTTTTTCAGTTGAACTATTTTTTTGAAAAAAAACAACCATGTTGATCAGTTAATTCAAATATTTGTTTGGTAATAAATTAATTTTCTTGCTTAGAAATTGATCTTCTTGTTCGGACATTTATTAAAAAAAATTTTTTTCAACTATCTGATCTAATTTTTTGGAAATTAAACTATTTTATTAAAAAGTATCCTTTTTGTTTAAAAAGTAATCCTTTGACGGTTAAAAATAATTCTTTTTGGTTAAAAAGTATCCTTCTTGGCTAAAAAGTATCTTTTTAGTTAAAAAGTATCCTTTTTATTTGAAAAGAATCCTGTTTAGTTAAAAAGTTTCCTTTTTGAATAAAAAAGATTCTTTTTGGTTAACAATTCAACTGTTTTGTTAAGAATTCATTTTTGCTGTTAAGGATTTGAATATTTTATTCCTTTTTCGTTTTTGTTATAATATCAACTATTACATTTTTTGTTGAGAATAAAAACATCGCTTTTGGTTGAAAAATAATTTCTTCTTTAAAAATTTAATAATCTTGTTGTAAAAATATTTATCTTGATTCAGGATTCATAATTTTATTTAAAAATTCATCTTTCGGGTTAAAAATTTAACTAATTCCTCGAAAATTTGTTCTCTTTTATTGAAAATTAATTTATGAATTGAAAATTAATTTTTGAATTGAAAATTGATCTATTTCATTATTTTTGGAGGAAAATTAACTTTTTTAGATGAAAATTGAACTACTTGATTGAGAATTGATTTTTTCAGTAAAAACTGTGACTACTTTTTTGAAAATTCATTATTATTTATATTATTTGTTGTTGTAGAAGATTCATGATTTTAGTTGAACATTTATATTTTTGTGCCGAAAATTCAAATATTTTATAAAGAGCTGATTTTAATAATTTGGAAAAAAATTAAATAAGCAGTTGAAATTAACTTCTGCTGTAAGAAATCTTATTCCCGGTTTAAAAAATTAATTGCTTTGTAGCTAATTTGTCTTTTGCTTTTAAAATTCAACAATTTTTCTGAAGATTTATGTATTTGGTTAAAAATTTATCTTCTTAGTTGAAAATTGAATTAGCTGCTTAAATTTTAAACTAGATTCTTGATAGTTTTCTTATAGATTCAGCACTTTATTTGAAATTAAAATCTTTGATTAAAAATTCATTTTACTAGGATTCATTATAAAACCTAAAAATTGATTTCTTTGTTTTGAGAATTTAATTATGTCACTGAAAAATTGTTTCCCTTGTTTAAGAATTAATTTTTTGTTGAAAAAATATAACAATTCTATTTATTGTAGAAAATTGACATTTTTAATAGAAAATGAATATTTTTAATTGAAAATCGATATTTATTATTCAAAAAGTCATTTAATTTGTTTCAAATTAATTCTTTTTTGTTCAAAAATTTCTCTTCTCGGTTGAAAATGTGTTCATCTTGGGTAAAAGTGCTATTAATTGAAACTTTCTATTTGACAAAAAAATGTTTTAAACTAAAAATGTAACTATTTTATTTTTGGTTGAAAATTTTTATTTAAAAATTGCACTTCTCTACTTTATGTGAAAGTTGGGCGATTTCATTTTTTGTTTAATGAATCTATTTTTTAGTTAAAAATTTTACGATTTAGTTGCGAATCAAACTATTTATTAAAAAGTCGTTTTTTTTGTTTTGCTCAATTCGTCTCATTAGAAATTCAATTTTTTTGTTTATATATTCTCTATTTTGATTGGAATTTAGAGTAATTTCACTTGGAAGAATTTACTTTCCTATTTTTTCCTTATTCTCGGAAAAAATTACCTTATTTCCTATCTTATAAAAAAATTCTGAGCTACGTCACTTTTTTCTGGGAGAAGCGGAGTGGGGTAAGAAAAGTTAGAAAAAAGAATATTTAGATTACAACCATCTTATTTTCGGAATAAAATGTTAAATAAAAAAAGACCACGGTATATTTGAAAAAAAAGTTTATTACTACCTTATTCATTAATTAAGGAATGATTAGTTTGCAAGTCAGAGTAAAGCAGCTGATTTTGAAATCTGGCGACTCAAATTGCTCATTACAATGTACATACAATATAACAGTCCATTAAAGCTCATCGCTATTACAATTGCAAATTCTAAAGATAACTGTTATCAAACACATTATGCAAATTTTACACAGAAATGCGTGTTCTAGAATTAATTATATTATTTTTAGTCACAATAAAGGGAAATTTTCGACATAATATTTTATTTATTAATAAATAATTTTAAACCAAATGATGGAATCTTTAAACAAAAAATATAAAAATTCAAACACAAACAGTTGCATTTTATAAACAAATAAATGAATTTTCTATCAAAAATGAAGAATTTTTAATAAAACAGTCAAATTTCCAGAAAAATGAGTCTAACAAAATTGGTGAATTTTCTACAAATATAAATTTTCAACCGAATAGTTTAATTTTCAGGATGATCACACGCAATTTTTAGATGACAGTTGCACTTTTAATCCAAGAGAACAAATTTTTTATTTAAAATGACGAATGTGCAACAAAACAATCGAATTTTCCAAAAGGTGACTTTTTGAGAATATAGTTGAATTTTTAACCAAATACTTAAATTTTAAACAAATTAGTTGCGTTTTTAACTCAAGTGATGAATAAAAAAAAATCTTTAATAAATAATTTTTAACCGTTAGCCAAGTAGTTGTATTTTATTTAAAAAAAATTAATTTTCAAGAAAATAGTGAGACCCTTAACCAAAAGGGATGAATTTTCAATCAAGAAGGTTATCTCAAAACAAATAGTTTAAATTACAACTGAAAGCAATCGTTTTTCAACCAAAAAACTATTTAATTTTCAAACAAATATTTTAATTTTTAACCAAAGAAATGGATTTTCAACTAATTTAATCAATTTACAAGAAAATTTCAACATTTAATGAAGTACTTACATTTTAAATCAAGAATATAAATTGTTTCCCTAAACAAGCGAATTTACAAAACAATAAATAAAAATAGTTTAACTGTCATTTAAAAAAATCAATTCTGAGACTAAAAAAAAGCAATTTTAGTAAGATAATTAAATCTTCAACCGATATAATAAAATGTTGACAAAGTAGTTTAAATTTTAACAAAGTGTTTGAATTTTTAACCAGAAAAGATAAATTCTCATGATGAATTAAAAAATTGAAGTATTAAACTATACACGATAAGTTTTCAAACAAAAATGGCCTAATTAAATTTTCATCTATAGAAATTAATTTTGAAACAAAAAAACGTTTCATTATAAAACAAATTTTCAAGAAAATAGTTAAATTTTCCATCTAAGAGATATAGCGTCAACTAATAAAATGAGTACCAACGTATTTCATTTTTTAAACAAGTATTTGAATTTTTCACCAACATTGTAGTAGTTTATATTTTAGTTAAAAAATTTATTTGTGAACAAAAACAACAACAAATCATTGAGAAAATTAGTTAAAATATTAATCGAGAATACACATATTTTTGAAAAAAAATCCGATTTTTAAAACCAAATATAACATTTTCAACCAAGTTATTGAAGTTTCCACTACGAAAAATAAAATTTTCACCAGTAATGGGAGCGTTACATTTCCTAGTAGAAAAAAATTATATAAAGTAAACAACATTATTTTCAACAGGAAAAGCAAATATTAAAAAAATAGTTACATTTTCAACCAATAAAATGTATTTTTTCAAAGTGGTTCAACTTTCAAGTAAGTAGTTTAGTTTAAACGAAAAAGATGAATTCTTATTGAAAAACTGGACAATTCAGTTTTTAACTAAACACGCTCAATTTTCATCATAAAATGAAAAGTTAAATTTTCACTTAAATATGGGTAAATAATGTATTTAATTAATTTGAATTAATTCAATTATTTTTTCTTAAACAGTTGCAATTTTAACTTTCAACTTTTCAACCAAAGATGGAAGAGTTGAATTGTTAGTTAAAAATAATTTAAAATAAAAACTTGAAAAAAAATGGTATTGTTTTAAAAAAAAAATTTATTTCGGGTATTATAAGTCAAATATTCCAAGGAATCTATCTAACCATCAGAGAATAGCAGAATTTCTTAACGTATTTACAGACTACATGAAGAAATGAATTAAACATTTCTTTAATTATATTTTGTCTGAAAAAATTCTCCTTTCGCTCTGCTGGGAATCGAGCTACAAAAATTCTGATCGACGGTTGGGTGCTTTCCCATTAAGCTACTATAGAGATCGAGAGAATAATCCTTTTTCAGAAATACACGCATTATGATGCTAGGTGTTAGAAGTCAAATTTTTTAAGGAATCTGTATTATCTTTAGAGAATTAAAAAAAATATTTAAAAAAACATTATTTTCTTGATCTCTCCAGTAGCTTAATGGGAAAGCACCCGAACGCCAATCAGAATCAGTGAAGCATTAACAAAAAAGGTCATTTTTAGCTTAATATATTTAACAAAAAAAAATCGTTTTTTCGTTTTTTATTGATTTTGAATAATGAAGATAGCCACTTTCGCAAATCATACAAAAATTTGTGCTAAATCGATAAAAAAAATTTGAAAAATAAATATAGTTTCTTTTCTGAAATTTCCCCGTAGGAGCGTATTATTGAAAATCTTGAACCTGGAAACTAATCAATAAGAAAGTGAATTCATTCTGAAAATAGAGATTAAAGGTTTATTCGGTTAGAGGATGGAAGAAAAGGATTTGTTAGGATTCACGCGTCTGATTAATTTCATTCTCTTCGATTTGCCAGAGTTTGGAATAAGTGACATCGACTCCTGATTTGATATTGTTCAATTGAGTAGAAATTGAACTGTCAGAAATGACTTTATTCATGAAATCATAATACTTTATTCAATGTCTAAATTCGTCCTTTTTTTGAACATCAATAATTTCGCTCGAAAGGGATTTGAAATCTTTTAGCTTTCCAAATTGTGTTATATTTGTTACAGTTTTTTGTTTGTTATTAAAAGTCGTTTTTAAATTCACTAATGACTGAAAAACTTCGTATGGTATAACTGACATCATTTTTCGACGCTTAATTAAATGCAATTTATTTTTTTTTTTTGCAATTTTGAGGCAAATTCAAAGTTTATTATTCCAAATTTAATTTTTCTCTGAGAATAATGCCTTCTTGGATACTCGGATTTTGTTTTAAAAACTATTTTTCAAATTTAAAGAATGTGATAGCGATAAAAAACTACATAAATTTCAAATTGTATATTGTGAAACAAAGCAGTTAGACTTTTAACCAAGTATTTGAATTTTTCACCAAAAAGATGATTTTTTTACACAAAAAAAAATACATTTTTATCAAAAAGTTGAATTTTCAACAGTAATGTTATTTTTCAACAAAATAGCTGAATTCTAAATCAAGGAAGATTTTTCAGCCTAGAGACCAAATTTAAACAAGTTGTTGAATTTTTAAGACAAAAAGAAGAATTATTAATATAAGACTTATATTATGCAAAAGCGGTAGAAGGTTTAACTTGAAAATAATAATTTTATACTAGAAAATAGTTCAATTTTTGAGCCTAAAATAAAAACTAATTTTCGCAAAGTATTTTAATTTTAACCCCAAAATTTGAGTTTACAACAAAAAAGTTAATTCTTATTTAAATAGCGGAATATTTAACCACAAAAAATGTATTCTCAACGCAAAATTTAGTATTATATATTAAAAAAAAAACGATTTTAATATACAATAAAAACAGTTCCTTCAACAAAAAAGACGAATTTTTAACACAATATTTGAATCCTAAAAAAATATAGATTTTTCAGGTAAGAAAGAAGCAAAATTTCTATCAGATTTTTCAGTTTTTCAATCAAAAAGATGCATTTTCTGAAAAAACCGTTAAATTATTAACAAAAAATTCATTTTCATCCAAATCGTTGAATTTTGAAACCGAAAAAGACAATTAATACAAAACATTGTAATTTTTGACGAGAAACTTAATTTTTAATAGAGTAGTTGAAAATTCAACCAGAAAAGATTTTTCAGTAACGAAAAAACTTTCAACTAAATTGTTAAATGTTTTATTTAAAAAGAAGAATTTTCAAGAAAAAAATTCATTTTCATTCAAATAATTGAATTTTTTAAACAAAGAGCCGAAAATTCTGCAAAACAGTTTGAATTTTCTATCTCAACATATTTATTAGAAAAAAAGTGATTTTTATAAAAATAGTTTAATCTTTAACCAATTCAATTAAGAATAATAAACAAAATCATTTGATTTTCGAGTTAAAAAGACGAATTTTGTACAAAAAAAGTTGAATTTTGAACACAAAAGTTAATTTTCAACAAAGTAGTTGTGTACTCAAGCAGAAAACATTTTTTCAGTTAAGAAACATTATCGAATTTTCTGTGAAAGGCAGTTTATTGTCATTCGAATCATTTCATTTTCTACAAAAGTATTTAATTTTATATAAAAATACGAATTTTTTTGAAAGAGGTTGAATATTCAACCTGAAAGTATTTAATTTTCAAAAAAATTTAATTTTCAACAAAATAGTTCTATCCTTAAACAGGTAAGATTTTTCAGAAAAGAAAAAAAAATTGTAATAACATTTTGGAATTTTCTAAAAAAACAGATCAATTTTATCCACATAGTTGAATTTTCTACAAAAATATTGAATTTTTAGACTAAAGCCATTTGTGTTGGAAAACAGGTTGATTGTTCAACTTAAATGTTTTTAATTTTCAAAAAAATTAATTTTTAACAAAATAATTGATTCCTCAACCAAGAAAGATTTTATAGTATAGAAGAAAAAAGATTCAACAAAACTCCTAAATTCTCAAGCCCAAATGGCGAATTTTTTACAAAAAAGTTTAACCCTTACACGAAAGATATGAATGATCAACAAAAAAGCTTATTTTCACTCAAATAGTTGAACTTTCTAACATACTCGTGCATACATACATACATAAATAAATACATACATACACACATGCATACATACACACATACACACATGCATCGATACATACATTCTTTATAATGTATTTTACCAGTAGAAAAGCCTTAAAGTGTAAACATTCTTCCATTATTCCTTTGGATTATAAAATCTTTTTTTTAATTAACAAATAAAATAATATAAATTATACTCCTGAGAATAATATAATAATATTTTTCAAAACAACGTGGAACTTATATAAAATCTCTGCTTTAAAGAACCGATAAACTACACTTCTCCTCTTATCAGTCTTCCGGATTTTCTCGAACTCGTCTTTTTCACACCGCAGCTTCAAGCAATGTTTCACCCTCTGGTCGTTAAAAAAAAATCTAAAAAAAATCTCAACTAAAAGAAGCATTTATCTTGAAAAGGTGATATTTTTTAAAATGTTGCAAGTGGAAGTGAATAAGACTTACGGAAACGAATATTTAAATCCCCCATTTTTCAAAAAACTCCTTAGATTAAACGTCCTAGGAGTAAAAAAAAGAGAGAAGCTGGAGAAAGGATAAAAGTTAATAAAAGGTAAAATTTGAAAAAAAAATATTCGGTAACTTTAGAAACAATTGAGGTGCGAGCAGTAGAGCACATTTATAAAAAAACAGTAAATTAGTAAAATTTTTAATAAAAGAGATAAATCTTTAGCTAAAATAATTAATTATCAAACAAGACAGACGGATTTTTAACTAAAGATATTAAATTTAAATAAAAAATATTAAATTTACACCATAAGAGATGATATTTTATGAAAAAAAGCATTTACAACAAAAAAATCAAATTTTCAAAAACAAAAAATTGTTGCGTCTATAAAGATTCATTTCATTTAAACAGTTGAATTTTTACCAGAAGAAGAATACATTTCTACCAAAAGAAGAGCATTTTTTTACAAAATATGAATTTTCAAGAATCGACTCAGATTTTTATCCAAGAAAGATCTTAAGTCAAAAAAGAAACCAAATTTTAACCAAATTGTTAAATTTTCGAGCTGAAAATGTTAAATAAAAAAATTAAAATTTTAAATAAATAGGTGAAACTTCAACCATCACAGATCAACCAAACCAAACCGTTGAGTTTTTCTGCCGAAAAGACTAATTTTGAGTCAACACATTTTTTTCAGTCGAGAAAAAAGATATTAATCAAATTTTCGAATTTTTAATGAAACAGTTGAATTTTCAACTGGAGAGATAAATTTTCAATGAAAAAAGATGACTTTTATACAATTAAGGATCAATTTTGAACCCACAAGAATACATTTTTAATAAGCTATAGAAATTTCAACTCAATATTTAAATTTTTCACTTTAAAAAATGTTCTACTTAAATTTTAATTTAAAAAAATTTGTTTTAAATAACAAAATGAATGATCAACGAGCTGAATCCAACGATAAATAAAGAAGTTAATTCTTAAGCCAAAAAAGAAATTTTTTCAAAAAGAAAGATTATCTTCAACTAAAAATGGAATCGGTAAATTCTCTGTTTAAAAAACTAATTTCGCGTTAAAAATGACTTTCCAATTAAATATTTAAACTTTTGAACAAAAGATTTATTTCTTAACAACGAAAATGAATTTTTTACCAAAAAGTACGAATTATTATGAAACTCCATTAATTTTCAACCAGAAATATAACGAAATTTTAGATTTAAGGAACAAATTTTCTACAAAAAAATAATTTCTAAAAAAATAGTTTAATATAAAAAAATTAATATAAGTTAAAACAAAAATTAATTTTCAAGAAAAAGGTTAATTTACGAGAAAATATTAGAATTTCCAACAAATAAGATAAATCTTGAACAAAAAGGTATATTTTTTATAAAGTATTTAAACTTTTAACGAAGTGTGATTAAAAAAAGGAAAATAATAAATTCTCAATTATACCATTAAAATAATTTGTTTTTTTAATTGCATATATTTTAAACCAGAAAAGATCAATTTTCAATATAAAAATTAATGACTAACCAAAAATGAAATAACTAAATTTTTAGTCAAGAAAATTAAGTTTCAAGCAAAAAAAATCAAATTTTTTAGCACAGTAATAAACTTTTCAAGCAATAAGATTATTCTTTTTACCGAAATGGAAACGGAATTTCAAAAAATACATACATTTTTAAACAAATACTTGAATTTTGAACTGGAAAAAATAAACTTTTAACCAATAATTGAGTAATTAAATTTCCTGGTTAGAGAACTAATTTTATACAGAAAAAAACTCATTACTAACATATTAGTACAATTTTAAATTAAAGGGATTGATTTTCAAACAAAAATATTAATTATGGATAACAAAGTTAATTTGCGACCAAATAGTTGAATTTCAAACTAAAACAATGAGTCGCCAACCAAAAAAGCGCATTTTTCAAATAGTAGCTTACTGAATTACATTAAATTGAGAAAAAAGAGAACTTTCTTGAAACAGGGGCAAAAATTAAAATGTTTGAAAAAAAAGAAGAGAGTGGAATAGGGAAAACAGTTTGCGGTCTGAAATTTGAAAGTTTTTTCAAATCTTATTGAGTTATTATTTACCTGCGCTGGTGCAGGATCATCCTAACTCCAGCCCCTAACTCCTAACTCCTAACTCCTAACTCCTAACTCCTAAGTCCTAAGTCCTAACTCCTAACTCATAATTCATAACTCCTAACGCCTAACTCCTAACGCCTAACGCCTAACTCCTAGTTTCTAACTTATAATTGCCAACTCCCAAACCCTAATTCCTAATTCCTAAATCCTAACTTCAAACTCTTGACTCCTAACATCTAACTTGAGGCACTCAGGGAAGTCATAAAGCTCATGAATTCATAGAGCTAAGAGAACTAAGGGAACTAACGGACCTCAGTGAACGAAGGATGTTCAGGGAAGTCAAGGCACTAAGGAAATTTCGGGAGTTCAAGGAACTCAGAGAATTCAGGGACTTTAGAGAACTAAGGGAACCAACAAACCTCAAGATATTCAGGTAACTCAATTAACTAAGAAACTGAGACAACTCTGGAAAATCAGGGAATTCAAAAAAGTCAAGGAACTAGTGGAACTCAGGGGATTAAAAGAGTTCAAAGAACTCAGTAATTCAGGGATATAAGAGAAATAAGGGAACAAACGGAACTCATGGAATTCAAAGAATCAGGGAGTTAAGGTAACTAAGAGAACTACGGAAACTAAGGGAATTCAGCGAACTGAAAGCACGATGGGAATTTAGAATATTCAGGCAGCTCACGGAACTAATGAATCTCAGAGAACTCAAGTATCTCAGAGAACATAAGAAACTCAGGCAACTCTGGCAACTCATGTAACTCAGGCAATTTAAGGAACTCAGGGAAGTCAGAGACTTTAGGGAGCTTAAGGAACTAACGAAAATCAGGAAATTCATCGAACTAAGGGAACTTGGCACTCATAGAATTTAGAATTTAGGAAACTTAATGAACTCAGGGAATTCAGGAAACTGAGGGATTTCAGAAAACTCAAAAAACTAAGGAAACTCAGGGAACTCAAGGAACTAACGGAATTCATGTAACTCGGGGCATTCAAGGAACTGTTAAAACTCAGAAAATTCAGGGAACTCAAGGAACTAGAGAAACTCCAGAAATGAAGGGAACTCAGAGAAATTAGAGACTTCAGGGAACTTAAGGTACTAACGAAAATCAGGAAATTTATCGAACTAAGAGAACTTATGGCACTCATCGAATTTAGGAAACTTAAGGAACTCAGGGAACTCAGGGAACTCAGGGAAATTAATTAAACTCAGAAAACTCAAGGAACTCCGACAATTCAGAAAACTCAGGGAATCAAGGGAACTCAGGAAACTCAGGGAATTTAAAAAACTCAAAAAACTAAGGAAACTCAGGGAAACTGCAGGAATTAACGGAATGCAATTAACTCAGGGAATTCAAGGAACTCTGGAAACTCAGAATATACAGGCAATTCAAGAAGCTCAAAGAACTGAGGGAACTCAGGGAATGCAAGGAACTTGAAGAACTAAAGGAACTCAGAGAATTCATGGCTCTTAAGGAAATAAGGTAACTGACGAAACTCATAGAACTCAGAGAACTCCGGAAAATCAGGAAATTAGGGAACTCAAGGAATTCAAGGAATTCAATGAACTAAGAAAATTCAAAGAAATTAAGGCACTTAGGGAATTTGGGGAATTAAAGGAACTCAGGGAATTCAGGGAACTCAGGGATTCAGGGACCTAAGAGAACTAAGGGAACAAACGAAAATCAAAGAATTCAGGAAACTTAATGAACTAAAGAAATTCAAGAAAATCAAGGCACTAAGAGAATTTTTTGCTTGGTCTAGTATTCCCGTGCTAATCATTCAAATAACAGGTTCGTTTTGCAACACTGCTTTGACTCAAGTTACCGATTAATCTCTCTAGCGATAAATTAATTCTTGCCATCTGATATTATTTGGTAATATTATAAAAAATGATATAAACAAATGCACTGTGAAAGTATTTATAGGCAGAAAGAAATCGACCTTTCGTTCCTTAGATTCATCATCATACGAGCCAAAAAAAGAGTGAGAAATAGAGCGAGAGAGAGAAGATGTCGACATTCAACGAGACTAAGTGAAACTGGGTAAAAGGGATGAAATTTAAAAGAGATGGGGTAAAGTGGGATAGTTGAATAATAGAGTAGATTTAAATTGTGTGCTGCAAAGTGGACGGAAGGCGACTGAACCAAGCAAAGAGGAGAGAAGTAGGATTAAAATTAACAAAGTGCTGGATGGGCAAAGGGGTTAAATAAGTGGTGAACTTGGATGACGGCTAATTGGAATCAGAATCAAGAGAAAAAAGACAAGAGTTTGAAGTATGAGAGAAAATTGTACGTTATTTCATTCGTCTCTAAACTCTACGCCGAAAATAGAGTAAAGGAGAAGGATATTACATTTTTTTTAAATAATGGGGTTAACTGGAAAAATTAATGCTGGAGTAGATTTTTTAGTAATTGTTGTTAAAAGACCACAATTTAGAACTAAGGTAACTAAGTTTTAAAAATTTCTAAAAAAATCCTATCTATTAGGTGCAAATATAAAAAATTATTATATTGAAATGACAAAATCGGAAAAAGCTCTGATATAATTCAGGACCTAAGATTTTTCAAATTTAACTCTTAAAATAAGAAGCAAAAAAGTTTTTTCATGTATTGATTCAGAATTCTGACGAAAAAATAGGCTTAATAAATAATTCTAAAAAATGAATGTGGCTAAGGTAAAAGATAAATTTTGTTTTTATTTTTTATTCTTTAATTTAAAAAATTTAGCTTGAACCAAACAAAAAAAAAATAATTTTCAACAATATGGTCAAATTTCCAACGATATCGTTAAATTTTTAAGGATAAACATTTTAATTAAATAATTCAAATCTTGATTACCTGTCAGGAGAAGGTTAATGTTTTTTGTGATGAAATCGAATCAGAATGCACCTTATTTATTTGAAAAATTTGTCGCGCGACAATATTTTTTATTTATTTAAATCAATTTTATATAAGATACAGATTTTCGTCAATTGTCAACAAGCATATATCGTTTTTTAAAAGCATTAATTCTAAATAGCATAAAAAAATTCTTCTCACGTACAGTTTATAAATGAAAAATAATGTTTCATTGTTTAAATAATTTTATAAATAAATTCACAACTTGATTACTTTTCAATAAATAGATTTCGTTTCTCACATAATCGACTGCAAATCACTCAAGAAAGGATCTGTCTTTAATTTTAATTTTATATTTGTATTTTTCATAACATTTATTTAAATAAACAAAGAATGTCTGCCAAAGTCTATTAGAAAATAAGGTCCTTTTTCAGTCACTGGTAGTGATTTCGTGACAAAACATCCATTTCTTTACAACTAGTCAAGCTGTAAATTTTTATATAAAATTGTGTATAAGACAAACAACTATTGTTTAGTAATGAAGTAAATTATGTATATATATACGAAGTTTGGCAGTATTAATATTATGTATTTTTCAATTTTGTTATATAAAATTTGAAAGAAAGTTATATAAAATTTTGTTAAAAAAATTTGTTTTTAAAGCCAAATTGTATAATTTTATAATTTTTTTATAATATTTTTTAACATCATCATTTTTTTTAAATTGTATAATTGCATAATTTCCACAAATAATCTAAACTTTATTGCCTTGAAAACAGCACAAATTTGTCTGAAAGTAGTCAAGTTGTGGATTTGTTTATAAAATTTTTAATGAAATAAATTATTATTATTCTGCGACAAATTATCACAACGGAGGGATTTTTCTAGCCTATTAAAAGTAAATTCCGTTGAAAAAATTTAATCTGCCGGTTTTGAATTTACGAAAAGCTATATTTGTTTAAAAAATTAATTTTAAAAATGAACAATTGTAATCAAGTATAAAAAATCTTACATATTATTTATTGCCGCCAAACTTTTGACCAGTTTTGTTAAAGGAGCGAAGTGTTTAGAGCGGTATTGGCGAAAATATTTAGTATTAACCATTTTTAGTTAACCAGTTAGTTAACCAGTACTTTTTATTCTCATAAACTTGTAACTTATCTATATTTTCACATATACCCCGAATAAAAAATTGCGAAATAACGCTTACAATTATTTTTTATTTTGCAGTTAAACTTGCACTCATTAATTTGGTTAAATAAAAAAATTGATTGATTATTGATTATTTGAACAAAAGTTTCAACTTTGCTGTTAAATAACAAATAAATAAATAAAAACGTGTAAAAAGCGGCTCTCACAAATTTTTCAGAAATTTATCAAACTTTAATTTTTGTAAATAAATTTATGTTTAGGGTTTTCTGTCTATTGGTCGAAAATCAAATTTTTTTAATATTGATTTTTATTCCCAAGCTGTGAAAAAATGTATCTCTAGATCCGTTGGGATTCGAACCTACGTCTCTCAGATTGCCGGTCTGATCCTCTTACCCACTAAGCTACAGAGAGACTAGATCAATTTCTTCACAATACATACAAGTTTAATTCCGACGTGATCCCTTATATTTGCAAGAATAATTATTCGAAACATGAAAATTATATATTTTTTGATGTTTTGGTTTTTGACCAGATGAATTTATTAAATACTTTAATGCTAATTGCCTTTTGTCTACTGTGTAAAATTTATAATAATTTACTATTACTAAATTACTACTACAGAATTGCTCTCGTCTCTCAGTAGCTTAGTGGGTAAGAGCACCAGATCGGTTATCTGAAAAACCTGGATTTGGATCCTAGCGGAGGTGGAGAAAAATTTTGTTTCACAATTTAGAAATAAAAATTATTACAAAAAAATACTGATTTTAGGCCCGTAAATTGATTTCGTCTCTCCGTAGCTTAGTGGGTAAGAGCATCAGGCCCGCAATCTGAATGACCTGAGTTCGGATACCAGCGGATCTAGAGAAACATTTTGTTTACAATTTAAAAATGAAAAAAAAATTGATTTTAGACCAGTAAACTGACATCGTCTCTAAGTAAATTAGTGGGTAAGAGCATCAGACCCGCAATCTGAATGACCTGGGTTCGGATCCGGGTGGAGCTAGATATTAATTTTTTCACAAACTAGGAAGAAAAATCTATATTAAAAAAAATTTATTTTAGTCCAGTCGACAAAAATCAATTAAACTAAAAATAATTAATATATTTATCTTGTCAAAAACCATAACATCAAAAATATTAGAATTCTTTTCATCAATTTTTTAATTCTTTACTTTTTCTTTTTGGAAAATTGGATCAATATTGTAAGCTGTAGAGTAATTTGTCCAAATTTTTTTTCCCTGACTGGCGCATAATGAATTAGCCTGACTAATTAAAATCAGAATAAAGCACTAAAAGAGATTTTCCAGAATTAGACTTTAATTTTAATATTTCAGAAGATGGACGTCTAGGAGTTGAAGATCTGCATAAACGAGAATGTTTTAAATTTATTCATGAAAATAAGGATTCAACCTTCAGGACCAGAAGTTAATAGCGCGATTACAAGAATTATTGTGTGCCTCGCCTCTTTCTTATTCTTAAATATAATGCTTGCATTTTTCACTCACGGACTATTGCCCAGTTTTATTTTTTTATTTTATAGTTTGTTTCTAGGAACTTTTCATTATTTATATCCTATTCAATCAGATTTTAATTAATTATTTTAATTATTTTCTCTTTTCTACAATTTCATCCTAATAAGAAGGTTTATTTTATTTATTTTTGCACCTTGACTTTAATAATTTAGTACAGAGAGGAAAAAGCCTTTTTAAGATTCTGCTCACACTTCGACCCTAATTAAATATTTCTTCATTTCATACCATACTTTCTTGAAGATAATTGAATGAATTCCACTTTTAATGGAACTTTTGGAATCCACTTGGTATTTTACTTTAGATCATAATGATTGTTATATTTATATTTTATTTTGCAATATTACAAAATTTTTAAAATAATTCAAGTAAGACATATACATAGAATTTTGGAAAAGATTAAAAAATAATTGTTAACTTAAAAATGCGTATAACATTTTCAAACAAAACGTAGATTTTTTAAGATTTCAAACAAAAAGTTTTAAAGCTTTTTAAGTATTTTAAAAGGTTTAAAAAAAAGTAAACAAATTTTCTTAAGATTCGTTTGAAAATGTGAAATGATTTAAGAAAAAAGAGGTAATTTCATAAGAAAATTTCAGGTTCAATTTTTGGAACTTTCCAGTAAAAATTCGAATAATTTAAAAAGACTTTTTGAAGTTTTTGATGTATTTTCAGAATTATAAAGGGTTTTAAATAATAAAAACCTTCTTAAGTTTCAAAAGAAATTTTTTTAATTTTGATTAATCTTAAAAAAATTTTAGGAAAATTTTTAATGATTTTAAAATATATTGAGAAGGTTTAGAAATTTGGTAAAGATTAAAAAATGATTAACATTTTTTGAGAGATTTATCAAAAAATTCTTTTTATTGTAGATTGTATAAGATTTAGAAATAAAATTTTAATGATTTTTGAGAATATCTAAAGGTTTTAAAAAAGTAACAAAAATGTCTTAAGGTTCCTGGGAAAATTTTAAATGATTTTTTATTTTGAAAATTCTATTTTTAAACCACGTGTAAAAAGGTTTCTTTAGAAGTGGAAAAATTTAAAGGATTTCCGAACAATTTTTAAAATTAAAAATTTTTTTTTTAAAATGTTAAAAAAAATTCGAACTATTAATAAAGATGTACAAAAGTTTTGTGAAAATTTGGAAGTTTATGAAAAACTTGAAAATATTTCTCCTGAATTTAAAAAAAAAATCGTAGGGAAAATTCAAAGCATTTAAAAACATATTCAAAGGGTGTAGACCTGTTGTAAAGATTCAAAAATAATTAACAATTTTAAAAAATTTTAAGAACTTTTAAATAAAATTTATATTAAAGAAAAGAATTAGAATGATTTAAAAAAGCTTAAAGAAGTTCTTGAACAAATTTTTTAAATATTCTAAAATTTATAAAAATAAAATAGAAATCTACATGCGATTTCTTTTAAAAAGTTTCAAATCAAATTTGAAAGTTTTTTTATGGATTTTTAAAAATTTAAAGAAAAAGAAAACACTTTTCTTAATATTTCTGGGAAAATGTCTCACAATGTTTTATTTAAAAAAATCAATATTTAAACAATTTTTAAAACGATTTCCATTCGTTTTAGAATCTGTTAAAAGTTCATCTCCACAGTATTTAAAAATTTTGTAGCAAAAGTTTAAAGAAAAAATGAAATATTTTCTAAAGATTAAAATCTTCTTTGTTGGAAATCTTGGAACATTAATTATAACGTTTCTAGTTTAAAATTCAACTACTTTGTTAAAATTTAATTAATTTGTTAAAAATTTACCACTTTGATTTAAAATGTAGTCTTAAAGTTGTAAGGGTTTATATAAATTAAATTATTTTCCTATAATTTAAAACATTTAGTTTTGAATCTCTTTCTTTCTTTTTAAAATATGGAACGAAAATTAAAAACCTATTTTAATGAAATATTTAAAAATTTGAAGATCTTAAGAGTTTTGGAAACTTTTTCAATAAATAGAAATAGGTTAAGCAATGACTGTGAATTTATGGAGACTATGGAAGCGCAGCTTCCTCATTTATTTGTTGACGAATTAACGTATTTCAAAGAATTTAGCAAGGCTTAAGGGATTTTATGGGATTGCCAATTATTGCCAAAGATTTGTGGAATTGTTAAAATTTCAGGTTATGTTAAATGATTCCAAAGATTTTCAAGGGAATTCTAGAAAAATTTGAAAAATATTTGAAATTTCAAGGTATTCCTGGCGGTTTCAAATATTTTAAGGGATTTTGATGTATTTCGACGAAGTTTACAAGGTTTAAAGAATTTCATTGAATCCTCAAGAGCTTAAAACATCTCAAAGAATTTAAAAGATTTCCAGGGATTAGGGCGGTTAAACCTAATTTATATTACACGTATTTCAAATGATTTTTTTTATTTTAATAGATTTTTTTGATTAAATGTTTATATATTTTAAAAGTTTCTAAAGAATTTCAAAAGATTAACAAATTTGAAGGATGACAAAGAATTTTGTAGCATTCACAAAGATCGCAAGAGTTTTTTCAAAGTATTTCAAAAGATCGAAATACTTTAAAAAAATTTAATTTGAAAATTTTTAGAGAGAACTTTCTAATAATAGTGCATTACATCACAGGAAATATTAAACATGTCTTTCCTGGGAGATCAGTATTTGCAGGATGAGTAGTGAAACCATGGTCTTAGGCTATTACTATTACTATGATTACTGCGATTTTTATTCAGAATATTAATAATATCGCACATCACTCTGGAACGTGGAGGGGGGGGGGGGTGTTGAAGTTTAATCATATCGAACTCAACGTTTATAAGGACGAATTGAAAAATCACGGAGCAAGACCATGTGTTTTCAATTCGCCCTTAAGAACGTTAAGCTTCACACGAGGGCCTGTCAAACCTTCGAGTGATGTACGATATTTTATTCGAAATAAATATCATATGAGTTCCTTTTTTGATAAAATTGACAGCATTGTACGAGTCGATTTTTCTTTTCGGCTACTGAAATTTTGAACATGTGGTTCACGTTTGAGGGTCCGAAATTAAAATGTAATCAGTGTCATCACGACAAAGAAATTGCAAAGCTGGGAAAGAGGACGAATCTAGAAGATCATAAAATGCTTTTTTTTTAAACCTTTAAAAATGTTGACCCCACCCCCTCGTTGGCAACAGTTGTTTGGTTATGAACTTTTTAACAAAAAATAGAATAGTTATACCTTTAATTAATAATAACTATTTTTGACTAAAAATAGAATAGGTAAATTTTGATTTACCAACGTAATTTCTCAAACAAAATGAAAGAAGGAATTTTTTAAGAAACAGCTCAAGACAAATTTGTAATAAAATTCAAGAATTCTCAACCAATAAGTTTAATTTTTAAGAAAGAAAGCAATAATTTTTTTTCTTAACTTTAAAGATATTATTTCAAATTTAAAATCTAGTTGTTATATGTGTAAACAAAAATATGAATTGTTGAATAAAAAGGTTTAATTTCCTACCAAAAAAAACTTTCGACAAAATTCAAGAATTTTAAACCAAAAAATTAAAATTTGAATTGAAAAGTAAGATTTTTTTAACAAAAAGTTTAATTTACTACCAAAAAATACAATTTTTCAACAAAATGCGTGAATTGTAAACCAAAAAGTTAAACTTTCAACTAAAAAAATTGCATTTTTAAACAAAACGATTAATTTAGTACCAATACAGACTAGTTTTTAATTAAATTCAAGAATTATGATACAAAAAGTTGAATTTTTAACTGAAAAAAGATGAATTTCTAAACTAAAGGTTAATTTAATAGCAAAAGATATATTTTTTCAACAAAATACATGAATTTTTAACTTAGAAGTTAAATTCTCAACTGGAAAAAATGAATTTTTAAACAAAAAGGCCAACTTACCACAAAAAAAAACAAATTATTAATAAAATTAAAAATTCTCAACCAAAAAGTTTAATTTTTAAGAAAACAGAGACCATTCTTTTAATTTTAAAAAAGTAGTTCAACTTTAAAATGTAGTTGTTAACTTTTTTACCAAAAAGATGAATTTTTAAGCAAAAATTTTAGAAGTAGTTCAATAAAACATTGTTTTCAAATATTAACAAAATTCAAGAATTTTGAAACAAGAAATTGAATTTTTTTAACTAAAAAGGAAGAATTTTTAACAAAATTCAATATTTCTCAACCAAAAAGATGAATTTTTAGATGATGATGAAGGAAACAATTTTTTTTATTCTTCAAAAAAGTAGTTCAACTTTAAAATCTACTTGTTAGATTTTTAACTAAAAAGATTAATTTTCAAACAAATAGAATAATTTTCTAGTAAGAAAAATAAATTTTTAATAAAATTTAATATTTTTTTGCTGAATTTTTTGAACCCTTTTTATTTGTCTAAATGCTTAGAAACTCTTTTAAATTTTTGTAAAAATCTTTTAAATTCTATGAATTCTTTTGTATTCTCTTACTTCTTTTGAAATTCTCTATATTCTTTTGAATTTTGTGAATTCTTTTGAAGTCCTTAAAATTTTTTGTATCTTGTGAATTCTTCTGCATTCTCTAAAATCTTATTAATTCTTTGAATTCTTCTTAATTCTCTGAATTCTTTAGAATCCATTTAATTCTGTGAATTCTTCTCAATTATCTGAATTACATTAAAATTTTCTTAATTCTTTAAACTGTCAATTCTTCTCAATTATCTGAATTACATTAAAATTTCCTTAACTCTTTAAACTGTTCTGAATTTGTTGGATTTTCGCAATATCACTGAATTAAAAAAAATATTTTTGAATTATTTTGAAATCATTAAAATACCCTAAAATTTATTTGGAATTTCATCATATCTTTTGAATATTTTTAAGAATTCACAAAGTGAAAAAGAATTCTAAGATTTCAAAACAATTCACAGAATTCAAAAGAATGTAGATAATTAAAAAAAAAATACAAAAGAATTTAAAAAATTGGGAATATTTGAGAGAATTACAAAAAATTGAGAGAACTCAAAATTTTTACAACTCAGGAGAATTGAGGGAATTTATAGAAATCAAGGAATTGAGAGAATTCATAAGAATTTGGAGTTTTTCGAAGAATTCGGAGGATTCATAAGAATTCCGGGAATTCGGAATAATTTGGGGGATTCAGAAAGATTACCAGTGTGCAAAAGAATTAACAGGGTCGAAAAGAATTCAATACTGCCGTCCCAACAAAAAAAGTCGTAACTACATTTCGGATGAGTCCCCTGTCAATTTAACCGAAATTGGGATGGCAGGGGACTCATCTGAAATGTAATTACGATTTTTTTTTAGGACGGCCGAATAAATTCAAAAGAATTTAGATAATAAAATAAAATGAAGAGAATATAAAATAATTCATAGAAAACAAAATATTTCAGAGAATTTAAAAGTTTTTAGAGAATTCAGAATAATTCAGTAGTGTTATAAGAATCCAAAAGTCTTAAATAAATTTAAAAAAATTAGAATTACAAATTACGAATACAGAAGAATTTAAATAACTTAAAATATTTTAGAGAATTAAAAAAAATCAGAGAATTCAGATGTTATTAAAGAGTTCAGAAAATAAAAAAGACATAACAATTCATGATGTATTGTAAACATTTCAAGTGATAAAGAAAATTTAAAATGTCTGTAGAATTCGTTTGAATTCTAGAGAATTTAAAATATTCAAAGTAAGTCAGAATGATTTAGAAAATCTTAAATAATTCAGAGAGTTGAGAAGAATGCAGACAATTCAGAGTATTAAAAGATTTCCACAATTAAGAAGAGTTTAACAAATCCTTCTTTAATTTAAATTAAAGTTTTTTGAAAACAGCTTTTTTCACTAAAATCCGTTCTTGCACATTCTTGTTGATTTCTTTCTTCTGTGAAGTATTTCTTCGTTTGAAAACATTCTTGACGTCCCTGAATTTCCTGACATAAATTTTTTATCATCATAACTCGCATTTCAACTTGATTTTTAAAAAATACTTTGCCTTATTCAAATGTTATTAATTTTTCAGCATCTTGATTCGCTATATGAAACAACATTTGCATACTCCCGACAAAATATTTCTTATTTTTCTCAAGAGCAAATAATTTCCTACCTTTGCTTTTACGTAGAGATGCATAGTCTTAAAATAAAGATTTTATCTTCTTGACTATTGCAGGTCCAAATTTTGTTGGAATGCAAGCTTTATTCCATGTATTTATTTTGATAAAATGTTTGCACTTAACGAAATAGTACGTTTTGGCACTTCATAACAAGCTGTTATAATAAAAGTGACTTTTGAAAAAGATAATGAAGAAAATTAATTCTACTGTCAATAATTATTTAGTTAAATAAATCATTAATTCCTAACTAAGGAAAAAAGTGAAAAAATTGTATTCCCTTGAATTATGAAAGTAATTATTAATAATGACTATTAATTTATGAATCTAAAACTAAATAATTGAAATCCTGTATATGATTTTGATTCTCTTCAAATTTATAAATCTTTTACGCACCATAAACTGCAATATCTTTTAAAATACATAAAATTGTTTTTAAATTTTCTATACAAATTAATTAAAAAAAGAATATTTAACATTATAACAAGAAACATAAGAAATGTTTTTTATTTTCTTTACACTTATTAAAATCGCCAAAAAGCTTCGAAATTTTGTTTCTAAATCTTAAAATTATTATTTTTTAAAATAAATATCGTTTTGAGTTTTTCAAGAAATTTTAAGAAATTGTTTTTTATTATCCTGAAGGCTTTAAAAATCCTGCAGAAACTTCAAAATTTTATTTCATAACCTTCTAAATTCTAAATTTTCTTTAAAAAAATGGTATCCCTTTTTAAATTATAAATTAAGTTTCAATTTTTTTCAAAAATTCCTGATATTATCTTCTAAGCTGATGAAAATTTTCCTTCGAATTTTTTTAATTCCGCCATAATTTGAAAAAAAGCTCCCAAATCTTTTAGATTTTTCTTCGAGTTTTGTGAGAATCTGTTGCAGTGCTTAAAAAAATTTAAACAGTGTTTTAAAGTTCATTTTCAAAAATAAAAAATAATTTTATATTTCATCAGGAATCTTACAAAAATTGTTTTATTCTCTCGAAACCTTTCAACATTCTCAAAATATATCTAAATTTGTTATTTGTCGCACGAAATATTTGAAAATCTACATTTTATTGTACGTTTTTGCCCAAATTTTTCCTATATATTTTTTTAAATTCTAAAAAATAAATTGTAGCCTCTGTTTTGTTAAGTTAAGAAATATCTTTATAAACTTGTTTTACAGATTTGCAGACACTTTTTTCGACAATTTATGAAATCATTTAAAATGATCGGGAAAACTTTATATTAATTTTTCATGCAAAAAAATATTACAAATTTTCCTGAAAATCTTTAGAAAATTTGCTTGTTCTAATAAAAATTTCAAAATTCTTGGAAAATTTTCATATTCTTGGAATTCTTCGAAAATCTAAATTATGTGTAAGATCTTTTGAAATCTTAATTATTCTCTTATCATTATTTAAAAAAATGCAAAATCAATTTTGTTTCCAATTTTTTGAAATCCTGTTATGTTTAAATTTTTTCAAATCTATTTGAAACTTATAAATATCTTACAAACTTACTGGAATATATATTTTCAAATTTTGTATTCTTGGAAATTTTAAATATTTTGGTCTAAAAACTTTTACCACTTTTTTCGAAATTTTACAAAATCATTTAAAAGTTTCTGAATAATTTCTCCATTTTCCCCTCAACTTGATTTTTCAGAATGAAATGAAATTTATGAAAAACACTGAGATTAAATTTATCATGTTAATACAAAACTCATTTATTAAATTTAAAAAAATTAACCTCTAATTTTTAAGCCATATTTAAAGTTAAAAACAATTGATTAAAGCCATAGCAAAATTCAATTTCAAAATTGTAAACAGTAAAGTTGTAAAACATTTTTTTCCCGAAAAAATTAGTCATTATTTATTAAAATTGAACCATTTTTTAAACATTTGTTAGAAACGATTGTAAGAATAAATTGAATTTTAAGAACATTATTAAAACAGTTTTTGTAAGTTTTATCATTTTTTTATATAAAATAAAGTTTTTAAATCAAAAATGAGATTATCAGTAACATTTTTTTTTAACATCATTTTTAATCAATAATAAACACTTGGCAAATCAGAAAAATCTGAAAAAAACTGTTTAATCTTTCTGTTATTTTTTAATTAGAATAAAATTGAGGTAAATGTACTTTTGGCAAAAAAATTTCAGTATGGGATAGCGCAAACGTTTGTGTGTAAATACTGCGAATAATAAAACGTGGACGGTTTTAATGTCTTCACGAGGAAATGCGACCAGTGATATAAAAAAGTCCTGGAACACAAGAATACTGAGGTATATAAAAAATATTTTATAATCTATTTCAAGGACAATATATGAGACCATTTTCATAACAAAGAAGATTTTGAATTTGTTAATAAGTTTATCCATATTTGATAGAAATACTTGCAAATCTATTTTATTAATAATAATCTAAAATTGCGCATTATTTTCAAGCTTCTGTAAACTAGACATTAACAAAAATAGGATTGCTTGTCTCATAATGCTTTAATCACAAGAATAAATCAGGATAATTTATTTTAATAAACGAATAAGAAGCACAATTTTTTATAAACTTAATAAAACTGTATTTCAGATACATTTCAAAAAATTTTAATTTGTTCGTTTATTTTAAGCGAAAAAATGTCTTTTCTACTATACAAGATGGCTTTTCAATAAAATGCTTGAATTTTAGGAAAATAATTAAATTTAGAACATAATAGTTACATTTTCAACCTAAAGGGATACATTCCCAACAAAAAAGCGTCATAGTTTATATTTCAATCGGAAAAAGGTGAAATTAACGCAAAAAAATTTAACCGAAAAGAAGAATTTTTAACAAATAAAAAGTTCAGAAAAACATTAGTTTCCCACCAAAATTAATCATTTTTACCAACAAGAATTGAATCTCAAACCAAGAAAATTATATTTTCACAAAAAATGAGAATTTCCAGCGAAAAAGATCAATCCTTAAAAAATGGAAGTTAAATTCTTAGTTAACAATTAATTTTAAACAAAAAAAGGTTTTTCAACGGAAGAGTTAAAATTTCAACCAAAGACATAAGCCTTTAATCAAAAGAATACATTTTTACAATGTAGTTTAACTTTTACCCAAGTAGCTAAAATATCAACTAAAAAAATAGATATTTTTTTTAATAATGTGAAACTTTACCACGAAGATGAATTTTTAACTAAAAATATAAAACATCAAGAACAAAAATAATCCCTTAACAAAGTGATTCAACCTAATCTTTTAACAAAAAAAGTTGAATATTCGCGCAAGCAAGAGTAATTTGGAACCAAAAAGTTTGATTTTCAGACCAAAATGAAATTTCTGCTATAACAGATGAATTTTTAAATGAAAAAGATCAATTTTCACAAAATATGTAAATATATCAAATGAATTTTTAATTCGAAAAAATTCAAATATAAGTTAAGTTTCCAGCCAAATATTAAATAAATAAATGTTAAATATTAATATTGTCTAAGAAAATAAAAAATTGATTATTTGGAAATTAGAGAAAATAAAAAATTAAGTTTGGCGTTAATCCTGGCTTAATCTTCCTGCCAGTAATTGGTTTGCATTGCCTTTATTTTTTTTTCTCAGTTCCTTTCTCTACAAAATAACCTTTTTGGTTATAAATTTTATTATTTGTTTAAAAATTCAATAATTTTGATTAGCATACGTCCTTTTTGGTTGAAAATTCAATTAGTTTCGGAGAAACTTGACTTTTTTAAACTTGTATTTTGATTCTAAGAAGTCAAACAAAAAATTTGTTTCAGTTGAAAATTCAGCTATTATTCGAAAATTGATCTTTTATGAAAAATTCGCTTATTCTAAAAAAATCGCTTATCTCACTAGGAATTGAATCTTTCCCCGATTAAAATGGAACGGTTTAATAAAAAATTTAAGAATTTTGTTAAACAGTATTTTCTTTTGCCTGTTAAACTTTCATATTTTTTAGTAGAAAATGCCACTATTCTCAAAAAAATTTATTTTTAATTTAAAATTCATCACTTCATGCAGAATAGACAAGTTGAAATATTTTGTTGTTGAAAATTCAATTATTTTTTGTTTGTTTGTAATTTGTCTTTTTGATTAAAAAATTGATCTTTTTTAATAGAATCGGCATATTCGATGACATTGCAACTGTCTATATAAAATTCAACCTTTTTTCGAAAAATGTATGATCTTTAATTAAAAATTCAACTGCTTTGTTAATACATCTTTTTGGATTGAAAATACAAGAATAATCATCGTAGAAAATTTCTTCATGTTCAAAACTTATATTTTGATATTGAAAAGTTAAACTAAAATCATTTTTGGATGTAAATTCGATTTTTTTTAGTTTGTGTTTTTGACTAGAAAATATATCTGTTTTAAAACGAATTTCATCTTTCTTGGATAAAAATTCTACAGTTTGCGGAAGAATTAATCTTCTCTCTGTGTGTGGATTCAACTTGCTCTTTTCGAAATTTTGATTAAACCACTGTGTTAAGAAATCATTTTTTTGTGCAACATTCATATTTTACTTGGAAATTTATTTATTTGGTTCAAGACTTCACTATTTTGCTACGAATTGATTTTTTTATTAAAATCTCATATTTTTTAACTAACTAAACTCTACAATGCTATCTGAAGGTAGAATCACTGCGCAATAAAATTGAAAATTTAATTAAACTTTTTGCAACTGCATGTCTAAAATTCGTCCTACATGTAAAATACAACTAAAATTGTATTGGCATCAATGAAAAATTAAAATAAATAATTTAATTCTATTTATAAGCAATGCAAATTGTGAAATATTTATTTGAAAAGTTCAACTTGAGTTCTTTTCCAAGGCTACTTGTGATTCACGATAAAATATTTCCCTCAATTTTATAAATTATATTTAAGAACGCTTATTTTTGAGCTAAAAATAACTTTATTTCATGTTTAGTTTAAAAACAAGTCTAATTAAAATGCTCTTTTCTTCCGAATCTTAAGCTAAATATCATGAAAATAGTTATGACGAAAAGAAAAATTTTAAATGAATTCATTAAAATTATTTAAATTTGTTTACAATGCATAATTTTAGTTTATTTTTTATACTTGAAAATTTTTTATCTTAATTTTCTTTTTCAAATTCTGCAAAATAAACAAAATTGTCCTAAAATCTTTCAAAGAATAACTTTAAATTTTTCCTGACAATTTAGAGAATATTTTTTAATTCTCTCGAAACCTTTCCGAATGCATAAAAAGCTTTTTTTTACCAAATTAAAAAAAATTTACATTTATTTTTAAAAATTTATAATTTTCAAATTCACCGCTTTTTAGAAATCTTTTTAAGATATCTTAACGTTAAAAATTATTTTAAAAAATAAAATTTTTTGTAAGTTTAAAATTAACTTTGAATTGTTTAAATACTTTTGAATATTTAGAAAACATAATAGAATTTTTTGTAATTTAGTAATTCTAATAAAATCTTCTTTTAAAATTCCTTTTACAAAATAAAGAAATCATTTGAAATCTAACCATGAATCTTGAGACAATCATATTGTTCTCTTAAGACCTTTCAAAAGTCCTAAAAGGTTTCTAATTCTGTGTTCGAAATCTTACAGAATGTACATTTGGTTAAAATTTTTTTTGAATCTTTGCAAGGTTTTAATTATTTTCGATTCTTTTCAAGACTACTGACACTTCTACAATTAAAAAAAATTGTATCTGAAAAAAATTGTTTTAAAATCTTTTAGATTCTCTTTTGACATATCTTAAAATCTTTAAAACTCAAAATTAACCTGTTATAATAAAATTTAAATTATTTTAAATTTTCTCAAAATCTTATTGTCCGTGTAGTAGCAAAATTGAAGAATTAAAAAAATTAAAAATAGAAAATTATAAAATTTAAAAGTTATTATCAAATAATAATAATGTACAAAATTTTACATAATAATATAATAATTTCATGAAAGGAGTTATGCCGCTAACCAAATTTTCAAATCAATTCATTGAAATCAATTAAATTTGTTTACATTGTATAATTTTAGTTCATTTTTTTCAAACTTGAAGATTTAAAGATATATTAAGATATCATTTTTTATAATCTAGAGTACATATACTTTATTTTTGATTATATTAAATGATGCTTATTATACACAATTATTATTAGCAATAAATTAATATTTTTTAAAAGAGAAAAACTTTAAAAACAATAGATATACCTTATAGACATTATATGTAACATTGTTACCACAAAACTTTAGCTTTATAACATCCCCTAAAAAAGCATTTTCCATTCTTTAACAATATTTGGATTATTTGGTGCTTTGAAAAATTTAATTTTGTTTTCTTCGTCCTGCTCCCGATCACTGTTTTATCTTGCTTCACAATTAAAACAGATGCACTTCACCACTTTCATTCCGGATATGTAATCTAAAAGCAGTTTTTTTTTAGTTTTCTAAAGTTTAGAAAATGAAAAATGTTGCAAAGATCATTCAAAACACTTAAAGATTATTTAACACTGTCAGTAAATTACTTTTACTGTGTCAATAAACTTAATGCTTTTATTTTTCCCATTTAAAAAAGGGTACTTTTTTATCTTCCTGATAGCTTGATGGAAAAGCACCCGACCGGCAATCGGAAGTTCTGTAGTTCGATTCCCAATGGAGCGGAGGAGAAGATATTTTTTCAGACAAAATTTTATTTTAAAATTATTTACTATTGAATAAATTATTATTTATTTTAAATTTAATTATTTAATTTAAAAATTATTATTTTGTGCTGATTTTCTCGGTTTACAATAATTGGATTAGGTAAATTATTTTTACAACTTGTATCTTTAGTTTTTTAAGAACAAAATTCTTTCTTCGAAAATTGTATATAAAAGTAGTATTTTACCATTTTGTTGACGTCGGATAATTGTAGTTTTGGATCGTTTTCTATTTTTTATCCATCTTCAGATAAAAATATCTCGGGGATTTGCTGTGTGTTTATTTACCAAATATAATTGTAACATCAAGTATATGGAATTATCGAGAATCTATCATTTCAATAATAATAAATATAGCATACATTTTAAATACCTGACATTTTTTTACTTAAATTCGCTTTAAATTCAAATAGTTTTTCAATTAGAAACATGGTACTCTTAATTATTTTTATATTTAAATGTTCCCAAGTTTGAATAGTTTCAAAGATTTGATGCCTCATATAAATTACATCAATTTTTTACAATTTAAAATAATTCGAATTTTGTTATTTTCAAAACAAAAGCTTTTGAATAGAGATTTTGAAGGATTTTGAACTTTTTTGTTATTGAACTGCAACAAGAATTTCAATAAATTAAAAAAATTGAAGTATTTCAAAGAATTTGGTAGAATTTCCAAAGAGATCATGCTTAATCTCAGGGTATTAGTTCGTATTTCAACAAATTTCACAAAATTTAAAGAATTCGAATAGAGTTTTAGTTTCCTCTTTTTGATTCTGTAATCATTTTCAAGTCAAGTTCTCCCTTTATCTCTAAGGTCTGTTATGTTTAATTGTATGGGATGTGTTTGGTTCTTTTCTTAGGCGGCAAGGCGGATTTTATCTACCTGACACGAAACACCAGACATTCTACCTACAACCGCAGTACCACACACTCCAGTCAAACTCTTGAAATTACATTTTGGAGCGTATTCGATGGGATCTTTGGTCTTTTATTGTCTATTAGCGCCTTCTAAGTTGCCTTATCTATGTGTTCGTGTATCTGATTCCAAAAATCTGCTTCCACTTCCGGTTTCTGTAGAATTTCAATATTGATTCGCAGTTGTTTCGTTTTTTTTTCTTCTCCATCCTTTTCATCCATCATTTTCTTCTCGATCCCTGATCGCGTTTTTAATTAATTCCGTGTATTAAGAATTAATCGTTATATAGTAGTTTCTCTACTTATCAGCAATCTAATAAACAGAGACCTCTGTCATAGTCTTACATCAAATCACTGATAGTTGGCCTCTACAAAATATTTTATCTACTCAAACCAGGTTAACCGTAACTTTGTTTAAAAAATTGAAATTAATAACTGGCCTTAAAATAATAACATCTATACAAAATAATGTCGATAGTTTCCAAGTCTCTTATTACAAACTCTAGGGTTTGTAATAAGAGTTTTGGAAAATCTAGGGTTTGTAAAGTAGTTTCGTACCAGCTCACCTGCACACCGCTATTTTCGTAATGCTTTGCAGGCTACGAAAGCCGCCATTTTCAATGTTCCTATTGTGAAAATGATATTTTTACCACGATCGCAAGTACTTGTAGTATCATACAAAATGTCCCAGAAGGCGTCGTTTACTTCGTTCGGATCCCTATCAACTGGGACGCAGTACGCTGTGATAAATAATCTTCTGATTCCTACTGTCAGTTTAACCCACAACAATCTAAGAGATACATATCTATTATCCCTAAAATGCTGCCTTGCTCTCTCATTTATAATGAAACCTACCCCTTGGGTATCATGTGATTCACTATCTACTTGTGACCGTAATTCAAGTCCGCCTTCTGACACCCCAATTTCTATGTTTCTGATGTTGCACCCTGTTTTATTTTTATATTATTAATACATAATATGTCAAGCTTCCTGATGTGCATAGTTTTTTGTAATTATCTGAATTTAGATCGTTCTTCCCTTTAGCATTTTAAACACCCAGTCTCCATTTATCGCCTGAAGCTTGCTCTTTACCTTACTAGGTGCACGCCTTTCATCATCAAAGTTTCAGTCCATTTCGAGTCTTTTTATTCTTTGTATTATTTATTGTTTAAAGTGTAGTCCAAGTACAGCCTTTTTGCAAGAAATGTATTCTGCGAGTCGAAATCATTTTTAAATCAAGTAGTAAGTCATCGTACGGTGGAGAGTCTAGTTTAAACGTTAGTCCCACCAAACTTCGGTACATGGATGCGGACTGTAAGGACATAACTCAAACCAAGAGAGTGATGGTTGGTATTTTTTGCTGAAAAGGTTACCAGTATTTAGCAGTGTAGTCTTAGATGGGAGTTCATGTGATCCCATCTGCCTATTCAGCGCCTTCTTTTTTTTAACAATAAACAAACGTTCTCTCAACCCGTCAAATTTCAACATCGCCCATATTTTTTGAAAACGATTAAAGCAGCCTAGAGATCCTCTAGGTAGAGTTGAGACACAAACTCACACAGGCTCGCACAGACTTGTCACTGCGCATCGCGATTAGTCCGCAACCAGAAGTTCTCTTAAAGGGCGCAAAAGATTGATTTGTTCAATGCATCCATTGAAATGGATATGGTTGATATATGATTATAGAGGAGACAGGAAAGTTAACTCGATTTTAGATAATAATACACCGATGAATCGTGTTTAGTGGTGTTTAGAAAGAAGAAAAAATATTCAGAACAAAACTTATTTTGCCAAAAAATATGAATACTTAATAAAATATTTGAATTTTCAAGTAAAATATTGCAGGTAACTTTCAAACAAAAAATTGAATAGTGAAATTTTTGGTTAAAAAAAAAATAATATTTTCAACCATAACAAAATTAGTTAACACATTAGATTTAGATAAGTTTTCAAGCAAAAAATTAAACTTTAAAGTAAAATACTGAATTTTGAATACAAATTTTTTTTAACCAAATAGGTGAGTTTTCAACCAAGAAACATATTTGTTTACTGAAAAAGACTATTTTTAAAAAAATACATGAATTCTTAACTTAAAAAGGTAAATTTTCAACAAAAAATGGAATATTTATATGTTCATTTAAGAAAATTAATTTACAATGAAAAAAATTAATTTTCTGCTAAAATGATGAATCTTCAATCTTAAAGATAAATTTTATATCAAGAAAGTGGAATTTTCAACTAAAAATAAGGTAAATTTTATATTATAAACCAAAGGTTAAATAGTATATTTCTTTGGTAAAAATTAATTTTCAACCGACAATAATGATTTTTCGATCGAAAAGTTAAATTTCAAAATTAAAAATATAAATTTAACAAAAATTTCTACTAAATCTTCATAAAAAAAGATGAATTCTAAATCTAATTTAGAATTTTGTCAACAAAAAAATGAATTTGTACCAAATGGGTTGAAATTCTAACATAAAGATGAATTTCCAACGAAAAAGTTTTTCTCTATCTAAAAGAAAAAATTTCAACAAAATAAATAAATTTTCAGTCACAGAAAGATATTTTTAACGAATATGATAATTGTTTCACCCAACAAAATGAATTTTCCAAAACGAACATTCATTCTCTACGATCAAAAATTAACTTTTGACAAAATACATTTCTTTTTAATCAAATGGTTAACTTTGTATCTAAAAAAGATAACTTTTAAACCAAAAACCGAAAAGACTAAGAAGATTAAATTTCTGCCAAAAAAGAGAAATTATCAAGCAAAAAGTTTAAGTTTCAACCATAAACATTAATTTTCTACAAAATACGCGAATTTTAAAGTAAATAGTTCAATTTTCAACTAAAAAAAATTTCGAACCAAAAATAGAACATGTTAATTTTTAGTTATGGAAATTATTTTCAAACATCAAAAAAAGAATTTTCAACAAAATAATTCAGTTTTAAACAGACAAACAAAAAATAATTTTTACCCAAAAAATGAATTTTCCAGGAAATGGTTAAATTTTCAACCAAAGAAATACATTTTTAATCAAGAATATAAATGTTTCACCATTTTCAAAATGTAAATTTGAAATCAAACAGAAAATAGTTCGGCATTTAGCAAAAAAAATGTTCCGCTTTTTCTATCGTTCGAAAATTCCTTTCTGTTTGGTCCAAAATGTGCTGTTTTAATTAGAAATTTATTTATTCCGTTTTTATAAATCTTTTCTTTGTAGGAAATTGATTTTTTTATCTAAGAATTTAAGTAATCCATTTTTAGTTAAAAATTCAACTATTTGATTGAATATTCATGCATTTTGTTTACATTTTTTTTCGTGATATAAAATCAATTCTGACTTTAAAATATATATTTTTCAGTAGACAATCAATAGTTTGGTTAAATATACATTTTTCAGGTTAAAGATTTATTATTTTATTAAAAAATTCATTTTTTGAGATAAAAATTCAATTATTCCATTTGTGGATAAAAATTAATGTTTTTAATTTGACAATTCGTGTATTTTGTTGAAAATTTATCTTTTCTAATAGGAAGTTGATCTTGGATTAAAAGAAAATTATCAGGGTTATCGTATTTTTAAAATCCAAAACATCTGAGGGAAATAGAAATTTGAATACGAAGAATGCACGACATGAAGAAAAGTCGAAACAAGGAAAACGTTTATTTTTGAAAGCTCTAGAAGATTAAAATAATAATTTTTTAATATTTTTAAAAAATCGAAAATTTAATTTTTCGGGAAAAATATGCACGATGCAAAAAAAGATACAGAGAATAAAATTGAGAAAATGCTTTAGTTGAAGATTCAAGTATTTTGTTGATAACTTGTTAGCTTTTCCGGTTAAATTCAAAACTTTTTTATTGAAAATAGAAATATTTTTAGGTTGCAATATTAACTATTATATTTTCTGTTGAGAACTAATATTTTTTTGTTAAAAATTAACTAATTGGCTGAAAAGTGATCTACCTCCTCAAAAATCTATATTTTGTTTGTTTGTGAAAGATTCATAATTTTTATTAAAATTGATCTCTTAGTAAAAAATGTAATTATATTCATGAAAAATCGTTTATTTAGGTAAAAATTAATTTATTACCTGAAAATTGTAATATTATTGTCCGAAAATGATTTTTTGGTAGAAAATTCATATTTTTGGCTTGCAAAATTAACTATTGAGTGAAAAATTCGTCTTTTTGGTTTGAAAATTCAACAATTTGATCGCAAATTTTGTATTGCGATTTTTTTAAAATGAGTATTTATTTATTTCATTTTTGTTGAAAATTGAAAATTTTAGTTTATACATTGAACTATTTAGTTGCAAATTTATGTAATTTGTTAAAGAATCATTTCTTTTAGTGATAAATTAATCCTTTTGGTTTAAAATTAAACTGTGCGAATCGTATTTGATATATTTTGTTAAAAATTTGTCCTTTTTGGCAAAAACTTAATCATCTTGATTCGTGGTTTAGAGGAATCATATTTTTCAGTGAAAAATTATTCACCGGCTCTTTTTTATTTTTGAAATTCATCTTTTGGTGAAGAACTATAATTTAAAATTTTGCGATCACAAATTCTAAAATGCTTGAAAGTAGATCCTTTTCTGTTGACGATTCAAATCTTTAGTCGAGAATTCGTATTTTCTAGATGGAATCTTTTTTTTTAAATTCAACTATTCGTTTGAAAATGAAACCTTTTTAGTTAAATCTGGAATTTTTTAACGTCTTTGCAAAATTTCTCAAGAATTTCAGAAATATTATATTTATAAAAAATTATACTCATAAAATATATTAATGATATTCCTGAGCTTTAAAAAATAAATTTATTATTCTAGTATAATAAAATTTCAAACATTTATTTTTATTTTTCATTTTATGAAAGAGTATGAGAATGTTTCAACAATTTACATAATATACAGCATGTACATGCGAGAAAGTATAACAATAAAAAAAGAGAAAAAATATTATTAAATTTCGTAGGAAGCCATTCTTCTCCTTTTTTATGATTCGAGTCAACATACATTCCAGCCGAGTGAAGCTTTATGTGTATGTACTTTGCTTATATCACCTTCAAAAAGTGTAGGCGTGATAATAACGTTTGAAATTTAATTTTGGTGAATATTCTTTTATGACAGAAATAATTATTACCAAATGAGGCCCTTCTTAACTCTGCAGGAGACAGTAATTCGATAATCGATCCTTTGTTTTTAATTTTCTGCAAATTTGTTAATCAATATTTTCAAGTGAATTATTTCTAATATAAAAAATTATTTAAAAGAGAACACTTGAATTGAAAATGATTCGTTCTTAATTAAGGCCACAATTCTGCTCTTGACTGTCTCAATAAATGCTTAAAAAATTAAAAAAGATTTCATTTATAACCCATTGATAAAATTAATTTATAAATATTTCTACACAAAAAATTATTTTAAAAAACAGTCTATATTGATAATTTCGTAAATATTAGGAAATAAATCTATTTTTAAATTTTGATAATACACTACAATTTGTAACATTTGTAACACTATCAGAGAAATCAAAAATGAAACTATGGAAAAGAACTTACAATAACTTAATTATTACTTCGGCTTTGATTTTAAAACAATCTTTTTAATTTTCTGCAGCTTTTAGAAAGAGTTAGAAAAACATTTGATTATTTCTAAATATGTTTCGAAGTTTCGAAAATATTATAAAATAATGAAAAATTTGGAAATATTTCAAAAATTTTTAAAGAAAATTTGGATTTATGATCTTTTAGAATAAAAATTTTGAACTTTTTAAGGAGTTTAAAAGATATTAAAATAATAAAACTCTTTCATTGTGATTTCAGTGAAATTCAAATTTATTTTGAAAAAGTAATTTATAGAAAATTTTCTGAAATTTTTCTAAACATTTGCATTGACATCCTGAAATTTCGAAAAAGGATGCAGAAGACTGTAAATCAGAATTTTAGAAAAATGTATTGAAGTTTTCGAAAGAAAACATTTTTACACAATTAGAAACTTTTAAAAAAATCGAAAAATATTCAATTTCGAAAAGATTTTAAAAAACACAACAGAATAACATTTTGAAGTATTCTAAGAAATTTCAAAGAGTTTAGCAAAATGCCTTTTTTCGCTACGATTCTGGCCAACAATTTGTATTAATTTTTTCTTTTGAATATATTTTTTAATATTTTCAAACGTTTTGAAGTGTTTTCTTAAATTGTGAAAAGGAAATTTGAAGATTGTAAAAAAACATTTGAAATGACTTTTTTTAATTTAACTCAAGACAATATTTAAAAACATTTGTGAAACATTACAAAATATTTCCAAAATTTTGAAAAACAATTTGTAAGATTTTAACTTATTTTTCTAATATTGCAGAACTTTTTGAAATCGTAAGGAAAAATTTGATTCATTTTTAAAAATATTTAGAAATTTTTTATAAATATTCAAAAATATTTCACATTTAAAAAAAGTAAAAAAAACGCAACACTAAACGTGACATTTTTTCAAAATTTTCAAAAAATAATATGGAAGATTTTCAGTTGATTTTTATAGTTTTGCAGAATATTTTCTAATACGAGGGTGGATTGATAAGTTTCCGGCCTGACCAAGAAAAACAACGTTTTTAAGAATTTTTTTTTTTATTTCTCAACATAATCTCTTCCAAGACTGATACATTTCTCATAGCGGTGTTCTAGTCTAGTAATGCCATCTCTATAGAATGATTCGTCAAGCTCCTCAAAATACCCATTTACAGCTTCGATTACTTCTTCATTGTCCGCAAATCTCTTACCGCCAAGCCATTTTTTGAGGTTAGGAAACAGAAAATAGTCACTCGGGGCTAGGTCTGGAGAGTAGGGAGGGTGCGGCATCAATTCAAACTTCAGATCGTTGATTTTAGCCATCGCAACGAATGACTTGTTTTGGTCCACTGTTAGCAAACGCGGCACCCATCTTGCGCAGAGCTTTTCCATATGGCGCCATTGGTGCAAAATATTGTGCACACGTTCATATGACATCTTACAGGTCTCAGCTATCTCACGCACTTTTAATCTGCGGTCTTCCAGCACTATTTGATGGATTT
>NC_046662.1:11468318-11514824 GCF_010883055.1 Belonocnema kinseyi | reverse complement strand
CTACAAGCTATCTAAGGATGGTACTATAGAACGACACCTCAAGGTAGGCCTAGTGGCGCCATCTCTTGGTCAGGCCGGAAACTTATCAATCCACCCTCGTATGTAGGAAAAATTTTGTATTATTTGAAAAAATATTCAGAAATTTGAAAAATATTTAAAATTTGAAAAATTACAAAAAAAAAAACCTAAAATAAAACGTGGATTTTTGAAAATTTCAAAATAAAATTTAGAATCTTTTTTACAGTTTTTTTTTGATAAATTTCCAAAAAGGAATCTCAAAGTTTTCAAGACAATTTTTGTGATAATTCGACATTTAAAATTTTTTCCAATCAATGAAAACTACTAAATAACTTTTAAACTAAATGCAAATTTTGCTTAAAATTTTGTCTACAATTTTAAAATAAAAAAAAATCTTCCAAATTTTCTGAATAATTTTTTGACATAGCTGAAATCATAGAAGATCTGTTTAAATTTCCTCAGAAAGCTTCCAATAGGAAAATATATTGTGTTGACTTCAAAATCTGTGTGGTTGAAACTGAAAATACTTTGTTAAAATAGACTTGGCAGATTGAAAAATAACTTTTTGGGGTTTTAAAACCATTTTTCTTAAAAACTATTTTTCGTTAAAAAAATCAACTGTTTGAAGATGAACTTTTTTGTTGAAATGAATAGTTAATGGATTTTTTTTAAAGAAATTATTTTTCTGCTTTAGGTTATTATACTCGGAACAAAGATTATTTTTAATCAAGGAATAAATTAAAAGGTCATTAGCCTAAATATTTCAAGCACGAAATCTGAACTCAAGTTGACGTTGCATTTGCCCGTTCATACTCGCTGATTTTACTAATCAGATTATGAAAACAAGGGTAAACTAATATGCCTCTTAAACATCAATTTAAATTAAAGGTATTATCCGCCTTAATCCATCAATCAGGGAATCCAAAATTAGAGCGTCATCTTCTATTCTTGGGAATTATAAAATTATTCTAAAACTAATTTGTTTATAAATGATACAAAAAACACTCAAAGATATTGAAAACTGTTAAGATATTAACTTTAAAACTAAAGAGGATTTTCAATTCAAAACAATTAAAATTCAAATAGGTAATTAAATATCTTTTAACATGGACGTTTTGAAGCTTTAAAACTCAAAATATTAAAAAAGACGTGTAATTCAAGAATTTTTATTTAAAATTATACTTATCAAAATTATAACATACAGAGTAATTTAATTTTCAATCTGATGAAAAATGTAAATAAACCTTTTTGTAGCAATTTCTAGAAAACATTTCTTTTAATTGTAACTTATGACTTTTATATTTATTCATAATTATAATTTTATTTTAATATTATTAAGCGACCAGAATTAATTTTGTTTGTAGAACAAAAAAGTGGAAAAATGTAGATGTGCTATTTCAAAAAGGATTGGCACTTCTTTTTTTTTTGAAAAAATGATATTTAGAGGATCCGCAAGCCCCATAAAGTTTAACATGTATTTTTCATAACAAAAAAGTAAATTTTATTCAAAAGGGTAATTATTAAGTCAAGTATGTTGAAACTCAACATTTCTTTTCACAATTGGCCATAGAATAGGAACAAAAAAATGACTTTTTAAATATCACCCCCATCATTCTAAAAAATGCCATAAATAAAATTAATTCAAGCATAAAACATAATTGGTTGAATAATGCATTATTATTTTAATTAATATTATATTTGAATAATTCTAGGAAGTGGTTTCTGTCTGAAATATTCAACTTGGACCACTTTCACTTAGGGAATGGTGATCAATAATTCAATTAAACAAAATTTTTTGTTTAAACAATTTATTATTTCTTACAACTATCTGCTCTTATATAATTATGGAAAAGTCACCGTCTTTCAATTATTTTTTCAACTTTTTTGCAACTTTTTAATGATAAGGAGGTAACAATTAATTCTGGTTAACGAAATTAATTGTGTAAGCCATTTATTAATATTTTTAATAGTATTATATTTCAATAATGTTAGAAAGTTGCGGTTTTTTTTGAAAAATTCAACTTTTCGTCCACCTTATACTTAGAACTAAATCATAATTAACGCAATTTGAGAGTCCTAATTGTTAAAACAACTTATTACATGTATTAAAATATAAAATAAAGAATTGAATGTAAAAATAATAATGTAACTTTTTCTTGAAGAAGCTACGAAGAACTTTCTTTTTGAAATAATTATATATTTTAAAATTAAGTAATTATTCTTAACTAAGAGGTCAAAGAAGAGCTGAACAATTCAGAAAATTATTATTGACTTGAAATACTTATTACCTCATTAAATAAAAAGTGCATACAAAGTTTAAAACTTCGCTCTGAGAGTAGAAAGTAGACATAAAGTAGAATATTTCAGAAAAAACGCAACCTCCTATTCTTAATAAAGGAAAATATCATGAAAAGTAATGATAAATTGTTGAAACAATAACGCACGTTGATTTTAATAAATTATTACTTTATTCTAAGCGAAAAGTTTAAAATAAGTTAAAAATTTCAGAAAAAATCACGACTTTCTAGCTCTTTTCTGAGAGAAAATTGCTATAAACAATAATAAATTGTTAACCGAATATATTTAAACATAAAATAAACATAAAATAAACTCAATGTACCAGAAACCATTTTTATTGATGAATAACAACAATGAATTGCAATAAGCGCGAAAAACTCGCAAAATCCAATTTGTCGAATGGTTTAATATTGACTTTTGTTTTCTGAAAAATAGGCGCAATTTTGTTTTTTAAATATCTCAATAATTTGAAAATTTTTTGATTTAAAAGAAACTTTACCACTATTAAAAAAAAGACTGTTTAGCGGAACCGCGCAATTCTACTTTCATAGATCAAGCCCAGGTGTCTGACCAATAATGTAGTTATCTACTTATTTTTTTACTGTAATAATAATTATTAACAGCGTTTGTAAACATATTGAAAAAGATCGTTATACAATATATATATGATAAGACAATACTATATCTACTTAATTATATCGATGCACATAATTTGTCGGACCAGGACATCCTGTTTCTACTGAAATCTTCGGGAGCGTGCACACATTACATGACCCTTATTTCCGTTATTTTTGATTCGCTGCTAACTCTTTTGATAATTTGCGACATTTCGGCGCCCCCCCCCCCCCCCACGCGAATAAGAAAAATCAAATGAGACAATGGAGCTGACCCCTCTCCTATTTTTAAATAGGTTTACACTATTTGATCCTAGTTTCAGAACACTTAATTAAATTCTCTAGAAATTTTTTTTTTCCTTTCAGAACAGTAATAGAATAACTCAACAGATTAGGGGCTGCCCATAAACTCTAACAAATATAAGTATAATAAATAAACTTTGTATACAATTTATTATTGCTTATAGTAATTTTTTCAAAAAATAGAGTTAGAAAGTCGCATTTTTTCGAAATTTGCAACTTGTATTAAGCTTTCCAAATATGGTAAGGCAATAATTAACTTAAGTTAGCAAATATAACTGTTTAAACTATTTATAACTTTTATTATCAATATTTTATTTCAATAACACCAGAAAGTTGCGTTTCCTTTAATATTCATCTTTTTATTCAGTCTTCACATTAAAGCGAGATTATTATTAATAAAATTAAAGAACATAGTTTTTAAAACAGATTAGTATTTTTAATAACTATCTTCTCCTATAGTAATGCTAGATAGTTTAAACAAATTATTATTGTTCATAATTATCATCTCCTGTAGCAATGCTAGATAGATGGGTTTTTCCTTGAAATTTTCCAGGTTTTGCGAACTTTTCACTTAGTAAGGTAATAATTATTGCAAATTGAAAAACATAATTATTTAAACAATTTTTTATTATTTTAATTAATATTCTAATTTATTAAGGTTATAAAGTTGCGTTTTTCTGAAATGTTTAAGGTTTCGTCTACTTTTCACTCATTGAGGTAAAAATTATTACAAGTTATTATAATTATTTAAAAAAAGTATTATTCTTGTTAATATAATACTTAATTAATGTTGAAAAATTGCGGTTTTTTCCTAAAATATTTAAGGTTTCGTTCACTTTTTCTCTAGTAAGGTATTAATGATTGAAAGTTAACAAAAATAGGAATTTAAAGAATTTATTATTATTTTTAATAAAATGCTAATTGAATATTGCTAGAAAGTAGCCGGTTTTCTGAAATATTTTACTTTTTGTTCACTTATAACTGAGAATGAGGTAATAATTAATACGATTTAATAGACCTAATTGTTTACAAAAATTGTGTATTAATAACTATTTTCTCCCATAGTAATGCTAGGTAATTGCGGCTTTCCCCTGAAATTTTCAGCCTCTCATTTAGTGTGAGGTAATATATGATAAAAATTAGTAAAAATAATTGTTTAAAAAAAATAATTATTTTCTATTACATTCTCATCAGTGAAGATATTAGATTTGTGTAAAATTTGACCCCCCCCCCTCCAGTTTTGGTCAAATGTCCACGTTTTGAGACCCCCTGAATCCGAAAAACAGGCTTTTACGAATGTTTCTGTATGTCTGTCTGACTGTCTGTATGTATTTATGTCTGTCTGTATACCTGGCTGTGTGGGTATATTTTAAATATTTTTTAGACCACTTTTTTCAAAATTCAAAAATTATCTGTACGGTTATTCGTAGTATTCAAAAATTCAAACAATTTATCCAAATGAAATTTTTTAATAAAATCCAAAATTACTTGAGTTATAGCATATAAAATATTCCAAATAACACACGAAAATTAACATGTTAAGCCAAAGAACGCACGATATAAAAAAAAAGTGAAAAGGAGAAACATGTTGCTATTTGAACGCCCTACAATATTGCCATAAAAACTTTTTGAATGTGCTTAAAAAATAAAAAATTTAAATTTTGACGTCATAAGAAATTATTAAAAAATCCAAAAGTTACATTTTTCGACCAAGCTGTGCAAAATACGATAAAAGATGAATAAAAAAAATCGTGCATTTGAAAAAGATTTACAAATTTATTATCAACCACTTTTTGATGGGATGCGCAGTTTTGGCTTTAATCATGATGAACGTCATTAACAGTTAAAAAATTCTGCCCGCTGCGTGGGCACATTCTTATCACAACTTCTGACTTTTAATTTCTTTTTTGTCTCGTGTGTGGGATTTAAAACGATTAAATTTTTTATGTTTTCAATGCAATTTTTTACGATCAAAGCGAAAATTAAACTATCAAAAAATTACTAATGACAAAAAAATATTCTATTAGATTGGCCTCTGATACACTCTTTTAGTATTTTAAACTAAAGGTCAAGTTTGTTAGCCAGTCATTTTGGATAAAAATTAAAAAAGTGAGCGCATTTTAAATAATTTTGAGATCACTTTTTTTTAATTCAAAAATTGTAAGTACGAATGTTTACAGTAATAAAAAATTACCAGAGTTGGAGCATTTACTAAATTCCAAAAAACACACAGCGCGCGATGAGACTGTGCCCGCGTGGATTCAATTATAATTTTTAACAAGGGTTAGCATAGTTGAGTTCGTATTTTGACAATGAATTCATTAATATAAACAACTCATTTTTATAAATTTCTTAATTAAAAAAAAGAAAGTCGATTTTAAAAAAAGGTAATACACTCTTTTGAAAAGATAATTTCTAAATTGAATAATTCGCGAAATTAACAAAAACTTTAAGAAGAATTTGATATTTTTCCTTTAGATAGTGGAAACGTTGCTACAGTAGATAATGTAAAAAAAATCATTAATTCAAAATACTAGTATATCCAAAATACTAATTTTATTGAATCAATAGTCGAGACACTATACCTGTTCATAAATTAAAATTGTTTTTTAGTTGTGCTCTTATTTAACGATTATCCACTGTAGGGCGGTTGCCTCTGCTCGAGTGTTCAGAAATACTGAGTTTTGAAATAAATTTTCACATGAAGTCCTTGGAAAGTCCACACATGCAGGTACCATTTTTTACACATACATAATGCCCCCTTTGAACGAATGTCTATGCATAAAACTCCGTTCTCAAACTTTTTCTAGCTTTGGTGGAGACCGGACTACTTTAATGGAGTTTCCAAAGCAAAAATTCTCGAGTTTTATAGGGTACTTAGGGGGCCAAACGCACACACTGAGGTCTTGTACCAGAATTTCATTCAGATAAATGCCAGAAAAGAAATGAATTTCGTTGCGATATAACGCACAGTTGCTTTATTGCAGTGACCTCTGGAGCTAGGGGTTAATTTTATAACGTCTGCGTGAATGAACCCATTTATAAAAGAACTTTTCTCTCCTCCAATAAATTTCTTGTATCAACTTTCTACCTCACGTTCCTACACTATTGAAATACACATTTCAGTTTCACATTTTCAATGTTTTTTTTAACATTCTTGTGATTTGGAATCAATTATATTTTACTGTGGCAATTACAGTGTGTCGTAATTTATTTATACTTGTGTTATCTTTTATACTTTGTGACTTTGCCCGAGTAAAAATGCTTCGACTTGAGTTCGACTTGAATTTCCCCCAATTAAGACATGCTAAAGTAGCAAAGTTTCTTATTGAGCATGTCTAAGTTTTGAGGCGGAGTCAGACTTCAATTTATGTCTTGGAGACAAGTTTCTACGCCTTGAAGACATGAATTTATCTCTTGAGTCGAATTTTCATGACACCAACAGGAGCGGTTTAGAACTTCGAGTGTATCCCGAGTAATGATGCTTCGACTTGAGTTTGACTTGAATTGCCCCCAATTAGAACATGCTAAAGTAGCAAAGTTTCTTATTGAGCATGTCTAAGTTTTGAGGCGGAGTCAGACTTCAATTTATGTCTTGGAGACAAGTTTCTACGTCTTGAAGGCATGAATTTATCTCTTGAGTCGAATTTTCATGACACCAACAGGAGCGGTTTAGAACTTCGAGTGTATACCCGAGTAATGATGCTTCGACTTGAGTTTGACTTGAATTACCCCCAATTAAGACATGCTAAATTAGCAAAGTTTCTTATTGAGCATGTCTAAGTTTTGAGGCGGAGTTAGACTTCAATTTATGTCTTGGAGACAAGTTTCTACGTCTTGAAGACATGAATTTATCTCTTGAGTCGAATTTTCATGACACCAACAGGAGCGATTTAGAACTTCGAGTGTATACCCAAGTAATGATGCTTCTACTTGAGTTTGACTTGAATTACCCCCAATTAAGACATGCTAAAGTAGCAAAGTTTCTTATTGAGCATGTCTAAGTTTTGAGGCGGAGTCAGACTTCAATTTATGCCTTGGAGACAAGTTTCTACGTCTTGAAGACATGAATTTATCTCTTGAGTCGAATTTTCATGACACCAACTGGAGCTGTTTAGAACTTCGAGTGTATACCCGAGTAATGATGCTTCGACTTGAGTTTGACTTGAATTACCCCCAATTAAGACATGCTAAATTAGCAAAGTTTCTTATTGAGCATGTCTAAGTTTTGAGGCGGAGTCAGACTTCAATTTATGTCTTGGAGACAAGTTTCTACGTCTTGAAGACATGAATTTATCTCTTGAGTCGAATTTTTATGACACCAACTGGAGCTGTTTAGAACTTCGAGTATATACCCGAGTAATAATGCTTCGACTTGATTTCGACTTGAATTACCCTCAATCAAGACATGCTTAAGCAGGAAAGTTCGATTTGAGCATCTCTCAATTTTGAGGCGGAGCCAGACTTCAATTTATATATTGGAGACAAGTTTCCATGTCTTGAAGACATGAATTTATCTCTTAGGTCGAATTTTTATGACTTCACACGAGCGGTTTATAACTTCGAGTGTATATCTGTCCTAATCAAAACAGTCATTCTGACTGTCATAAAAGCTAATCTTTGTTAATAATAAAGCAATCTCCTATACCTTTATACTATATATATATATATATAATCAAATTATTTACGGATTTTCATTTGTATCATACCTTCTAGAGAGTTACAATTTTTATATTTTTGAATCAAATTTTTAAGGTTTATACTCGTTCAGACCCACAGATTCTGAATTTCTTAATTAAAAATAATTAGTTTAATATTTACTAATTTTTCATCGGTCAATTTTAATCTCATTTATGAGACGAAAAAGGTTCGACTATCTCAGCCAAGACGATGCTTGTCTTGAGACAAGTAAACGTCGTCTTAGCCAAGAAAAGGCTCGACTTGAGACATGTAAACGCCGCTTTATCTGTGATGGTCATACAAGTAAGACGAAGGCCTATGTCTCGAATCAGTTTTGCGACGCAGCTAGACATCTATGTCTTGGAGACGAACTCACAACATAACCAAGTCAAACTCAAGTCGAAGCATTTTTACTCGGATGTGAAGCTCTTTACATCGGATGCTTGTTAAAGAGATTGATCAGCGACTTGGGTTGGAGCACTATTGTAGAAGAAACGTGTCATTTAAATAAACAAACACGGGCATAATTGTTTGAAGATTTAGGAATTAAAGAAAAAGATTTATTTTGAACCAAAAAATTAATTTTCTTTTAAAAAAGACGAATTTTCAATAAAATAGTTGCATTTTCCATCAGAAAAGATCAAATTTGTATTAAAATTACGAATTTCTAATGAAAAAAAAAACAATTTTTAACAATGTAGTTCAATTTTCAATAAAAAATATTAATTTTGAATGAAAAATGTAATATTAGATATTTCAATTTCCGAAAAGCCAATTTTAACAAAAAAATAATTAAACTCTCAAGCAAACAAAATTATTTCTTGACCAAAATAAGTGGCTTTTTACCAAAAAAGATTAAATTTTTACCAAAAATTGATGAACTTACATTCCAAAAAGACACATGACCAGATTCCTCCTCACCGACACTTTTTCATTTCCTAACTTATTTTTACACAAAGCGCCAGATCGGGTTGAAAATTTTAATAATTATAGAAAACGAAAAAAATAGAATTTTCCAAACAAACTAATTCAAACAAAAAAAAAAGGAAATTTTGACCAAAAAGTTGAATTTATAGCCCAAAAATATTAATTTTCTACCAAAATAATTGAATATGCAGCCCCAAAAAGACGAAAAGGAAATTTTTCAATTGAAAACAATTCTAACGAAAATGAATAGATATATTTTGAAAAAAATATTAATTTTTAATTAAGTTTTGAATTTTTAAATCATTTTTAACCTAATAGTTAACTTCGTAATCACAGAATTGATTTTCCACCCTTATAGGTAAATTTTCAACCAAATAAAGAAATTTTAACCAGCATGATTAATTATCTAAAAAAACGTGTTTAACAATGTAACGAAGAAGTGTTTAACAGTGTCACGAACAAGGATAATATTCACCCACAAAAAAAACGAAGTTTCAATAAACAACCGAAATTTTTTAACAAATACCTGGAGTTTCAAGTAAAGAAGATGAATCTTTACACGAGCACTTATTAATATTTCAACTTTTAGTTTAAAAAAAATTATTTTCAACAACACCAAAAAACGACTTTTTAACTAAATAGTTTAAGTTTTAAGCGAATAAATCAATCATCACAGAATGAGCCCTTTGAAACTCTTGGTTAATTTATGTGAAAATTGAATCAATAATTTTTTATTTTTAATAAAAAATGTAGTTTTTTATACCATAAAGACAGTGGTAAATCGATAAAAAATCACATTCAAATGTTTAAAAGGTTAAGCACAGAATAATGCCCTTCAATTTTTTGATTATTGTTCATAAAAATTGCGGTTTTAATTTTATACTAAAAAACTAGATTTTTCATACTACAAATAGTGAAAACTAAGTTTTAGGTACATTTTAAAGACAGAATAACGTCCTTCAAGCTTTAAATTAATTGTTTAAAAAAATTAAATGTGCCATTTTTGAGTTATACTAAAAAAATGTATATTTTTCATACTGATGATGGTAGCAAATCGCTAAAAGATCATTTTAAATTGCTCGAAATGTCAGCTTGAATTTTAGTTTGGACAGTTGAACGCAGAATCACGCATTTTAAATTTTAAAATTATTTTTCATAAAAATATTTCGAATCTTTTATTTTTCATTTATATTAAAAAGTTGTAATTTTTCATATTACAGTAACCAATAAATAGCTAAAAGCCATATAAAACTTTTTTTGTTTCAAAAAGTCATTCAAAATTCTAAATTGGAAAGATAAACACAAAATAAAGGTTTGCATTTTCTGGATCAATGTGAACAGAAATTAAATGTTTAATTTTCGAGTTATACTAAAAAAATTTTTAATTTTCATGTTACAAATATATAGACAAATTTGGAAAAAGTGTCATTTAAACAAAATTTCAGGTTTTCCAAAATTTGGTGTTTTTTTTTGGAAATCTAAAGAACCTTTTAATTTTTGTTTTCATTTTGCAAATATCAGTTTTTACCTTGAAGAAAACCCTTTGTTATTACATTGTTTATCCAAATCAAGATAATCCCTTTCAATTTTTTACCCTTTTCGATAGAAAAAACATTTTCTCTTCGAAATGAAAACTGAAAAATATTCCACCACTGATTACGACTGATTCGATCGCATCCATTATCCACATAAAATCAAAATAGAAATTCCGCTTTTTTATTATTTCATTTAGCCTTTTAATATCCCGCATGTTCTCTTTGAAAAATTCGAAATATTTATAGTTATTTGTGATGAGAAAAAGAAAACGGGTGAGCAGAGCAAATGTTTGTCGTGGAAGATGAATTCTCAGACTGCTTGAAATTGAGCTACACGTTGAAATTGCATCCTTCAAGTAGAGTGTGAAAGCTTTTCCTCCGAAGAAAATAAGAAACGAAATTTAGAAATCGAATTTCTTCTGCGAGTTTTAAATTGCAGAGTACTAGGAATATTAACAAAATAAAAAAAATGTTCAGCTAAGATTCTCATTTTTGTCACTATAATGAGTCTATTAATCAGTTTAAAAAATAAAATCTTGAATATATAGGATCACAGATTTAAATTTTCGAAGATTCAAAGTCGAAATATATTTTATTTTCAACAAAATACTCGACTTTTCAAAAAAAAGATCTTTTACAAAAATAAATACTATCTACCAAGATGAACTTTGAACCAAATGGTCGAATTTTCAATTAAAAAAAGATGAAACTGAAAAAAAATAATTACATTTTCAACCGAGGAGTAGAGTTTTCATGACAAAAACATAAATTTTTAACAAAAAAGACACATTTTCAATAACAACGTTGAATTTTCTACACCAAAAATTACACTTTTTAAATAAATAAATGAATTCTTAACAAAAAATGCTTTTCAACGATTTAGTTAAATTTTTAAAGAAATAGTTCAATCCTGAAATAAAAATATGAATTTGGAACCAAAAAGATGAACCTTCAACAAAACAGATACATTTTTCACCAAAAAGATGAATTGTAAATAAAATATTTGAATTTTAAACCAACTATTCATATTTTTAACCAAACTGGTGAATGCTAGAAAAAATTATAATTAAATTTTTCCAACATTCAACAAAATAATTGAATTTTTGTGTAAAAGGAATAATTTTCTCCAAAAAAGAAAAACTTTTAACAACATAGCTGATGTTTCTACAAAACAGTTGAATTTTAAACTTCGAAAATGTTGATTTTCAATAAAAATACTTCATTTCTACCAAATAATTGAATTTAGAAATAAATAATTGAATTTGCAAATAAATAGCCAAATTTCGTTCCAAAAGAGTTAAAGTTTCAAGGAGACGAAGAATTTTTAACAAAATAATTCAATTTTAAATAAAGCATATACATTTCTCAAAAGCTAAATTATTTTTCGACCAAAAAGGATGACTTTTAACCAAGAGAAATCGAAAATTGAATTTTTTAAGAACAAGTTTAATCCTCAACCCAAAATATTGCTCCTAAAGGATTAGTTTTAAAACAAAAATGGAAGAGGTTGAAAAAAAATATATTTAACAAAATATTTTAATTTTATGCCAAAATGGCGAATCTTGCAAAAATTATTGTTAAAGAAAGTGGTCCAGCTTTCAAATCAAGTACTTGATTTTTCAATTAAAAAGATGAATTTTATAACAAAAAATACGAAATTTCAAGAAAATGTTTAAATTCATATTTTGAAAATACGATTTTTCAAATTAAAAGTTAATTTTCTCCTAAATAGTTGAATTTTAAAATAAATAGTTGAGGTTTTTACCAAATATATGATTTTTTACCAAAACAAGTGTGTTTTTTAATACAAAAAAAGAGTTTTCAACCAAAAGCATTAAATTTATGATAACAAAGACGAAGTTTAAACAAAATGCAAGAATTTGATAAAATTCGTTTTTGTTTTTTGCAAAAAAAGATTCAATATGTACACAAAGAAATGAATTTTCAAACCAGAAAGACACATATTCTACAAAACAATGATTCGTTTAACCTTAAAATATAGATTTTTAGTCAAAAGGGTAATTTTTAACTCCTCAGTTTAATTTTTTAAACAAATTTTTGAATTTTTAACAAAAGGATAAATTTCTAATCAAAAAGAAAATATTCTACAAATCAATGCTTTTCCCAACTTGAAAATTTTAATTTTCAGCAAAAAAATTAATTTCTTAAACAAATTAATTAAAAATAACCAAATGACTTTATTTTTTAGCCAAAAAGACGATTATTTTATAGAGGAGATAAATTATAAACCCGAAAATATGATGCTTTCAACATAAAAATTAATTTACGACCAAACATTTGAATTTGAAAGTAAAATAATGAATCTCAAAAAAATGAATTTTTCAAGACTTAGTATAACTCTAACCAAGTACTTGAATTTTCCACTAAAAAGAAGAGTTTTGAGCAAAATAATTTAATTTTAAAGCCAATAATAAAATCTTCATAAAAAGAGGTAAATTAAAAAAAAGAATGTTTAACAATATACTCCAACTTTCAAGCAAGCAGATGATTTTTTTAACAAAAAAAGATTCTTTTTTAATAAAAAAAATATTTGTATAATAAATATTTTTAACGAAATATATAGTTAAATTTTCAAATAAATATTTGTAACTTTAATCAAAAAGTTAAATTTTCCAGAAAAATAGTTAAATTTTCAACTAAGAAGATACATTTTTAGAAAATAATCCTAATTTTCTATAAAAAACATGAATTTTTAAATAAGAAAAACCTGCTATCGTCAAAAATGAAACAGTGAAATTTTTGTTCTAATCAATCATTTTTATTTGAAAAATCAATGAAATAGTTTAATTTTAAACCAAATCCATACATTTTTAAACAAAAAGATTAATTTTATATCAATAAAGAAAAATATTTAACAAAATACATAAATTTTTAACGAAACAGTTGAAATTCCAAACTAAAAAATGTCGATTTTTAACCAAAAATGAAATAATGGCACCCAGGACGAAAATCCGAATATAATTCATCGCTCATTCTTAAAAATTCTACTATTTGGATGAAGATTTAATTATTGCGTTGAAATTAGTTTTTCTTTTGATCGAAAACTATTTCTTTTACTGAAAATTTGATTATTTAGAGTTTAACTATTTCATTTGTTGTTAAAAATTAAATTTTAGTTAAATATTTATTTTTTTTCATTGAGGGTTAATTGTTTTGTAAAAAATTGGTTCTTTTGGTTAAATTTCTTTATTGTGAATTGAAAATGAAAATATTTTTATGGTTGCAATAAAAAGTGTTATATTTTTCGTTAAGAATTAATCTTTTTTTTTTAAATTACACTGCTTGGATGAAAATTCATCTTTTTAGGTATAACATTAAATTAATTGGTTAAAAATTAATTTATTTTCTTGGAAGTTCGTCATTTTTGTTTGGCAGTTTAACTATTTAGTTGTAAATAATCATAAATTGTTTTTTTTTTTTTTGAAATTTGAACTATTTAGTTGCATATTTACCTCGATAGGTCAATAATCTTATGTGAAAAAAGGAACGTCTATTATTTCCGCTGAGATTCGAACCCAGGACCCTTCGTTCGCCTGATAATTGCTCTACCAACAGTCATCGGTGAACGAAAAGTCCTGAGTTCGAATCCCAGCGGATTTATTTTTTACTGAAGATTTCATTTAGAAAATAAACTGCACGTCTTATTCTCTCATTTCGTGGACAGAATAACATATTTTTAAATTCCATAGCGTTTTTGAGCCCTTGATTTAAATATCCACTTCTTTCTTATCAAACTTTAAATTGCCTTTTTCGATACTAGTAGTCTTCTCGGGTAAAAAATGGAACCCACAGATGGAAGAAACCGATTACTGCTATACTTTAAGGACTCTTTATTTGCCTTGACTAAATATGTAATGCAGCTCACGGACGATCATGAGATAAGTTCACCCTCGTGAATTGGAACACCACAGAATCCACAGAATCTTTTATCTCGAGCTCACTTTAGGCTGAAAATTATACGAAGGGCGTGGCCCTACGTTTTAGGACATTATTTAACAAAAATTTTAAGTTCATTGGATTTTTTCTTATCTGTAGTAAATCGATTAATTCGCAGTAGGGGGCCGTTCATACATTATTTGAGGGGCTGTTCAAAAAATAAGTCACGCTTTTTTTAATCATTTTACCACCCCTCCGCTTCTTCGTCACAGGTCATCATGATAAGATTGAATCCTCCAGGGTGAAGTCCTACAGACAGACACCCCTTTAGCTTTTGAGTCAAAATTTTCTTCTCTGATTTCATTTGATAAGGGTCTGAAAAAAATTAGGGTGATTTTTTACGAAAAAAGGGGAGTAGAAGAGGAATAAATTATTTGTAATAAATTAATGTGCGAGTATACCTTTTGATTAAAAAGTCAGCTGCTTTTTTAAATTGGTCTCTTTGGTTCAGGATTCAACTAATTTTTTTTGGTTAAAAATTAACACATATTATAGAAAATCTAAGAATTTTTTTGAAAACTATTATTTTTACTTCATTTCGGTTAAAAATTCAACTATTTTGTTAAAAAGTCATTGTTGCTTGTTGGAAAAAAAACTAATTTATGTCGATGCATTAAAAATAAATGTTTTCAACACGAAAAAATTTAGCAGTTGCATTTTTAACCAAATTACTGAATCTTCATACCAATGAAACGAATTATTTATAAGAGAGATGAATTTTCTTCTAAGAACTTTTCTACTAAAAATAATGATCTTTCAATCTAAAAAATTTTTATTTTAATTTCAAAGAGACGTATCAAGGTGAATGTTCAGCCAAATAGTTAAATATTCAAAAATAAAAAAAATCATTATAAAAAAATTAATAATTAACGAAAAATATAAATAAACAGTTAAACTTTCGTTTTAAAAAATGTATGAAAAAAACATTTTTGACAAAATAGTTGTATTTTCAACAGAAGAGCCTTAAGCTAATAAAATTAATTTTTAACGCAGTATTTTAACTTTTAACCAGGCCAATAAATTTTAAATAAAAAATAATAATTTTCTTTATAATGATGAATTTACAATAAATTACAAAAAATTCCCTTGAATTTTCAATAGTTAAATTTTAACAAAAAATAAATTATTTTCAACCAAAAAAGAACGAATTTTGAACAAAACCGTTAAATGTTCCAAAAATAGCCAATTTTTTAGTTTTAAACTTTAAATATGTGGTTAAAAGTCCATGTATTCTATTAAAAACTTGTCTTTAACGGTAGAAAATTAATCTTCTTAGTTAAAAATGTTTGGCTTTGTTGCAAATTTAAGAAATTTTTTGATGCGTTTTTGGTTTGAAAATTAATTGTTCAATTGAAAATTTTAGTATTTCCTTTTTTGTGGAAAATTAATTCTTCAAGTAAAAAATTCAAAGATTGGACTAAAAATGTATCTTTGTTAGTTGAAAATTTGTCTTTAGTAGAAAATTAAGATTCCAACTTGACAATTAATCTCTGTTGTTAAAATACTAACTACATAGTAATATCTAAAATTCAACTATTTGGTTGACAATCAGACAATTTGGTAAAAAATTAAACTATTTGGTTGAAAATTCGATTATTTTTAAGTAAAAATTAATTATTGAACTAAAAATTTTCCGATTTCATTTTTGATGAACGTTTGTTTTCCTTAGTCGGAAAATTATGCATTTTATTGAAATTTTTTTTGTATAAAATTCAAATTCTTTTGGAAAATTAATTTTCTTGACTGAAAAATGCACTATTTAAGTGAAAAATTTAGCTATTGGCTAGAAAATTCAATACTAGAATTAAATTTATTCAACTGAATGTTAAAAATTTATTCTTTGTTTTAAAATTTGACATTTTAGTGAAAATTTACCTAGTTTTGGAAAAATTCGTTTTTTCTTTTGTACACAATATTTTTTGATGAAACTATAAATTTTACATTTCTTGTCGATAAATAATCTTGTTTAAATGAAATTTAAAATTTGCCTTTTTCTGCAGAAAATTAGTCTTCTTTGATGAAAATTTAAGATTTCAGTTTCAATGCACACTTTTTGGTTAAAAACTAATCTAATTTGTTAAAAATTGCACAGTAGTTGAACATTTATGTTTTTGATAGGAAATTTAAATATTTAGTGAAAAATTGATCTAGTTTTCAGATGTAACATCTTACCTTAATCGACATTTTTAGTAGTAAATATTAAACTCGCTTCTTAGAAATTTTTCTTTTTGGGTTAGAGATTAAACTAGTTTCGTTGAAAATTCATTTATTCGTTGTTTAAACTAAAATGTAGTCAAATTTAAGTTTATAAAAATTCAATTACCTGTTTAAACTACTTTGTAAAAAATTCATTTCTTTGGTTGAAAATTCTAAACAGAAATTATTATTATTAGTATTTCATTCCAGACTTTAATTCGTCTTCTTTAGCATAAAATTCAACTATTTGGTTGAAAATGATTGTATTTCCTTTGCAAAAAGAACGCCTTTAATGCTACAAAAGTTTATTTTCTTGTTTGAAAATTCAATTTTTTGGTTGAAAATTCGTTTTTGTTTCGTGGAAATATTACCTATTAAATTTTTTTGTAGAAAACTAATCTTCTTGGTTGCAAATTCACATTTTTGGTTAAAAAATAAACTACTTATTTGAAAATTAAACTAATTTATTAACAATTAAACAATTTTGTTAGAAAGTATTCTTTTTAGTCGGAAAGTAGACTTTCAACTATTTTGTGAACATTCTTTTTGTTTGCTGACTTGAAGTATTTTTGATCATAAATTGAAATTTGCTTTAGTAGAAATATTAACATTTACATTTTTCGGTAGAAAAATAATCTTCTTGGTTGAAAATTCAAATGTATCCTTAAAATTCAATTATTTGCTTGAAAATTAATCTACATGTTAAAAATTAAACAATCTTGTAAAAACTTATTCTCTTTTGTTGGAAAGTGGACTTTCAATTATTTTGTGAAATTTTTGTTGTATTCAAGTGTTTTTTATTTTAATTTTTTTTATTGGCAGAAATTTTAACTTTTAAATTTTCTTGCGTGAAATAAATATTCTTATTAAATAAATGAATATCATTGATTAAAACTTCAACTATTCATTTGAAAATTAAGCGAAGCTGTTAAAATGTATACTTTCAACTATTTTGTAAATATTCTTCTTTTTTTAATTCAAGTGTTTCTGCTTCTAAATTAAAATTTGATTTGATAGAAATATTAACTATTAGACTGTTTGATAGAAAATAATATTTCTTGGTTAAAAATTCATTTTTTGTTTGTTTGAAAAATCAAATATGAATTAAAAAATTAAGAAATGTTGTTAAAACGTATTATTTTCTGTTAGAAACTTAAATTTCAAATATTTTGTGAATTTTGTTTTTACTTGATTTTAATTGTTTTCGATTTTAAATTAATATTTGTTTTGGTGGAAATATTAACTATTAAATTTTTCAGTAGAAAATAAGTATTCTGAGTTTAAAAAATTCATATTTTTGGTTGTAAGCTGAACTATTTATTACAAAGTTAACCGATTTTGTTGAAAATTAAACAAGGTTATAAAAACGTATTATTTTTGCCTGAAAATTTGACTTTTAACTACTTTGTGAAATATATTTTTTTACTTAAAGTGTTTTTGAATTTCACTTAATTTTTGTTTTGGAAGAAATAATAACTCTTATATTTATCGAAAAAAGAAATGTTCTTAGTTTCACAAATTCATTTTTTTTAAAGTGCGACTATTTATTTGTAAATTTAAGTGTTTTTAAAACAAATCCTTCTTTCTAGTAAAATTTACTTTCAACTACTTCGTGAAAATTCATTGTTTTGTTGACTTCAAGTGTTTTTAGTTTTTAATTAAAATTTGTTTTTGTAGAAAATACATCTCCTGGGCTTAAAAATCATTTTTGTTTTAGACAATTCTACTATTTATTCGGAAATTAGTCAAATTTATTGAAAAATAAACAATCTTCTTAAAACTTTTTCTTGTTGTTGGAAAGTTGAATTTCACTATTTTGTGTAAATTCTTCTTTTTTGTGGACTTCAAGTATTTTTTATTTCAAATGAAAATTGGTTCTGGCGGAAAGGTAAACTATTACATTTTTTATTAGGATTTATTTTTATTTCATAAATCATCTATTTATTTGAAAATTAATTTACTTTGTTGAAAATCAAACAATTTAGTTAAAGAGTATTTTTTTTGGAAACCTGACTCAACTATTTTGTGAAAAATATATTTATTTTTTTGTTCATGAGGTTTCTATGTTAAATTAAAATTTATTTAAATAAAAATACTATCACATTTTTTTGGTGTAAAAATAAATCTTCTTGGTTTAAAATTCAAATTTTGGGTTTAAATTAGTAATTCATATGTTGAAAATTAAACCTACATCTTTTTAAAAATAATTATTTTTTGTTGGAAAGTTGACTTTCATTATGTGAAAAATATATACTTTGCTGTAAGTGATTTTCATTTTAAATAAAAATTTCTTTTGATAAAAACATTAGCTATTACATTTTTCGATAGAAAATTAATCTTTTTGGTTACTAATTCACATTTTGGGTTAAAAATTCAACTATTTATTTGAAAAGTAATGTACTATCTTGAAAATTCAACAATTCTCTTAAAAAGTATTATTTTCTGTCAGAAATTTGATTTTAAACTATTTTGTAAAAATAATTTTTTTTACTTTAAGTGGTTTTCAATTTAAAATAAAAATTGAATTTGATGAAAATATTAATTATAATATTTTTTGGTCGGAAATTAATCTTCGCTATAATCCGCAGTAATCCGCCTACTATTTTACACCTTAATTATTTTATATTTTCTCTCTAAAGCAGCATCAGTATTTCAGTCTGATCGATTCTGAATTCCAAAGTTAGATCGCCTCGCTTCCCTTATTGATAATTAATTGAGGTAATTATAAATTATGCAGGATTATGATTCTGACCGCTTGAAATGAAAGTTCACGTTGAATATTCGAGCTCTGGTCAAAGTTCAAAGCGTAAGTGCAATGTTCGTGTGCATTTGACCGGAATTATCAAAGCCGATTGTGCTGATTAACCCATCGAACCCTCTGGATGTATTCGTACATATTTGAGATCAGTCATTACTGAATCCTTTATTGACTTTGCTAAGGGCAATTAAATAGTTTTAATGGGCCGATTATATGTGCTCCCAATTTACTTTGTGAACGGAATGTACATATTCAAATCTGAAAATGTTTATAACTTTATTACTTGAATTTTTAACGAAGAAGATACATTTTACCGGATCTTACCAATTTTCAACGAAATGCATGAATTTTCAATCAAATATTTTAATTTTTAACTAAAAAAAAACGACAGTAATTTCACAAAAAAAATTAATAATATTCATATTTTTTAAACACAACTATTTATTTGAAAACTGATCAACTTCGTAAAAAATTAATCAATGTTGTTAAAAGTTATTCTCGTTTGTGGGAAAGTGGAATTTCAATTATTTTGAGAAATGTTTTTTTTTTCTTATATTCAAGTGTTTTTCAATTCTAATTTAATTTTTATTTTTATAAATATTAACTATTCGGTTTTTAGGTAGAAACTAAATCTTCTTAGTTAAAAAAATTAATATTCTTTGTAGTAAATTCAGATATTTATTTGAGAATTAAACATTGTTGTTAAAAAGTATAATTTTTTTTTAAAAGTTGTCTTTTAACTATCTTGTTAAAATCCTGCTTTTTTATTGACTTTAACTGTTTTTTATTTTAAATTAAAGTTTATTTTGGCAGAAATATTAAATGTTACATTTTTCGGTAAAAAGTTAATATTCTTGGTTTGAAATTCATATTTTGGGTTCAAAACTGAAATTTTTATTTGAAATTTAAACAGTGTTGGTAAAACGTGTCTTTTTTTGTTGTAAAGTTAACTTTCAGGTATTTGGTGAACATTTTTTCTGTTTTTTACTTGACTTCGAGTGTTTTTGATTCTAAATTAAATTTTTTTAAATAGAAATATTAAGTTTTACATTTTTCGGTACAAAATTAATCTTCTTGGTTTCAACTTCATATTCGGGGTTCAAAATTGAAATGTTTATTTTAAAATTTAAAAGTGCTGTTAAAACATACGCTCTTCTGTTAGAAATTAGACTCTCAACTATTTTGTAAATATTCTTTTTTTCAACTTCAATTGTATTTGGTTCTAAATTAAAAATAATTTTGGTCAAAATATCAACTAATACATTTTTAGTTTGTCAAATTATTCTTATTGGTTGAAGATATTATATATATATATAATTTATAATATTTTAATTTTTAACTAAAAAAAAACGATAATAATTTTACAGAAAAAGGAATATTCACATTTTTAATTAAAGTAGATACATTTTTGACAAAAAATGTAGTAGTCGATATTTCAATCAAAACCAATTTTAAATTATAATTGAAATCAATTGAAATAAAAAAAAAGAATTTGCAACAAGATAGTTGAATTCTCAAAAAAGATGAAAATTTTCCATAAAGCAATAAACTTTAAAAAAAGGCCACTTTTTAACGAAATTGTTTAATGTTGGACATATTGGATACATATTCAAAATAAAAGTTTATTTTTGAATCAGAAATATGTATTTTTAACAAACAAACCCATTATTTTCCACCGAAAGAGACGAATTTTTAACAAAATGAATCAATTTTTAATCAAGTATTTGTTTTTTTCAATTAAAAAAAAAACATTTTTTCACCCCAAATGAATTAGTTAGATTTTTTAATAAAAGGAATAATTTTCATCTAAAAGAAGAAGGGATTTCCAATAATATAGTTAAATTTTCAATCACAGAAATTTCAATAAAAGAAATTTTAATTCGAAATAAATAATAATTGAAGTAAAAAAAAAAATTCCACAAAAAAAGTTGAATCATCAACTAAAAATAATAATTTTCAAAAAAACAGTTGACGTTTCAAAAAAATAGGATACTTTTTAAAAAACTTGTTTCATTGTTAACATAGAATATTAATTTTCCAACAAATTGTTAAATTTTTAATCAAAATTATGAATTTTCGACCACGAATTTTAATTGAAATGATTAAATTTGCAACCCATGTGAATTTTTAACCAAAAAAGGTAACAATTCTTTCTTATAGAATGAATTTTTCACAAAATTCTTAAATTTTTATTAAAATAACTACCTTTTTAACCAAAAATCGAACAGTAGACTGATTGACAAAAAACAATTAACTTTCAATGAAGACGAGAAACAGAGGCGAATAGAGAAACTGAAGAGATGAATTTTTAACCGAAATAGTTAAATTTTTAGTTGAAAAATCAATTTTCAGCCAAACACCAATGCTATTTTTAACAAAAATTATGAATTTTAACGGAAGTAGTTACATTTTCAGTTACGAAATAATTTTAAAAATAAAAAGATGAATTTTGAAGCCAGAAGGTAAATTATCATCCATAAAGATGTTTTTTTCTTCTTTAAAATACATCAAGCTTACTTAGCTAAATTTCAAACATACAAGGATATATTTACAATATAAAATTAAAATAGTTAAATTTTTAGCATGATACAATTAATACAAAAAAAAACATTTAACGAAATAGTTCAATTTTTAACAAAAAAGTCGAATTTCTGACAAAATTATTGAATTTTCAAAAAATATTAGAATTTTCCAATAAACCATTTTTAACTAAAATTAGAAATCTTTAAACAGAAAAAGAATTTAAAAAAATAGTAATTTAACAATGTAGATAAATTATTAAAGAAAAAATAATGAAAAATAGGATATGTAGTCAAATTTGTGGTTAAATTAATAAATTTCTAACAAAAAATGGTACGTCCTCCAAAATAGATTAGTTTTTAACTCAAAGAGAGAAATTCAAATATAATCAGAACAAGTTTCAAATATGTTAAATGATAGAAATAATCAAATGCGCTCTCTAAAATAATCAAACACTGTACAGATTTTTTTACAATAGACAATAGAATGATTACATTTTTGGTTAAAAAATTAATTTTAAACAAAAAAAAGCAATTAATAACCGAAAAGAATGAATTTTTTTCCAAATTATTCCAAAAGAAAGAATTTGCAACAAGCAACAAGATACTTTTTCTAGCAAAATAGACGTTTTTTTAACAAACAAAAAGGTTATTTGTAACCAAATAGTTTAATTTTTTGCCAAACTAGTTAAACATTTTAATTACAAAAATCAATTTCCATTCATTAATAGAATATTTAGATAAATTTGAATTTTAAAAAATTAATTTTCTCCCAAAGAAAAACCAAAAAATTAATTTTCTACTGAAATAGTTCAATTTTCGACTCAAATAGACAAATTGAAATATAATGAGACCAAGTTTAAATATTTTGAATAATAACATTAATAAAAATTGGGTTTCTAGAACAATTAAATTCTCCAAATATTTCTTTTCAAAAAATAGTATAATAATTAAATTTTTATTTAAAAAACTATTTTCAGTAAAAATAAAAAATAAAATACGCAAGAAGATAAATTTCACGCTAGAAGATAAATTTAAGACAAAATACATTGTCTTAAACGATATAGTTTAATATTAAACGTAGAAAAATAAATTTACAATTTAAAATAAAATAGTTAATCTTTCAGCTAAAAATTAATTTTTTAATGAAAAAAGAAAGGATTTTTCAAACAAATAATTCAATTTTTCACTAAAATAGTTTCTATTTGTAGAAAAAAGTTGAATTTCTAGTAAATAAGATTAATTTTTACCAAAAATAAAACCAAATAAAAAAGTTAAATTTTCGATTATAAGTGAAATATTCAATTAAATTTTCAGTTTAAACAGTTATTTCTTAAACCAAGAAAATCAAAAACATTAATTTTTTGTGAAAATGTTTTAATTTTTAGCATAAAGATACAAATTCAAATATAATCAGAAGAAATTTCCAATATATTAAATAATAAAAAAAAATCGTTTCTCTAGAATAACAAAGCGTTCGATATTGTGAAACATTTATTATTTCATTCTAATTATTATTTGTTTTCGTTTCAAAACTCAAGTATAAAACAAATCACTGAACAATAAGCCGATTGATTGAAAGTTTCTCTCTGCATAAAAAAAAACTCATCACTTTTATTCGTAAAAGCTCGACTTCAATGTAGCGCACAAAAGTATTGTTATGAATTTATAGAAGCTTATTTTTCCCAAGCAAAAAATCCCAATCGGGAAAATTGGTTTTTATTAAAACAGCTCAAGTGAAACACTCAAAGGGGGGGGGGGGGCAGGTCTGCCCCCAAACGTCACAAAGTGTCACATAGGAGTGGGGTCGCAAAGGTTTTGTAACAGCAGACACTTCTCTGATAAAAAAATATAGTCCAAATGGATTTTAAATCAAATAGTTGAATTTTCAAGCCAAGAAAGGTCAGTTTGAACCTAATAAATAAATTTGCAACAAATTTGTCTAATTTATAACAAATTAATTAAATGTTTAATTCAATTATAATCTTTTGAAATAATATATAAATCTGCAATTAAAAAAGATAAATTTTAATCAAAATAGTTACCTTTTTTACTAAAAGGACGAATTTTTAACAAAACAGTGGAACTTTCTATTAAAAAATACAAATTTGGAACATGATACCTAAATTTATAATCAAATAGTTCAAGTTTTAACCAAAGAGATGAATCTTTAAAAATATTAATTTTTATTAATGTAGTTCAACTTTTAATTAAATAGTTGAGTTTTCTACCAAGAAGATTAATGTTCTACTAAAAGATGAGGTTTCTACAAAATATATTGACTTTTTAAACAAATATTTAAATTTTTAACCAATTAAAATAAAATGTTAAACAAGCATGCAGCAGTTAAACTTGCAGCTACAAAAATAAATTTACAAGAAAAAAACAACAAATTGTGCACCAGTTGAAATTAACGAAAAAATACGAATTATGAACAAAATAGTCGAATCCTTATTAATAAAGATTCATTCCAAAAAAAGCATAGTTATTTTCTATGCAAGTAGATTAACTTTTAACAAATTAGTTAAATTCTCAACCAAAACAGTGAGTTTTCAAGAACAAAAAATAATTTAAAAAAAATTTCCAATAAAACAAATAAATTTTTAAATAAATAGTTTAATTTTTAAACATGTTACTTAAATTTTTAGCCAGAGATGAATAAACAACAAAAAAGATCAATTTTTAACTTAGTTCACCTTTAACTACAAATGGAACAGTAACTTTCTCAGTGAAAAAAAATTAATTTTTGGTAAAATAGTTTTTCAACTAAAAAAGAATTTCTAAATGAAGAGAAGACTTCTTAACTAAAAAGCTAGATAAAGATAAAAAATAAATTTCCAATAATTCTCAATATAATAATATATTTAATATTTAATATTTCAACGAAAAAAGATTTCATGTCAAATAAAAAACAGTTGAATTAAACAAAAAAGACAAATTTTCAACAAAATAATTTAATCTTCAACCAAAACAGATTATTTTACAACTACAACAGAACAAGTTTTTATTAAAAATATGATTTAAATAAAAGGAATTGTTTCATTTTTCCTCGAAGAAAAGTAATTGTCCAGAAAAACAAGAATTTTTAACAATATATTTTTAATTTACAAACAAAAAGAAGTCATTTCAATAGAATAGTTAAATTTTTAACCAAAGATGAATATTTAACAAAAAAGATTAATTTTTAACAAATTAGTTGAACTTTCAACAAAAAAGGGAACACCAAATTTCTCAATGAAGAAAATTGATCAGCTGCCAGAAAAAAACGAATTTTTGGCAAAATAGGTTTTTGAACCTAATAAGAATTTCTAAATACAGAGATGAATTTTTAACTAATATGATAAATTAAGATAAAAAATTATTTTCTAAGTGTAGTTCAACATTGAAATAAAGAGTTGAATTGTCAACCAAAAAATTTATTTTCTATCCGAGAAAATGATTAAAATTTTCAACTAAAGAGATAAATCTTGGACAAAAAAGATTGATTTTTAATTAAATATTTTAATTTTTAACCAAAAATAGAATAGTACCATTTTCCGTAAAGAAAATTAATTCGCAATGAGAAAAAAGGAATTTTTATTAAAATAAATGAATTTTCAACTAAAATGATAAATCTTTAAAAAATGCTGCTAAAGTAGAAACGGTAAGCACCAGTAAGACAAACATGACACCCATCTCAAATAAAATAAACAAAGTATTGTTCAGTTCGACATATTGTATAATGAACTTTTACAATATTTTTAAAAACTTTTGCTTTCAAAATTGTAAAGCTGAAGATCTGAAACTAGTACAGTAGGAACGGTAGGATACAGTAAGACAATTAGTGGAAAATGTATTAAGTAGGTAATGGCATTATTGACTCGTTACTTGATATTCTACGTTATTTTAACACCATCTAAAACTTCAAACGGACGTTCCCACTCAGATTTTTTTTTAATTGGTTTAAAATTAGTTTAAAATGACATATTTTTTAACTAATTAAGATATTTATTTTTAAAAATGGCGCCGTTTTTTCTGTAAATAAAAAATTCTCATTGCCCACAAAAAAAGTGCTCTAAACGAAAAAAGTTTAAATAAATATTGTTTATATTAAGATTAGGGCAATATAGTTGAGGCTCAAAATTTCTCCTAACTGTTAACTTAAGAAAAAAAAAGACTTTTTAAATATTAGACGAATAATTCTGTTTTATAGGGTCCCACAAAACCCCATAAAGTGAAAAATTGGGTTTTCAGATTTTTTGGCTCTAATTAAGATTTTTTGCAGTTTTTTCAATAAAAGTTATTTATAATGCATAACATAATAATCTTTTCAGATGATTATTTTTATATTAATTGTTGAAACAATTTATTATTGTTTTTAATAATTTTCTCTTAGAATATGGTATGAAAATCGGGGTTTTTCCGACATATTTGCTTTTTTTCAACTTTTTAAATGGAATAAGGCAATAATAAATAAAATGGAACATCAGAAATTATTTAAACCATTTATTATTATTTATAATAATAATCTCTTGAAATAATGCTAGAAAGTTTTCACTTTTTGTGCACTTCTCAACTGAAGTGAGATAATGGTTAGTTCAAGTTAACATACCTAATTGTTTAAAAAATTTATTATTACTTTGCTAAATATTCTTTTTGAATAATGCTAGGAACTAGCAGTATTTTTCAAATTTGTTACATTTTGCACTTTTCAGTTAGAACAAGATAACAATTATGCAAGTTAACAAACATAATTGTTTAAATGATTTCTTTTTGTTTCTATTTATCTTTCTTTAGATGATTGTTAGAAAGTCTTTGTTTTTTTAGTTTTTAAATTTTATCTTGAAACTCTTAATTACAGTAAGGTAATTATTATTTTAAGACAACCATCATCACTGTTTAAACAATTATTGATTATGTTTGATAATATTCTAGTATAATTCTTAGAAAGTCGCGTGTTTTCCAAAATTTTCAAATTAATTTAAATTTTTCAATTAGAGTGAGATAACGATTATTTTCAGTCAATAAACAGAATTTTTCAAACAATTTATGAATATTTTAAATTATATTTATTTCGCTGAATGCTAAAATGGTGTCAAAGGGCTTGCTAAACCTCTGAAAATCTTTTTTAACACATTTTTTATCGCTTGGAACAAATTTGGGGGCAATATTTATAAAAATTAAAAAAAAGTCCAAACGCCTTAATGTGGATGCTGCCTAATATCTCATCAATTTTCCACTTATATTATATTTTTGCGTAAAAATTTTCGATTCATTTGTTGTCAAGAATGGAGACACTGAAAAGCTTTGATGGAAACTTCTGTTTCACATGTCTCAATTATAATACGAAACAATCGATATATAATTCGTTGAACACATTCCGCCCTTTTTGGAGGTAACAATAGGAGTTGAGTTCTATTCATCAAATTTCAAACACGTTAGGAATTTCACAAAACTAGTTATAACATGGTGGACAGCCGTGACGGAAAACCTGGAAATCAGGGTAAATTTGGGGCGAAAATCAGGAAAAAAAAAGAAATGACAGTAGCCTAGAAATTTCTATGAAAGAAACTTTCAAGAATAATCAGAACTGTCCGTCATTTTCGTCAATTTCTTCCTTAAATCACTTTTTAGTAATTTTAAAAATATAAAATCACAACAGTCACTTTTTAAAATCAAAATATCACTTTAATAACTTCTTTCAATAAATTAATCTGTTTGTTAACCACTTTTGAATTAAGGTGTATACCTGTTTCTGAATTTCCTGAAATTCTTTTGAAATATTTTTGGGCGTTTTAAGAAATTCATACAAAATTGAACAAATTTCAATCATTTGAAGGAATACCAAGGATATCTAAGACTTTAGAATATTTTTTCAAATTCCCAGGAATTTTAAAAGAATAAAAAATTTTTCAAAATATTTTTAATTATTTGAAATTCGGCAGATATGGAACGATTTTCTAGGTATTAGAAAGTTATAGAATATTTTACTTAATTTTAACGACTTGATGTGATTTTATAATATTTTAATGTAGTTTAAAAATTTGTTCACAAACATTAAGAAATTTTGCAGGATATAAAATATTTCCAAAATATTCCGGGTTTTTATAAAATTCAAGAGCTTTAGCAAATTTTAAAGGATTTCAAAAGATTTTATAGGACTTGATATATCGGATTTTAATATATTTCAATAATTTGAAGTGATTCCAAAGGATTTTAAAAGATTTCAAGTGATTTGAAATTTTGTAAGGTATTTCGAAAGATTGTTAGGAATATCAAATAGATTTGAATAATTTGATATAATCAGAAGTAATTTCAAATGATTTAAGGATATTTTAAAAATATGCAAAGGATTTGAAAAGATTTCAAATGATTTAAAATTTTCAAGATATTTTCATCTTCATGAGATTTAAAAATTTTCAAGGACATTCTAAGAATTGTAATGGTCAAGAGAGGTTCAAAAATTGATTTCACAATATTTCTGAAAATTTTATTGATTATAAGAGTTTTTAAAAGCTCTTAAGGTATTTTTTAGGATTTTAAAAAAGATCATCAGTATTGATGTAATTTCTTACTGGATTATTTTTAATGGATTTTAAAGAATTTATTCACAAAAATTTAAAGGCTCTTAGTAGCCATTCAAAGTCTTTCAAATATTTGAAGGTATTTCTGAAGATTTTAAAAAAGTTTTAAGATTTTATTTATCTGAAAAAAATTCAAGGAATGATCAATCAATTTCAATAATCTAAAGGAATTTCAAAGAATTTATAGTATTTTTAGGTATTAAAAAAATTCAAGAACTTTACGAGACTTCGAAGTATCTCAAAATATTTTGTAGAATTTAAAATATCTTAGGATATTTTTTAGTAGATTTCAATAATTTTAATTCCAAATTTACAAAAATTTTAGGGTATTTAAAAAAAGCAAGATATGCTCAGGAGCTTCAAAAAGTTTTAATGGATTTTAAAAGATTTCAAAAGATTTAAAAGATTTCAGGGTATTTTAAGAGTTTCCCAGGAATTTTGAACAGATTTAAATCATTTGAAGAAATTCCAAAGAATTTTTTTAAATATTTTAAATATTTCAATGATCTTAAGGGATTTCCAGGGATATTAGGATATTCTAAAAATATACATTTAAAGGATTTCAAAAGATTTCAAATTATCTGAAATTCTTAGGATTTTTTGTTTTAAGAGATTCTAAAATTTTCAAGAACATTTTAAGGATATGAATTAAAACAAATTCTTGGATTTTATAAGATTTTTAAAGGATTTCAATGATTATAAGAGTTTTGAAAAGCTCTCAAAGTTATATATAAATTTTTTTAGGAATTTAGGAAAAATGATCAGATTGATTGCAATTTCACGGAATTTTATAATATTCTAATGAACTTGAAAGAATTTATTCACAAAAATGTAAGGATTTTCATAGGATTTTAAAGACTTTCAAATATTGTTATATTCCAAATAATTTTCAAAACCTTTGAAAAATATTTATCAAAAAAGTTAATTTTAAGCCAAATAGTTAATTTCTCAAATAAAAATATCATTTTTTTCATTAAAAATTTAATATAACTCAATTTTTGTTTCGAAAAATTAATTCTCAATTTTAAAAAAGGCAGAATTTTTAACAAAATAATTATATTCAAAATACAATAGTTGAATTTTTAGCACAATAGGTAAATTTTGAACTAAAGTAATGCTTCAACAAAAAAATGAATTTTCAACAAAGAATTTTAACTTCCAACCAATTATTTAAATTTTCAATATAAACAGATGTGTTTGTAAAGCAAAAATAAATGAACAGAACTAAAAAATTGGATCCTAAATTAAAAATGTAACAGTTGATATTTCAACGAAAAAATATTCTAAACAGAATTCAACAAATTGTTGAATTTTCAAAACAAATTAAAATAAATAAAAACCAGGAAGGAATTATTTTCAACTAAACATTTTAATTTCAAACTAAAAAATATAATTTTCACAATAAAAAATAAAAAAGTTAAATTTTTAGTTAAAAAAAAATGATTTTTAACAAAAAAAGAAAAGAATTTTCAACAAAAGGAGTGGATCTTCCACTAAAAGAATGAATTTTTCAATAAATAGTTCAATTTCAAACTATATAGTTCATTTTTAAATCAAGAAAATACATTTTTTACGAAAAAAAAGACGAATTTAGCTCAAAATGCAATGAAATTAGATCATTTGGAGAAATGCTTCCCTTTTTGGTGAGCACCATAGACTTTAGCGAAATTTAACTGTTATTATATTAGTTAAAAAAAGCTTTCTTCTACAGGTCTAAATCTGAGGTAAATTATTTATATAAAAGCTGCATTTGTAAACGTTAAATATATTTGTTTTTTTGAAAAATTTCAATAATAACAAATTGGCCCAACCAAAGAATCTTGTATTTTTATCATCTCCGAAATTTCCATACCACAGCCAAACATTTTTATCTTTACTCAGCAAACATCTTAGAAAGCGAAGAATTTATCTTCAAACGGATTTATAAGATTTTAATTTATTTTAAAAAGAATTTAAATAGATTTATACCAAATCCAAAGCTTGTCGAATAATTTTGTTGGATTTTCAAATTTAGATTATGTTTACGACTCCAGTGTAAATATAAGATTCATGATTCAGAGAGCAATTAGTATAAAAGACGCACAAATATCATGAAGAATATTCATTATTAAATTCATTTTAAAATTCTTCGAAAGTTTATTCTCTTTATTTGAATAAAATGTGGACCATGATTAGACTTTCCTGTTTCATCTTGCTCGTTTTTCCTAACTTCATTGGTAAATATAATAATATCATTAATTCAAAATGTTTTTTTTAACTGCGCCATATTTATTTTCTGTTCAAAATCATGAATAGATGGGAAAAATAGGGAAATAATTGTTTTTAAATCAAATTAATAAGTACCACATTTAACTCAATATACACATCTTAAGCTTTTAGGTCCAAGTATATATAGCATTTTTTTAAAAATTAAATTTTAAACCAAAAAATATTAATTTTTTGCCAAAAGAGAATAATAATTGATAATAATTAATAATTGAACTACTTGGGCGAAAGTCAAACCTTATTGTTAAAAATGGATTTTTTTATTGTGTATTTGCTTGAAAATTTAACTGTTTAGCAAAAAAGTTTTTTTTTTTTTTAATTAATTTGTAATCTCAAAATGTAACTCTTCCATTTTTTAAGGCTATTCTGTTTTAGTTGAAAATTCTCCTTCTTTGGACAAAAATAGAATTTTCATGGTTTGAAATTTTATTTCTGTTGGATAAGAATGAATTAGTTTTTTAAAAATATTTTGGTCTTGAAATGTCAACTAAAATCTTTTTGAAAAGAAAATTCAACTATCTTTTTGAAAATTTATCTTTTTGATTAAAAATATTATCTATTTCAGCAGCACGTTCATTTTTTATAAAAATGCAATTTTTTGTTTAAAAATGATTCTTCTTTGCTTTAGTATTAAAATATTCTGTTTAAAAAGTTTGGTTGAATCACTTCATTATGAAATAATTTTTTAAAAATATTTATATTTTTTATTTTCAAAAACACGTCTTTTGTTGAAAGTTCAACTATTTTGTTTAAAATTAATCTTTTTTAGTTAATAATTCAACTACTTGGATAAAAGTCAAACTGTATTGTTAACAACTGATTTTTTTATTGAAGGTTTATGTATTTGTTTATAAATTCAACTCTTTAGCAGAAATGCCTATTTGTTCAAAATTAATTTGTAAACTGAAAATGCAACCTCTCCATTTCTTAAGACTGATATGGTTTAGTAGAAAATCCTTCTTCTTGGTGTAAAATATAATTTTCTTGCTTTGATATTTTCTTTTTGTTGGGTAAGAAAGCACTTCTTTGCTTTAGTATTCAAATATTCTGTTTGAAAGATTTTGTTGAATCACTTGATTATGAAATCTTTTTTATAAGATTTATATTTTTATTTAGTGGAAAACTCTTCTTTTTTGGTAAAAAAATTAAATGTTCTTAGAATATTCGTTTATTGACTTGAAGTTTCAATAATTCATATAAACTTTTATTTCTTTCTTGATTTGAAAATTCTTCTGTTTGGTTTGAAAATTATTTTTATTATTTTTTTTTTTATAAATTTTATCTCTTCAGATTAAAATATAAACTATGACACTTTTGTGTCGGGAATTTGTCTTTTTATGTTGAAAAATCAAATATATCTCTTATAGTGGAAAATATATTTCTGTGTTCAGAATCAATTAATAAATTCGAAAATTAAAAATTTGTATCTCTAATACTTTTTCATTCCCTTTATAAAAGATTCTATGTTAAAATTATGAAAAGATTAGAATGCTAGTATGTGAATATTAATGAGCAAGGAAAAAGAAAAATTAGTCAAGAAAAAATCCACTTGAAGTTATTGAAATTTTTGGAATAATAAATGAAAAATTATATAATGCATAAATTTTGTTCAATAATAAATCAAATAAATAATTTCCTACTTATACTTTCTTCTTGCAGACTTAGCTAATTCAAGTAAAGCTGAAGCTATTCATCCTGCACCCATTGGAATTAACGTTCGTCATTACGAACCTTATTTTGCAAAAGGCAGAACTTATGAGTTAGATCCGGGTTTTTGTCGTGTAATAGTGGAGAATAATTACGTGATAGGAGTAGTTATATTTAGACATTTGTGTCCTTTCGTGGCTCCTAAACCGGGTCATCAGAATACCTATGAAAGAGTTAAATTACGCATTGAGGGAGACAATGCTAATGAGACTGTACCAGTATTGAAAGAGGATCCTTTGAGTCCTTCATACTTCAAGGAATTTCAGATAGAACATACATGTTTGGCCGAGATATTCGAATAATAAAATTTAAGAGTACTTATGGACAGTACTACTGGCATGGCAGTAGGTTGATCAATTTGAAAAGTAAAAAAAAATATTTTTGCCAAATTTAAATGTACATTTTGTTGTAAAAATATACTATCAAATACTAATTGGTTTTCTTTATTAACTTTTCGCACCATTTTTTCTTATCCTGATCCAGCTTGTTTAATTTTTCTATATCATAGAAAATTTTTTGTAAATTTTACAATAAACAAAAATTAATAAGGTTGCTGAATTATTACCAAAACGTTGGTGAATATTATTTACAAATGTTTTAAAAATACTTTTTTATTGTAATTTGATAATAATAAGAAAGAAAATACGAAGGAAAGAAATAAGGAAAAAAGAGAAGGAAGTGGATTTCGTTAGTTGCCTTCTCAATTACCCAGGATCACAAAATGGTTTTGGGAGTCTACTTGGAATTTAATAGATCTACTTTATATTTTTGGGGTCACTGAAGACGAATCCATTCGCATAATTTACCCAAGACGTCAGGAACTGCAGTAAAATTTTAAAAATTGTTAAAAACCGGGAATTTCTGCATGAATTTCGTCCCCAAACCTACAAACTCCAAATTAAAAAGCCTCAAGCCCACAAAATAACAATCCCCAAACCCCAAACTAACAAGCCCTAAACCCACAAGCTCCAAACTCATAAACTATACATAAACAAGCTCCATATCCATAAACGAACAAACCTCGAACCCACAAACCTTAAAACCCACAAACCTCAAACCCACTAACTTTAATTGATATAAGTTGATGTTTGTATGTTTGTGGATATGGACCTTGTGTGTTTGGGGTTTGTGGATTTAGAGTTTGTACGTTTGTGGATATGGAGCTTGTGGGTCTGGAGTTTGTGGGTTTAGGGGCTTTTAGGTTTGTGGATATGGAGCTTGTTAATTTGGACTTTTTGGGTCTAGAGCTTGTGGCTTTTGGGGTTTGTGGGTTTGCAACTTTTTGCTTTGGGGATTGTGGGTTTGTTGATATGGAGCTTGTTAATTTGGACTTTTTGGGTCTAGAGCTTGTGGCTTTTGGGGTTTGTGGGTTTGCAGCTTTTTGCTTTGGGGATTGTGGGTTTGTTGATATGGAGCTTGTGGGTATGGGGCTTGTTGGGGGTTTGTGGGTTTGAGGCTTGTTAGTTTGTGGGTTGGGACTTGTTAATTTGGAGTTTGTAGGTTTGGGAACGTAATTTATGGAGAAATTCCAGGTTTTTAACCATTTTTCGAACTTTACTGCTTCTTTTTTTATATGTATCCAAGATTTTGTTTTAGAAGGATCTTTTCTAAAATTACAATAGGAACATTTTATGGTGGTTTTACAAATTTGTTCGTTGGATTCTAAGTTTTATTATCAGAAATTCTATTACTAGACATTAATTAGGATTTTAAATTTAATTTTGATCTAATTCAAATTCCTTAACTTTTAATTTAGCTGACTTGGATTCGGGCTCATTTCTACGCCCACGGGTCTTTTTAAAGATTACTTTTTTTATCAGATCAAAGTTACACATGGTCCTGAGGCATACAGAAAGGTTAAATTATAGTGCGATATCAATCAAAAATTAAGAGCCAGTATTCTTGAAGAAAGTGTTTTTGATTAAGTGTCAAGGAAATGATGTTTTACCTAAAAAATATTTTTCTTTGATAACAAAAATCGATATTGTACCTTTCATAATGATTTTTTCATTAGAAAATTTGAACATACTTTAAAAAATGTTAAACTCTTACTACTGAATTTACTGATCAAAGTTGTTTCAAATCATGTTAAATTTTTCAATTCCAAAATTTCCAGAATCAGAAGTGAATTACAAGTATGTTTACAACAAGAGCAAGATTTAAATTATCACAGAATCTTTGAAGTTGGAGATAAGCATGTTTGGTTTTTGAATTTGATAAAAATGGTTGGCAGACTAATAATATTAATCGTAAAAGTTCTCAAGGTATCATGATAACGAAAAGTTTTCTTAAAAATCACTCTGATATAATTTGCATGAATGCTGATAAAGGCACTGTAATAATTTCTTTGGATGTTGTTGCAATATTTCCGAGTGCACCCTTTCAATTAGTTAAACAGGCAATCTTAAATAGATGGAGCAATATTAAAACACGTTATCGATCATGGCAAGAAGATTTTATAAAAGGAATAGTTTTTGTTATGAAAGCAAATTATTTTTAATTTCATGAATCTTTTTATAGGCAAAAGTTTGATACTCTCATCGGTTCAGACATTTCTCATATTTTAACCGAAATAGTAGTAATGGAAGATTTAGAGATCTTTGCTTTCAAGAAGTAAGATTTTGGTTTACTTTTTGACTTTTATTTTATTATCATTTATTTTTACTTTACGGAAGTTGCGGATGATTGTCGATGCTCTTAACTGTTTTTATCCAAAATTTCATTTAAACCATGGAATAGAAAAAAATAATACAATCAGTTTTTTGAGCATAGAAGTAACTAAACGTCAGGATGGTAATATTATGACCAATTTGTATAGGAAAAGCACATATTCAGGTAAAATTAAAAAATGTTTTCTGGTCATCTTTTTCAAACCAAAGTTGCAGTAATAAAAAACTTAGTTGACAGAACGTTAGGCTTGCTTTATGTTTCATTTCACAAAAGAAATTTGAAAATTGTTAGGAATGTCCTTTTCCTAAATCATTACCCACAAAAGTTAATCAAGATAGATATTACAATTCGAATTCAACAAATAAAAAACAAACAAAGCAATATTTTCCCTGAAAATAATCAGAAAGAAGTGAAGGAATATAGTTCTTTTACTATTTTCGTTCCTCCATATTTTGCGTAAATTTCGAAACAACTGGATTTATGTAGAAAAAGTTTAAGATTCATACTATTTTCCGTGTACCATCTAAAATGGATTCAATAATAACGTTTTGCAAAGATACTTCAGATCAGTTTGAAAAAGGTGGTGTTTGACGTTGACCATCGTTTTGACAGGGATTTTGTTGAAAATTTACATAGTGAAAGTAATGAGAGAAAGAAAGAATTGATTCATTATGAAACTTTTTTACCTTGATGAGGGTCCTGTATGATTACAGAAACAAAAGCAAGAAGAACAATTATTAATTTAAAAAAGAGAAGGAAGGGGATTTGGTTGGTTGTCTTCATTTTTCTTTTTTTTTATCCAAATTTTTTTCTTTTTCTTTTTAAGAACATTCTTTTAAGGATCTTTTTTCAAATTACAATAGGAACATTTTATGGTGTTGGCGTCTCGTAGATCTTGAGTTTTCCTCTCATGACTTTTACAACTATGCTGTAGGTAGAATTTCTAATAATCATGCTGAACTATTTTGAGGGTGAGCTACGAGATGGTCAGGCACATCTCACAAATCAAAAACCTAGTTAGCAAGACATCTGCAACAAAACGCTAAACAGTGTAATATTAACTGCGCGTGCTGAGGATGTGTTGGCTATCGTTAGTGATTTTCAACCAACCACCTCAACAAAAATACCATGGGAAAGCATCAAATGGAATGACACAATGAACGCTAAATTGGTCTGTCTTTATTATACAAGCACGAAGTTTACAACTCGTCTTTAAAAAGAATACAGTTTTAGGACAGAGTTTGCTTTAAAATATCCTCACATAAAGAAATTTGCAGTAAAAGACCTTCTTATTGAGGCGAGGGGCATCAGGAATAATTTACTGATCTCAGAAGGCTAAGCAATGGAGCTTAAAGCAGAGGTTGATTCTACGGGAAAGAACGGCGTGAATAAACACCAGTCGCAGGAAACAGGCCAGTAAGATTAAGCGGCAACTGGTAAAATAATACAACGTAATCATGTTATAGTTGCTTCTGTACAACCTGATCATGAGCCAGTACCAACACAAACCCCAGAGGCAGATGGCCTCATATACCTAGATGTAGAAGCAGAGATTCAGCCAACAAAAAGGCGACTAAAATGAAAATACTATATGAACAGAGATTTTATACGCCTTTTTTATGGAGATAAGTGGACAAAGTGCGACGAAAGAGGATCATCATTTCTTCCTGCTTAATTGCTCGAATCTAGCTATAATAATAAAGAAACAGAATTTAGCAGACCACTAGAACCACATTCTAATATTAACGTTTACCTAGATGTAAACAACATAATCCCAGAAAAACTGCAGGACCTTGAAAGGAATTTTGGTCGAGCATTATTGAGTTTTGAGGCGTAGACCCAGCAAAAAAGGATTCTCTGCCAAAGATGTATATCACGAAGTATCTGGTGCACTAGTAGAGAACCTAAGTAATAAAGTTTTATCTACGCATTTGAATGCAACAACAAATAGCCCTACAAATGCAGTCTTTGTTCCAGAAAAGGAATGAGCTCCACCATAAAAAATCAGGTTGAATATATACGTCAGCAAAATAAGGTGCAAATTGGATCGTTCGACTTAATATATGAAAGGAAATAGAACAATTTTTGGTAGATGAAAGAAGGTTCTATCTTTAATTGCGTGTACAGAAATATAAAGAATTCCTCATGTAGAAGGCAGAACTGACTACTGCTCCGTTGTTTAAGGAAGGTAAACAAGAGCAATTTAGGAGTTGCGTGTTTCCAACTAGAGAAAGAAAGCTTATCCAGGAATTTTACAATGGAGCCTACGAACATCACAGAGTCAGTTGTAGGTATTTTCAGTAGGTTAGTCACTGGAGACACTGTTGGCTGACCGAGGAACATCAGAATAAGTGGGGTTTGGTCTCTGGTTGTAGACAGGGAAAAACACTCTTGGCTTCAAAGCTAAACTCTAACCAAGCAAAGGAAATACAAAAGCTCAGGAGGAACGAAGATAAAGTTCTAACAGAAATGTTTATAGGAAACGGTAGCTTTGGGTGTCACATACATAAGATAGGGTTTGAGGACAATCCCGTCTGTTTTCTGTGCGGAAAGGATAATGAGACATCTACTCATGTCCTTTGTCAGGGGCCCGTGATTGCGGGGCAACGTCTAACACTAATATGCAGTTACTGCATCAATGAGTCAGAAATATCAGCCAACAGCGTGGCTGCGGTCCTCTCCCTATGGACAGGGCTATGGGTTTACGCTTAGCCTCACAAGGGGACACAACGGAGTCACCCAAGCGTCAGGGGTTGGTAAGGTCTCATCTCAGAATAATAACAATAATGATAATAATATTCGTTTGATTATAAACTGAGGCACTCCTAAAAATTAAGACAGCACAATAATTATTTTGAATTGTTTAAAATATTTTGAATTATTTCGGTTTCTTTGAATTCTTATGTCCTATTTTTAATACTTTTGAATTCCTTTAAATACTTTCGAATTTGTTTACTTCTTTAAAATTCTTAACATTATTTTTAATGACTTTAAATGCTTTTAAGTATTTTAATCTTTGCATAAAATTCTTTAATTCTGTTGGATTTTTTGAATAAGAAAATTGGGGGTTTCTTGAATTAAGATAGCATAAGAATTATTTTTAAATTAAATTTTTTTTCGAATTATTTCGATTTATTTGAATGATTATGGATTCTTTTCCATATTCTTCAATCCCTTTACATTCTTTGAATTATTTTAAATGATTTCAAGCCTTTCGTAAACTCTCTTAATGGGTTTAAATTTATTTGAATTCCTTTGAATCTTTTCTGAATTCTTTGAATTTATTTTCGTTTACTTGAATTAGTTCGAATTACAAAATGAAGGATTACTTAAAATTAAGACAGCACATGTATTATTTTAAAAAATTCAATTTCTTTAACTACATAGATTTCTTTTAATACTTTTGAATGATTTTGTATTCGTCCGATTCTTCTAAAACCCTCATAAAGTCTTTGACTTAATTAAAAATTATTTTAATACTTTAAATTAAAAAATGAACAAACTTATAATAAGACCTCTAAAGGATTCTATAGGTTTCTTTGACTTCTTTTAAATTGTTTCAATTCTTTCAAATTCATTTCATTTTTTAAATTTATTTTGGACCTTCTTAAACACTTTTCTTACAACTTTTTTTTTGTTTCGAACGATTTTCCTGTCACTTAATTCTTTTCAATCTTTCGGGAATTCTTGGAATTTGTTTTAATTCATTAAAATTTTTTTATTCTTATATCTTAATAAAAGAACATTCTTTTACATTTCTTTAAATTCTTTGACTTTTTTTATATTCTTCAAATTCTTTTTAATGATTCTATATTCTTCGAATTCTTTAAATCTCTTCCTAAATTCTTTTAATTCGTTTCAATTTATTTTAAGTCCTTAAATTAAAAAATTAGGAATTACTTAATATTAAGACTTCAAAAGAATTGTTTTGATTCTTTCGTGAATTCCTCGAATACTTGTTAATTTTTGACTTATTTCAACTTCTTTGAGTTTTTTCGAATGGTTTTGCATCCTTTAAATACTTTAGAATCTTTCTTGAATTCTCTGAGTTTTCTTTCATTTATTCAAATTTCGTTTGAAGTAAAAAATTAGGGATTATTAAAAATCGAGACATTAGAAGAATTATTAAAATTTTTTTTTAACTTCAATTATTTGAATTATTTCAAATCATTTAGTATTCTTTAAATGCAAAATTTGATTGATCATAATTCATTTTAAATACCTTGAATTATTTTTAATTTATTGTATCGCTTTGTGTTTTTTAAATCCTTGTGAATTTTCTAAATCAAGGATTACTTCAAATAAGTTACATAAAATTGAGAATGATTTCGTATCATCTTCAATTGGATTCTTTTAAATGATCTTAAATTACTGTAAATCCACTGCTTTACTTAGAATTTTTTGAATTGCTTTGTGTTTTTTTACTCCTTTTTAGTTTTATCAATCAAGGCTTACTTAAAATTAGTTACTTAAAATTAAGAATTATTTTCCATCATCTTGAATCCTTCTTACTTGAATTCTTTTCAATTTTTCACACTTCTTAAAACTTTTTTTAGTTGCATTAAATGATTCTGCATCCATTGAATTTTTTAAAATATTTTGTGAATTCTTTAAATTTGTTTTAATTCACTTAGATTCGTTTGAATTGAAATAATGAGAGTTTACATAAAATGAAGAGAGCCCAAAAATTATTTTAAATTGCTTGACATTTTTTGAATGTTTTTTTTGGTTTCTTCGGCTACTTATAACTTCTTCTTAATAATTAAAAATTCTTTTACATTATTTTGAATTCTTTGATTTCCTTTATATTCTTTAAATTCTTTTTAATGATTGTGTATTTTTCAAATTCTTGAACGCTCTTCATAAATTCTTTTCATTCGCTTGAATTTATTTTAATTCTTTGAATTAAAAAATTATGGATTCAATTTTGCATTCTTTAATTTTTTGAAATTTTCTTGAACTCTTTGAATTTGTTCTCATTTATTCAAATTAGTTTTAATTAAAAGTTAGGGATTACGTAAAATTGAGAGATTATACGAATTATTAAAAAAACAATTGTAATTTCAATTATTTTAATTCTTTTAAATGATTTTGTAATCTTTGAATTCTTTTAAACACGTCATACATTTTTTGAGTTTGTTTGAATTTATTGTAATTCATTCAATTAGAAAATTAAGGATTACTCATAATAAGACATAAAAAGGATTCTTTAGATTTCCTTAACTTCTTTTAAATTCTTTGACTTCTTTTAAATTTATTTCGTGTTTTAAAATCATTTTTACTCTTCTGCATTTCTTGGCTTCTTCTGAATTAACTCGAATTATTTTTGATTTATTGAATTGTTTTGTATTCTATAAATCCCTTAAAAATTTTTCAAATTAGGAATTGATGAAAATAAGTAATATAAAATTACAAATTTTCTTGTATTAGAATGAATTCTTTTGAATTCAATCTTTAATGATTATTTAAATTAAACAGCTAAAAATTAAGAATGATTAAAAATTGTTTTTGAGGATGTTTATGAATTTTAATTATTTAGAATTTTCTACCTATTGTAATAATCTCATTATTAGTTAAATACATTTTCTTCCTTGCACCAACAAACCATTAATTCTAGAGTAGGGTATTGTTTTTTTTTTTTTTTTTTTTTTAAATTACAGTCTCAGTGTTGGAATCACTGGGGTACTATTTGGACTTGTAAATTAACATTAACATTTCCTGGGTGACGTAAGGCGTTACAGTTTGCATCGTAAATCGTGCTACAAACTGAGATAGGTAATTAGTTAAGGCACACACGTAGGATAAAGGATAAGGGGCATTCCAGATAGCCACAAATTTGGGTAACAATGATGTAAGCTAATGAGGTTGGCGTCGAAGATATCTAGAACGCAATCAGCTGGCATAAACTGATCAGATGTCTATTTTTTCTGCAAACATTTCTGATTTAAAATCAAAGAAGATCTCATTATTGATATTCCAGGGCGAATGTTTTCGATAAAAGTCTAATAAGCAAGAAAACAAGAATAAGAAATCAGAAACCTAATCAGAATTTCGATACTTCATTAGCCAAGTCTACCCTCAATTGCAAAATTACCTTAGATTAAATGAACGGGATTATAGTTACATTGCATCGGAAAAATGATAATTGTCAGTTTCCCTTTTGTTCCGGCAAAAATCAGATAAAAGATCTATATCAGGATGACCTGATTCTTTTGTCCATTAGTCTACGCAATTCCATCCCTTTTTATTTAAGTGTTGTTTTCTACGATTTTTTCATCCTTATCCTTTCTTATTTTATCTGTGCTTATCTTCTTTTATAGCGGAATTGTATTTTTATGCCATTCTATTCTTTTAGATTTATTTCAGAATACATTGTACAAATATTGAATTAAATGGAAACTAGCTTTTGATTAGCGAGGGTTGATAATAAAAACATAATCAAAATCGACAATTTTTTCTTAGAAATAAGAATATTTTAGCATAAATAAACATTTTCTATGAATAAGAAGATGCATTAAAGTGAAATTTAAACTTTTTAAATCGTTAATATTTCAAGTCTAAATATTTAATTGCCAACAAAATATAAAAATATTGAACCAAATAGTTGAATTTTAAACCAAGAAGATTAATGTTCAACCAAAGAGATGAGTTTTTAAAAAAAAATAATGAATCTTCAGCAAGAATAGTTCATTTTTTAATTTAAAAGTTTAGATTTTAACATAAAAAGAAAAATTTGAAACAAAAAATAAAATGGTTAAATTTGAAGTCAATAAAATAAATTTTAAGAAAAAAAAAGAATTTGCACTAAAATACATGAAATTTCAGTTAAAAAAGATACATTTTTGACTAAAAATATTTTAGTTGTATTTCAATTTCAAAAAATAAGTTTTCAAGGAATACAAAAATATTTTTTATCAAAACAGTTGAATTTTCAACTAAAAAGATTTATTATGAACCAAAAATCGAAAAATAAAGTTTTGGCTAAAGAAATTAACTTTAGAATTGTTCACTGAAAATGGAATTGCTGAATTTTCAGATAAGAAAAATTTATTTAAAAAAAAACGATTTTTTAAACTAAAAAGATAAATTTTCAACAAACGCGTTAAATTTTAAACAAAGTTGCAGAATTTTTAACTTGATAATAAAACTTTAAATAAAATAAGTGAATTTTTAATTTAAAATATCAGTTTTTAACTAAAAATATAATAATTTTACATTAAGTTTAAAAAACTCATTTTTAACCAATAGAATTTGTTTTCAACAAAAAAGTTGAATGTTTAATCAAATAGTTGAAATTTCTATTAAAAAAGATAAATTTCAAACAAAAAATGGTACGGTTAAATTTTAGATTAAAAAAATTTAATTGAAAAAAAGATTTTTTAACAGACAGTTGAATTTGCAATCAATAAAGATTGGTTATTAACGAAAACTCAAAAAATAAAGATTTGACGAAAAATTATTTTTTAACACACAAGAGAACGATGTATTAACCTAATTAATTAATTTCCATTTCAGTATACACAAAAAATAAAATTTCCACACTTATTTACTAAAAAAGAAAGCATTGTTAACTAAAAAGATACATTTTAAACCAATTGTGAAATTTTCGAACAAATTATAAAATTGCTAAAAAAAATCGTTTTTTCACCTTGAAAATGTAGTTTAAACAAAAACTAAAATTCTTTGAAATTTTCTAAAATCTATGGTTAGAATTCGAGACATTTTCCTTAGAATTTATATAGAGTACAAATAATATAAAAGTGTATAGAATTCTTGTGAAAAGGAATAGAGAAAAATTTCTACCACTTGAGGGAAGAAGTAAAAGGATGGACAAGCGAGATTTTAAATATAGAAGAAAATATAAGTAAATACTGTTCCATCTTCATCAAAGCAGATAAAAAAAAGCATTCTTGGAAATAAGAATAAAGTAAGAATGCCGAGCATTCTAAGCAAAATTGACATAGATTTTTTTCTTAAATGTCACTAATTTGTTATTATAGTTGAAAAATGACAAATATAAAAAAATTATATTTCTTCTACCTAATTTTCTTTGTTTATTCATATTTCCTCAAAAATATATACAATTAGTACTTTCTCTCAAGAAATGTGAATTTTTATTGCAGATTGAATTTATTTAATTTTTAAAGCGTTTAAAGGGTTTAAAATGTAACGGAATTAATTAATTTTTGACCAAATAGTTTGATTTTCAAACTAAAAAGATTATATTTTCATTAAAAATTGAATCGCTGAATTTTTAGTTAAGCTTAATTCTCAATTAAAAAATCATTTTTGGAAAACAAACAGAAAAAAATTAATGTATTTTAAAATAAATAGTTTCAGTATCAGCGAAGAACTTTAATTTGCGACCAAATTGTTGCATTTATAACGTAAAAGAATGATTTTCTATCGGAAAAGACGAATTTTTATCTAAATAAAATTGAATTTTGAACCAGATAAAGATACATTTTAAAAAAATAAATGGATTTTCAACCTAATGCATGCATTTTCTACCAGAAAAAATCAAGTTTTAATTAAAAATATCAATTTACAACTACAGAGATAAATTTACAATTACAATGACAAATCATAAAAAAGTTAAGAAAAGCGTTCAACATTCAATTCTTTGAGTTAAATTTGAAACCAGAAAATTGATTTTCTAATCAAGAAGATTAATTTATAGCAAAAAGATCAATTATCAAGAAAATACATGCATTTTTAACCAAGCATTTGAATTTTCAACTCAAAAACATAAATTTCGAACTAAACAAAATTTTTACAAACATGAAATAGGTCAATTCTTAGTTAAACAAAAACTGAGTTGGCATCCAAAACGAATCAGCAACAAAATAGTAAAATTTTAAACCAAAATGATGAATGATAAAAAAAGAATATTGTAACAAATTATTTCTACTTCTAAGCAAGAAGTTTAATTTCTGAACAAAAAAGATGATTGATCAAAGAAATCATTGAATTTTCAACAAAATAATTAAATTTTTCAACCAAATAGCAGATTCTTTAACTAAACGAGATGATTTTCGAACTAAAAACATGAGAGGTGATTTTTCAACCCCCAAAAAAATAAGCTTTCATTCAAGGGAAAAGAGTTTATAGATGATCAGAAAAAATCTTACGCTGTCTAACATGAGTTGGATTCTGAGCGAAATTTTATTCATAAAATCTGCTTCCACATGCGACTTCGAAATTAAATCCGCTTTAATTTCAAAAAAGAAATTTGGAAATAGGTTAAGTAATACCTGATCTGGATTCTTATGAACAAAAAATCCACATTTTTCTTACCAGGCGAGATTGGTATGAAACATCTAGAAATAAATTGTAACAAATCAAAGTTATACTACAGAGAGACAGTTTCAGCTTTCGATTGCAAGAAGATGACAAACAACCCATTGCCCTCCCTTTTTGTTGTTACTCTTGGGTCCAGCATGGCACAAGGATACCGGATAATAATTTTAACTTTTAATAGATGTTACAGTCCTGGGACTGGGCGGGCGACTTCTGTGATTACTAAGAGAGTCGTATCCTGTGTCGCTCCCTATCTGGAAACACGTAATGGGCGTTCCGAGTTCAGCTAACTTAAAATTTTATTCCGAAAACCACGAACCTAGGCGACTCCTGCACAAAGGGTTGTTCATGTGTCACAAGTTCTCTTGCTATACTTGCCTCTTCAATCATATACTCTACCCTATCAGTGTGTTAATAATTAGGTTAACCACGATCAGTTACATGACGTATAGATATTATGTCGAGCATCGATGTTTAAACTTGTTAGAGGAAATTGCCTTCTAAGTAAAGTGACCTTTCACCACAATTCAGATGAGATACTTAATTTTTTTCAATTTTATCATCACCTCAGTTTTCTGATGTAGCAAACATGTTTGCAAGTCAAAAGTTATTTAATTTCAAGATTTAAATTATTTCGGTATTTACATTTTTATTATTTTGAGTGTTTTATTTTTGCGAATCCAGAAATTGCGCAGTTTTCCAAGAGTTGGGGTTAATTATTAAACTTAGTTTAACTGTAAAAATCGATCTGATTGGTTTTTCTTTCTCACTATATGAATTTCCTGAAAATGAGACCATTCGAAAGAATCCCGAACCATCCGGACCTAACGAGAGACACTACGAAGTATTTGGAACGCCTTTTCTTAATCGGAGTAACATAACCATTTTAAATTTCCCGCCAATTCTACTATTTTGCGCGTACTTACTCCTATCCTTTTGGTCGTATGCTTATACTTATTGAACATCTTGGAATTTTATTGGGATCCAAGTTTTCGTCTGCCACTTGGCTTTTTCCGAAATAACTTATTCGCTTTGTCCGAAATTCATAATATCTCTTTTTGAGAGCGTTTAATGTCGATCTCTGTTCTCAAATGATGGAGGGTAAGAATGGAGAATAGGGGATAGATGATTAAAGATAGAGAATACAGAATAGATTGCATTTGGAGAGGAAAATAGAAGACAGAGTATAGAGGATAGAGGATAAAGAATAGCGGGTAGAGGATAGAGTGTAGAGGATAGATGACATATAATAAAGGATACAGAAGAGGATTTCCTCAGAGAGGATGTATTGGACACTATTTCAAAATCATTTAGACTGAATTAGTTGATTTATTATGTCACAATATATAGTAGTAATTATTTCAGTAGAACCATTACCCTTTAAAGACACGTTCTTGAAAACATACCTGGTCTGTTAGGATAGAGGATATAGAGGATAATGGATAGATTATCCTTGAGAAAATATTTCATCTGTTCGTCTGTTCGGATAGAGAACACATGTTAGAGGATAAAGGATACAGAATAAGATGTCTTCCTAGAAGAAAATAGAGCAAAGGATAGAGGATAGAGAAAAGATGACCGATGATAGAAAAAGTACAGAGAATAGATGATAGAGGATGCAGGATAAGATGTGGTCAGAAAGGATAATAGAGGATATACGATATATGACAGATGATCGATAGAGGACAGAATACATGATAGAGGACTAAAGATAGAGGATACCGGATAGATTGTCTTTAGAAAGTATAATAAAGGTTAAAGACAGATGAAAAGTAAAAGATAGACGATACAGAATAGGTAATAGAGAAATGAAGGTAGAGAATACAGAATACGATATCTTTGGAGCGAATGTCTGGTACATTAATTCTTTATCAGTTAGACCCAATTGTTTCATGAATTATTTTACCATATACAGTAGTATTCACTTTTGCAGATACAGCACTCTGTTTTCCTAGAGGAAAATAAAGGAACGGATAGGAGATAAAGTATAGAGTATAGAGGACAGAGGACAGAGGGTAGAGGGTAGATGATAGAGGATAGAGGATAGAGGATGAAGGATAGAGGATAGAGGATAGAGGATAGAGGATAGAGGATAGAGGATAGAGGATAGAGGATAAAGGATAGAGGATAGAGGATAGAGGATAGAGGACAGAAGATGGGGTATGGAGGATGGAGGATGGAGGATAAAGGATAAAG
>NC_046662.1:11456931-11468218 GCF_010883055.1 Belonocnema kinseyi | reverse complement strand
GAGGATAGAGGATAGAGGATAGAGGATAGAGGATAGAGGATAGAGGATAGAGGATAATAGATAGAGGATAGAGGATAGAGGATAGAGGATAGAGGATAGAGGATAGAAGATGAAGGATAGATGATAGAGGATAGAGGACAGAGGACAAAGGATGGAGGAGAAAGGATAGAGAATAGAGGATAGAGAATAGAAGATAAAAGATAGATAATACATGATATATTAAAGATACAAAATGGATGATTGAGGATTGAAGATGGAGGATACTATATACGACGTGTTTGGAAAGGATATCTTGGACATTTATTCATAATCAATGAAAACAAATTACTTGATCTATTATGTCTCCGTATTCAGAAGTTCTTTTTTTGGTCGACATAGTACCATTTGAAAACACGTCTATGGCAACATATTTCGCCTGTCCTCACCATTACATAGTAGCACTAATCAAAACGCCTCATTTCGACCAATCAGGATTCAGCTATTCACCAAAGAAAAAAACAATGCAAAAAATGTTGTCCTCTTTCGTTCAGAAGGCTTTAGAGTAACAAATATGGACTTGATAAAAAAATTTAATATTTATAAATGATTCTGTTAAAGTTTTGGATAAAGTCTTTCGGAGATATTGAGGTAATGTGCCCCCCCCCCTTTATTTTAGTTATTATTTTCATTTAAGAATATTTGAGACTCTTCTTTATTCCTAATGTGTTCTCTAAGGGTTTACATGACTTCCATTCCTTATAATCTTTCCGCTTATATATATATATATATTTTTTGTACAATCTTATCCTTATTATATATGCAATTATTTAAAACTATTTACATAAAGTATTATATTTAGTTCCTTATCCCTATTTCCTGCGATAGGGCAACTTAGGGCTTTATAGCAAACGAGTGAGTGAGCGAACAAAAGCGAGAGTGCAAACGAGAGAGAGAGAGAGAGAGAGAGAGCATAAGAACGCAAACGCATCTTAGTCGACTTAACTTTCACCTTACGATTACTTACAATCTTTACGCTTCTAATTAAAGAGACTTCTGTTTCCCTTTTTTCACTTTTTTATACCTCCATTTGCCTTTCTTTACATGCATTCTTTTATTCTCTCTCATTGGCTCCTCTAGCACCCTCCAACTCCTTCATCCATTCTTCTCCTAATCCATCCTCCACTAGAATCTTAACCACATTCTGTTGCTAGCTTCCTTTATCTTCCATTCCTCTCCTACATCCTTCCCATATATGCTACCATGTTTCCTCCTCTTATTCACATATTCTACACTTCCTGTCCTCTTCTTGTTCCCAATACATCCCATTCCTTACCTCGTTTCATAATCTAAATCTTGCTTTCTGGTCCACCTTCTCTCTCCCCATCCCTCTTCTAAATACTTTATTACTTCTTCCCTTTTTCTCATCTTATACCATTTACTGTATTTTCTTTCCTTAATCATCACCCATCTTTTTATTAAATGTCTTTCCCTCTTCCTTTTTTTCCAACTCTTCTTAGTTTACTCTAGTCCCATCTTCTATTTCTTTATCATTAAATAACTCCCTCCTTTCTTCTTTCCATCTCGTTAATTCGATCGCCATCCTTCTCCTCTCTTCTACCTCTATCTAACACTGTCTCGCTAACTCTCCTCCCTTTCCCTCCCTCAGCTTCGTCATAAATTTCCATGCCCTCTTTCGTGCCCTAATTCTTAACTTATCCCTTTGCGCTTCTTCTCTTACCATATATCCTGGCGTCCTCCAGTCTGCTCCTAGTGTCCACCTTATATACCTTTTTTGTAAACTCTCAATATCTTTCCTTTCTTTCCAGCCCCATATTTTTGCTCCACAACCTAATACCGGCCGAATCAGCGTATCAAATAACCAAATTCTCCTTCTCCAATTTTTTTAACCTTATTTTTTCTATTCCCCATATCTGTTTCATTACCCCTGCTGCTTTTTTTATCCTTTCTCTTATATGAGATGTATGATCTACATTCATCTACATACATATGATTCTACATATTTAAACTCTTTTACTTCTTCTAACTTTATTCCCTTCAGCTCCCTGCCCATTCTTTCTTCCTTCCCCCTCCTTTTCTAAACCTCATTATCTTTGTCTTTTCTACATTTAAATTCACACTCTATCTCCGGAATATTCTAACAGAATTAATTTGTTCTTGGCTTCTTTATTTATGATTTTTTATTTGTTTCTTTCTATTGCAATTTTTCACGTTATTCTCACATTATTATTGTGTGTTCGTAAATTATATTGAGGTTTAATCCTGTCTTTTTTATCCCAAATTCGTTCCCTGTTTTAAATATTATTATAATTCGTGAATTATTCTACGTTGACCTGAATTGATTTCAGTATTTCGTCAATACATATATCCTCCCAAAATATATTGTGATTCGATTTAATAATACTGTTAAACCCAATTGTCTTCCCTTGAAAAACGAGAAGAAAGAAAAATTCGCTAATTAAAAATTATCCTTTTTAAGGTAACTGTGACTAAGTTATGTTTTATTGATGTGATCAAAGTAAATCTTTTGTAATTCATAAATGATTCATTCAATTTAGAATTTTAGATTAATTTAATTCATTTTTTTCGATTTAAGGAGCTACCTCTTTTACTATTTTACAAATACAGGGCTGAGCTGGTAAATTCTTTTGATTTCCAGGCCATTAGTTCAAATTTAAGTTTTACTTTTAAATTGTAATTTTTTATTTGAAAAGTATTTTGAATTGCTATCATACTGAGTTCTTATTCGATCCAGTAGGATCTAGCACCCAACAATTTTAGTAAAGAGCTACTTATAAAAATTAATTCTTTTTAAATTATGGCTGAAGAATGATTGGATAACTTTCTCCAAATTGAATAGCCTTAGTCCAGAAAGAATTATTCAAAATTGCGTAATAATTGTAGTGATTCTTCCACTATAAACTAAAACAAAAAAATAGGGTTTCTACACGAAAAGAAATGTCAAAAGATTAATTCACGGAAGCCCGTGATCTTAGAGCTAAAATTTGTACGTGATTTATAGTCTCGGATTCTATGATCTAAAAGCAAGGAAATCGAGACCTGGGACTAAAGGGGCGTGGCCTAATGCCTGAAACTTCGAGACCTAGGCTTTAAAATCAAGGGTTCCGAGATGTTAGTTCTCGCGCCCAAACGTAATAAGATCAAGGAGCAGTGCTATGAATTAATCTCCCGAAATTTCTCTTGATAAATATTATTTTCAGGTTATGTAGCAAAATTGTCAACGTGAAGACGTTTCTTATTTGAATCACCTGACTCTAGAAACAATTGCGAATAAAAAAAGGGTAAAAATGGTAATAATAATTTTCCTTAGAAGCCGAAAAATTACGCTAACATTTTTAAGTCTATCTTTATAGAGTGAAATGACTTAACAGCGCCACACAAAATATTCTACAGCGGAAGGATTGGGGAGATTACTTTAATACGAATTCCTACATTATAAAATGTCTTTTTTGCATCAAAGTATTTTTACAAAAACACGTACAACCTTATAAAATTGTCATTTTACGCATCTCATATAAATTCACTCAAATATGGAATGTTTCATTTTAAAACCTATAAAATCCGTTATGGTATGGGATTGCACTTTCCGGAAAGAAATATGAAATATAAAAAGCCTTATCCACATCGAAGAAATTTTATCTTTATCTACTAACTCTCAAAATTAGTACTTGCAATTGTTTTTTTTATGTTCATATGGAAATAAAGGTTTTTTAATGTTACTTCATTGTTTTATTATTTATAGGAATCAATAAAATGCACCTATCTATTTAAATAACTGACTTTATTTTGACTAGCATTTTCAATTTTTTCATTTCATTTGATTTATTTTTAATTTATTAGCTTCTAATAAATTCTCCTGGATTCTTTTAAATTCCCTTGCATTTCTTTCAATTAAGAAAATATAAATTTTGTTCAATTCTTATAATATATTTAAATAATTTTGCACCCTTTGATTTATTTTGAATCTTTTGTAAATTCTTCTAATTAATCTACATTACTTTGAATCCTTTAAATCCATTTTAACTATTTAAATTTGGTTGAATTTCTTTATATTTTGTTCAATTCTTTGAATTCTTGGATTTAAAAATTAAGAATTACTTATGATTAAAACCTCAGCAGAATTTTTTTGATTTCTTTAGAACTCTTTAAATTCTTTTGAGTTCTTTCCAATTTTCAAATTTTTTGCAATTTTTTCAATTAATTTGGGTTCTTGCGAACCATTGGACATATTTTTAATTATTTAAACTTATTTCAAATTCTAAGTTCTCTTGTATTCTTTGCATTCTGCGAATTTAAAAATTGTGGATTTTTTAGAATTGAAATTAACTGCTTTCCATTTGAACTCTTTGAATTGTTTTAATTTAGAATTGAAGAATTCCTCGAAATTAATTATTAAAAATTAGGAATGCTTGGAATGATTGTGATTTCTTTGAATCCTTTTGAAATATAATATAAAAAGCCTTATTCTTATCCGACATTTTCTAATCTTAATGATAGTTATCGTAAATATATCACATTTTCATTTTTTTCATTCTTTGGATTTTCTTGTAATTTCTTTGATTTCTGTTGAATTCTTCTTCATTCCTTTGATCTTTTAAGATTTTTTTTCAATTTGTTGGACTCCTAATGAATTCTTTAAAAATGTGATCATTTATTTAAATAATTTAAATCAATTTAATTATTTTTAATCTTTCTTAAATTCTTGGAATTCATTTAAATTCTCTAAATTAGTTTAAATCATTTTGCATCCATTGATTTATTTTTAATTCGCTGCCCGAATATAAGTTTTTTTAAATTGAAACAAAGTATGATTGAAAAAAATTATACAAAATTTAAATTAGGCCAAAAGCCAAATTAAAAATCCCATTTAACGTCCAATAATCAAATTGATGCAAAATCCTGTTAAATAAAACAAGAATCCAATGACCAAATTTGGACCACAACGAATAAACAAAAACCAAAAATCCTATTGTAATCTGAAAAAAAAAATTTTCGGACAAAAATAAAAAACAGGAAAGAAAAATCAGAAGGCAGCCAACCACATCCCCTTCCTTCTCTTTTTCTTTCTTTCGCTTTTTTTATTTTTATTTTCATCAAATTACAATAAATAAAAATAAAAAACGTAAATAAATAAATTTGCATTACCAACGTTTCGGTTTAAGGAAAATTTAAGTGGCAGAAATTGACAGAACCCACGAACAGGTGCTCTCTCTTTGATACCTGAGAATCGAATGAGGGTCAATAGGCCAATCTATTGTAAACACAATATAAATATCTGTCACAATTACATCAGAAATAGAGAAAGTAAAAGAAAAACAGAATTCATGAAAGAGCTACGTTGTATGTAATCAATCATATTAGCATAACTTTTGTTCAACCCATCCAAATCGGTTTTTAAATTAATAGATAACTTTTTTGTTTATTAATATAAGGCATTTCCATGAATTCCCTCTTTCTCTCATTACTTTCACTATGCAAAATTTGAACATTATCCCAGTCAAACTCATGGTCAACATCAACAAATGCCTTTGTATGTCTGGCAAGAACACTCTTTATAACAGCGTCCCAAACGAACATCACTTTTGTGTTCCTTTATTCTAGTATTAAGAAGTCTGCCAGTTTGTCCCACGTAATTTATCTTACAGATCCTGCAAGTGATCTTATAGACAACGCCACCCTTCTAAGAATTATCTGAAGGATCTTTGCAAAAATTTATCACCGAATCCATTTTAAATGGAATGCGGAAAATAGTCTGAATTTTTAATTTTTTTAACAAAGTTCAATAGTTTTAGAAATTTGAACAAAAAATGGAACAACAAAAGTATTAAACGAACTATATTCCTTTAACTCTTTCTGATCATCTACAAGCAAATTATTAATCTCTTTGTTTATGATTTGTTGAACTCTAATTGCAATATGTTTCTCAATTAACTTTTTTGGATAATAATTCACAAAAAGGATATTCCTAACAATATTCAAATTTCTTGTGAGAAATGAATAATGGGACAAACCTAGAGTTCTGTCAACTAAGTTTTTAATTACTGATATTTTGTTTTGAAAGGGATGAGCAGAAAGGAAACTTAAAATTCTACCTGAATATGTACTTTTTCTGTACCAATTGGTAATAATATTACCATTCCAACCATTAATTACTTCCATGTCCAAAAAACTGATTTTATAATCCTGTTCTATTTCATGAGTAAATTGAAATAAATTAAAGAGTAAATTAAAATCTAATTTCCTAAAAACAAGAACCTCCAAATCTTCCATCATTAGTTCTGGCAATCGGAGAAATGACTGAACCTATGGGAGTACCAGACCTCTGTCTATAGAAAGATCCATTAAATTTAAAATAAGTTGAATCCATAATAAAAACTATCCCTTCAATAAAATCTTTTTGAAATTAACGAGTACGGGTTTTTATATTAGTGTATCTATTTAAAATTTTCTTTTCAACTAATTCAAGGGGTATACTCGGAAACATTGCAATAACATCCAAAGAAATCATTACCTGGTCATCCGGAACCTTTTTTTGAATGATATTTCTTTGAAATTCCCAGCTATTTTTGACATTATATTTAGAAGTTGTGATAGAGTTCTTGAGAATCAAATAAAAATTTTGTTCTAAAAATTTGGTGGGAGTATTAATAGTTGAAATAACTATTCTTAAGGGATAGACATCTTTGTGAATCTTTCTCAACCCATAACATCTTGCAAGAACTGTGTCTTCAGTGTTAATATCAGTCCATTTTATATCCTTTCCCAGAAGTCCTTCCTTTCTCCAATTGTCAAGCATCTTACAAGTGTCTCTTTTTAATTATTTAAATGGATTTTCATGTAATAATTAAAAATTATCATTATCAGATAACAAATTCTCCATATCCCCGATATAATTCGATTTTTTCATGCAAACAGTAATATTGCCTTTATCAGCATTCATGCAAACCACATCAGGTTTGTTTATAAGAAACTCTTTCGTCATCATGAAACCTTTAGAAATTCGACGATCAATATAACTGATATGCAAACTATTTTTCTCAAGAAAGCTCTTTGACAAGTGTAAAACCTTGTTTCGGAAATCCTGCTGATGCAAAATAGGAATTTTGTGTATATTTGATTCAACATCTTTTACTATTTCCATCATTTGTTTTGCCTTAGTTTTTATCACAAGGTTACTAAAACCTTGACCTAATCTGAGAATATCTGTGATTGAATCAGGAATTTGAATATTTAACTAAACTTGGAACAAGCTAAGCGTTCTAATTCCATGTGTTTTAAAAAATTGCCTTTGGATAGCAACTAGGAATATATTTTTCAATTTAAAAAAATTATAAAAAATTTCTGCCGAGATGCGGTGAGGCTAAATAAGAATAAAAAGGTTTTCGTACGAAAAAGTATTCTCTTCCAGGAAAATAAATATTTAGTGTGACAATATCGAACTGTAATATTTCTTTTTTTGATAAGACGAAACTCGTTTGAATTAGGAGTACCTAATTACTGACTTTAAATTATTAAAATTTTGTAAGTCGTTGTAATTTTGTGGAACTGTTCTCAATTTTTAAAAACTTTGTGAATACATTTAAATCATTTGAATTGTATTTTATGCGTTTGCATTCTATGGACTGAAAAATTAAGAATTAGTTGGAATTTAAATAAATCACTTAAAATTAAAACCTCGAAAGAATTCCTTTAATTATTTTGAAGTTTTTTGACATCATTTTACCTTGTTGATACTCTGAACTCGATTGTATTCTTTCGAGTTAATTGTTATAACCTAAATTATTTTTTATTCTTCATATTGTTTACGTACTCATGAAGTCTTTATTTTCCTTTGTAATTTTGAAATTCTTTTGAATCCTTCGAAATAATTTAACATACGAAATAAAGGATTACTTAAACTGAAGTACTAAAAGTAAGGAATGCTTTGAAATCTTTAAATTCTTCAAAATTCCTTGGCACTTTTTGAAGCGTTTTGAAATACTTAACCATTTTGAATTCATTTATTTATTTTTAATTGATTAGAATCTTTTCAATTCTCTGAATTATATTACATTGTTTTGGTGTGGGTTAGGTTTAGAGCGGTGGGGCTGTTGGGGAAGGTTGGGATAGTGGGGATGATGAGAATAATAAGGATTAGAGAGATAAAGGGGATTATGGAAAGTTCTGGATATTGTAGGGATGGCAAGGATGATCAGGTTGGTGAGTATGACGGGGATAGTAGGGATGGTGGAGATGGTAGGGATATTGGAAACGATGAGGATGGTAAAGATTATGGAGATAGTGGGGATTACGAAAAATTATGGATATGGCAGGGATGATAAGGATGATAAGGATTATGGGGATAATGATGACGGTGGAGATGGTGGGGATTATAAGGGTGATTGGGATAATGGGAATAATAATCATGTACACGATGGGCATGATAGGGAGTGTGGGGGTTATAAAGATGGTGGGGATGATGTGGAGGTAGTGGGGATGATGTGGGGTAGTGGGGATGATGAGGATGAGGGTTAAAATGGGAATGATAAGGATGATGTGTTTCATGGGCATGCTGAGAATGATGAGGATGATGAGGACGATGCTAAAGATGAGGATAATGATAATGAGAATAAGAATTGGGATGATGATTTAAAAAATACGATGCCTTATTCGAATTATTTTTCATTTTTAAACCAAGCATTTTGAAACCCCATAAAATCTAAAATGATATGGAATTACAGTTTACGGAAAAGAATTTCAAATACAAGCAGCCTATATATTGATTCAATATCACTTTAGCGATTCTATTTTTATAACTAGAGGGGCTTTATATTGACTAATAAGGGCATTTATGATTACCTCGAAAGATTTTGTAGCTTTCTCAGTACTTTCGTTGAGAAAAAAGATATAATAATTCTCAAGAGAAAGTACTCAACTCTATGTGCAACTATTATAAATCAGGCGACGCTCCACGTTTAATCATACTTACTTTTACTATTTGAATGGTTAAAGTTAATTGAAGTCCTTTTTATGACTTTCAATTCTGTTCAATTATTTTCATTCTTTTGAATGATTTCGCAAACTTCATATGATTTTGAATCCTTTATAAATTCTGTATATTGTAAGGAAAAGGAGAAAGGCAAATATAAGGATACTGATTAATGAATTAAAGATAATGGAAGGAAAAAACTTCTTTGTTTAAAGATTGATATATTTAGTTGAAAATTCAGCTTTTTGGTTAAGAATTCATGAAGTTTTTATTAAAACTCGTCTTTTTGCTAGTAAAATAATCTTTTTGTTCACAAATTCATATTTTTTATTTGAAAATTCAAATTTTGGACAATTCTTGAATTTTTTTTAATTTTGCTTGTTTCAGTAAAAAATTAATCCTTTCTTTTGAATTCATCTTGTTGGTTACAAATTTGACAGCTAGGTGTTAGAGTTGATCTACTTCCTTCAAAATAAAAAAGATTAATTTCTTTCTTTATTCAAAATTAAACTTTTTGGTTGAACATTATAATAGCTAATTAGTATTTCTTGGTAGTAAATCAATAACTCTGTTTGAAAATTCATCTTTTTGTTTAAAAATTCAATTAGGTTTTAAAGATGCATTAATTCATTTGTAATGAATTTTTTGGTTGGCAATTCAAAATTTTATCTTTTTGGTTCTAAATCGAACGGATTTAATGAAAATTAATCCAGTTTAGTTAAAAATTTAACGTTTGGATTGAAAATGATTATATTTTACTAAAAATTCATTTTTGGTAGTAAATTGTGCTATTTATTTGAAAATTATTTTTTTACACGAAAATTCAACTTTTTGCTTGGAAGTTCATGTTTATTATTATTATTTTTTTAAATTGGTATTTTTTGTAGTAAATTATTCTTTTTATATAAAAATTCTACTTTTTGGTTCCGAATTTCGTTTTTTTCTTCTTTTGGGTGAAAATGTAACAACTAGGTTTTAAAGTTAAATTACCTTCTTTAAAAAAAGTTTTTTCTCATTCTTTTTTATAAAGTAAACTTTTTGGTTGATAATTTTTAAATTTGGTGAAGAATTCGTCTCTTTAAGTAGTAAATCAATCTTTTTCTTAAAAAATATATTTCTTGTGAGTTGAAAATTGAACTTTTGTGTAAGTAATTCATGTATTTTTTTAAAAAACTGTAATCATCGGTAGTAAATTATTCTTTTTGTTTAACAATTCTTATTTTTTAGTTACAACTTCAACTGTTGGAAGAGAATTCTTAATTTTTTTTTAAAATTCTTTTCTTCTTTTGGTAGAAAATTAATCTTTCTCGTTACAAATGTAACAGCTAGGTTTTACAGATGAAATATTTTTCTATAAAAATTAAAAAAAATTCTCTTTCTCTCTTAAAAATACAACTTTTTGATCACGAATTTTTGAATTTTATTAAAGATTTGTATTTTTTGCTGTGAAATTAATTATTTGTGTGAAAATTCTTTTTTTTTTTACTTGTAAACTCAACTTTTTAATTCACAATTCATGTAAAAAATTTAACAACTTGGTTTTAAAGTCGAACTACTTCCTTCAAAATAAAAAAATTAATTTCTTTTTTCTTCAAAATTCAACTTTCTGTTTAAAAATCAACTTTTTGGTTGACAGTTATGGTATTTTTTTAAAAATTCGTCTTTTCTCTAAAAAATTTACTATTTTATCAAAATTTCGTATTTTAAGTTTGATAATTCAACTGTTTTGTATAGAAAATTCCATTATTTGGTAGAAACTTCGTTTGTTATTTATAATTTTAAATTAATTTTTAGGATTAATTGTTTCAATACTCTGTTTTGTGTTAAAAACTTACCGTCCTTAGTTTAAAATTTCAATAATACCCGGATTGACTGTCCCTTTAAAATTCAATTAAGGACATTTCAACCCTTGCTCTGAAAAGCACTTTTTTATTTTAATTTTTGATTCATTACCGAAGTTCATAATTTACCAAACGGATAGTCATATTGGCAATTTGACTCGCTAAAGACACAAAAAATCTATATAAACGTAAAAACGGGTTTTAAATGAAGGATACCTTACTTTCAGGGGGGGGGGGTCAAAACGTGTCAACGGAGTCGGGCAAAACTGTCTAAAACTGGTAACATAGTTTATGGATGATCCCTAAGTATAACAAGAATTATGATAATGATCAAAGATAGGGATAGGGATAGGGATAGGGATAGGGACAGGGACAGGGACAGGGATAGGGACAGGGACAGGGACAGGGACAGGGACAGGGACAGGGACAGGGATAGGGATAGGGATAGGGATAGGGATAG
>NC_046662.1:11432765-11456831 GCF_010883055.1 Belonocnema kinseyi | reverse complement strand
GGGATAGGGATAGGGATAGGGATAGGGATAGGGATAGGGATAGGGATAGGGATAGGGATAGGGATAGGGATAGGGATAGGGATAGGGATAGGGATAGGGATATCTCAAGCATGTTTGGAATTTTTTTGAATTCCGTAGCAACTATTGAATTCTTTTTACTATTAAAACGAGTCATTTTGAAAACCTATAAAATCTGACATGATATGGGATTACACTTTCCGGCGAAGAATTGCACGTCTAAGAAGCCTTATAATGGTCCTTTGCTGTTATATTATAGTTTCACGAATCACATAAATTCACTTAAATTCCACCATACATTTTGATAACAAGGGGGACTTTATTTTGACTAATAAGGGCATTTACGATTACCTCGGAAGAGTTTGTAGCTCTGTCAGCGCTTTCGTGGAGGAAAGAGATATAATAATTCTTCAGAGAAAGTAGTCGGCTCTATGTGTAGCTATTATAAATCTGCCGACACTCTACGTTTAATCATACTTACGTTTATCAATGACATCGCGAATCGAGGAGTAAAGTAATGTAATACGTCGGAGAGTATAATGCTATACCTCCTCCTTTGGTCGAGTCAGGAAGAACATATAGATAGATAGGAAAAGTCGGCCGACCGAGATCGACCCCACCTTGCGAAGAAGCTTTTTCTAGCTTTTTCTTCCATTTGATCAGAACGGAAGGGAAAACGGAAAGAGAAGAATTTACCGCAAAAACAAGGCTTTTCCAACTATCTTATCGATTTTATACCGATACATTCATCAGCGCTTACATTAAAAACTTGCACGAAAACAACAAATGTGCTAATTATCGGAAACCAATATGTATGAAAGGTCCATACTTTTTTAATGATTGAGCCTTTCAATCACCAAATGCAAGCTTCAACTTTCAACAGGGGAAATATGAAAAATTAGATTCTCTCAGAGAAAGGAATTGAGTGCTTTTTTGTGACAGATAATTTTCAAGTGGGTATTGATTAGAGGAGATTCTTTTTTGGTCAAAATTCATCTTTTTTAGCTTGAAAATTCATCTATTTTATTGAAAATTTAATCTTTTTGGTGCACAGTCGCAACTTTTTGGTAGAAATTAATCTTTTCGGTTAAGAATTATTCTTATATTTTGTTCAAAATTCGTCGTTTTGTTTCAGAAGTCTGATATTACATTTTTAGTTGATAGTATTATATACAATAACTATTATTTTTTAAATAATTGCATTTTTTGTTTTCATATTTTTGTATAAGAATTCTAATCTTATATTTCTGTTTGAGAATTTATCATTTTTGGTTAAAAGAATTTGTTATGTGGTTGCGAATATAGTTTTTTTTTAAATTCCGCAACTTTCTTAGAAGGTAAATAAAAATTCGTTTTCCGGGGTTAAAAGTTCATCATTGTCGGTCGAAATTTCATCACTTTGTGTCGAAGCTTCGAATGTTTTTCTGCATATTCTTGTTTTCCGTTCAAAAAGTCTATAAACTATTATATTTTAGTAGACATTTTTGTGTCGTTAAACATTATATTAATCAGTAGAAAGTTTAAATCTTTAGTTGAAAATTTAAACATTTTTTAAAAAGATCATTGCTCTTGGTTGAAACATAAACTATTTTGGTAGAAAATTTAAGTATTTCGTTAAAAATTTAATTTCCTTAAAAAAAATTTACCCTTAATGTTCGAAGTTCTTCGCTTTTGATAAAAGTTAATTCTTCTTTGGTTGAGAGTAATCTTTTGTTCAAAAATAAATTTTTCGGTTTAAAATTTAACTGTTTTGTTAAAAATTCGTCGCTTTTGTAGAATGCAACAAATTTTGTAAATAATTGAAACCTTTGTTTTTTGTTAAAATATCAATCCTTACTTTTTTCGTTAAAAAATAATTGGTTGAAAATAAAAATTCAAGTACTTCGTTCAAAGTTGAACTAATTTGTTCAAAATTGATCTTTCTGAATGAAAACTGATCATTTTAGCTTAAATGTTCTCTTTTTGTCGAAAGTTTAAATACTGTCTTATCTTTTTTTAGTTAACAAACATTTTTTTAAACTAAAACTGTATCTGTTCCATTTTTAATTGCTTGGTTAGTAAATTCATCTCTCTTGGTACAAAATTTAATTTTTTAAGAACAGGCTTTAACTATTTAGTGGAATATTAGTTTCTCTAGAAGTGTACTGTTATATTTTTACTTTACATTAATTCTTTTTCGGTTATTATTTACATTATTTGCCGGAAAGTATAAATATTGTTTTGCAGAATTAACAAATTTTGAACAATCATCATTTTTTTGGTGAAATTGTTTCTTTTTATCTTGTAAATTTAACTATTTTTGGTTAAAGATTCAACGGTATGGTAGAAGATTTGTCTTTTTCTGTAGAAATCAAATCTTTTTCGCTTGTGGATTCTAATATTATATTTTTGGTACAGAAGTTTAATTTGTTTTCGTTAAAAAATGTACATTTTTGGTTGAGCATAAACCCTTTTTTGGGCTAGGGTTCTACTATTTTTTTAAAATTCGTCTATTTGATTGAGCAGTCCACTATTATATCTCTAGTTGAAAAATTATCTTTTTTTAAATAAAAAATATATTATTTAGTTGAAAATTTGATTATCATGCTCATAGATTAATAATTTTGTAAAAAAATCCACAATTCCATAAATAGGTCATACTTTTTGTTGAAAAATTCATCTGTTTGGGTACAAATTTAGTTTTTTAATGTTTAATGTAATTGTTATGCAAAAAGTCAGATATCTCAAAAGAGATAGTTTTTCTATGATTTTAAGAATAAAAATATTATTACTGATGTCATTTCAAATAAGAAACATTATTTTGTATGAAAAATGTTCAAATTCACCAAAAAAATTAATTTCAATTATGTTCTTGCAATTGAATTTTTGCTGATGATCCCTTCTTACCAATTTTTGAAAAATGATTTCATTGTAATAAATGACATTTTCTTTCCAGGAAACTTTAACTACAGCTCTACTGTTGCCAATTTTTAAAATAACTAAATAATCTTCAAATATATTAATTTAAAAAAAAATGTTGTCACAAAAAAATTGTTCTACCGATCTCAGCCATAGAAAAATTTACTTTCAAAATTAAAAACAGTAAAGTTTTAGATAATGTTTTCCCGGAAAGAATAAGCCGTCATTTACTAAAATGCAATCATTTTTCAAAATTTGGTAAGAAGTGATGCTCAGAAAAAATGCAATTGCAAAATATATTGCGACACTGTTACAATAATTTTTTCCCGGAACAGAGGTTTTGAAGTCGATTTTTTAAAATCCATAAAACTTTAACCTCCAAATTTTCGAATGAATTACTCAAAATTGGTTCACTTTTTCTTATCAAACTTTATTTTTTGCATAAACTGAATATTACACTTTTTCTCGTGATCCGTAGCCGAGCCTGTTCCAATTTTTATAACAATTATTTGAGAAGGTTATTGAAAATTCGTCTTTTTGGATTAAAAATTTATCACCTTAAGTAGAAATTTCATCATCTTGAGATATTCTTCTTTTTCGATTAAGAATTTCACGTTCTATTATATTTTTATTAAAATTTTCTGTTCAATTAAAGATTCTATCATTTAGTAGATAATTTAATTATTTTGCTAATTATTTAACCATGTTCTGAAAACTTTTTCTGATTGCTTTTGAATTAACTTATTATTTCAATCTCTTAAAAAATTGCTGTTTTATTGATTATTTAGTTTCTTTTAATAACTTTTTTTGTTAAATAATTTTAAAATAACAAAAGGATTTTTGTTTTGACATATTGACTATATTAAATGAGGTTACATGTATTTATCTATTAAAAAAGATTAAGAATTTTCTGCACCATCAATTTAGCAAATCAAAATTTCGAAATAAATAATTTATCCTTATTGTTTGTAAATACGATTGATAAAAAAAAATGTTGTAATTTTAATTATTTTTTAATATTGAGAAATAATTCTATTCTCAATATTTTTCTACAATACTATGATTTGTGAAAATGTAGATTTTGAAGATTTGGAATTGAATTTTGAAGGGTTCCAAGAATTTTGACAGCATTTAAGACAAGGAAAAGCTTTTCTTTATATTTCTCTCAAATTTCTAAATAATTTTTTATTTTACGACATTAATTTTAGGAAAATAATTAGAAAGATTTTCAAATATTCAAAAAGATTCCTGAAAATATCAAAAAAGAATTGAAGGAAATTTCTCAGAAATTTAAAAAAATTTTGGGAAAAATTCGAATAATTTTTAAAGGTATTTCAAAGTTTTCGAAAAAATTTTAAAAATAATAAGCATTTTCAGAAAATCTAAACCAAAATACAGATTTTTGATGATTTCGAAATAAAATTTTTCAGTTTGGTAACGATTGTGAAAGATTTCAAAAAATAATGATCCGGAAGATTTCTTAATCATTTTAAGAATAATTGTATTCAGTTAAAAATATATTTAGGAATTATTGGAATTTTAAATTATTTGAAAATATTTTAAAACTTTGAAAGATCTTCGAATATTTATTTAAAAATTTCATTTGGTACAATCCTGTAGGATAAACAAAATTTCTTAGACATTTTCTGGTTACTTTTTCAACATATCTACAATCTTCAAAAATCTTTTTCAATTTTTTTTTAACACATGGAAATTATATTTATATAATTTTAAAACAAATAAACAAAGAATTTTCCTGCATCTCTTTTATAAAATATTAAATGTTTTTTGGTTAAAAATAAAACTGGTTCATAAATAAACTTTTTGATTGAGAACTCGACAATTTTGATGAAATTTGTTTTTTTTTCTGTAAATTCAACTGTTTTTGTATTTAAATTAAAATTATTTTTGAATTGACATATTAACTATAAAATTTTCCGTTCAAAAATTGTATTTTTTGTTTAAAAATTGAACTATTTAGTTGAAGATTAATATTCTGTTGAAATTTTTAATTGAGATAATTTTTTTAAATCGTTTTGAATTTTCTCAATATTCATAGGAAAATTATATTTGTATAACTTTCATGTAATTAAAATAAAAACCTATAAAGTAAATAGTTATTAAAATTTTCTATTTTAAGTTTGAGATTATTTATCGTTTAAAATTTACTGGAATAAAATAATATGACTCATCTTGAGAGATGCTTGAAATTTATTCTTCAATAATGAACTAGAAGTGGGTTTTCCTGCTGCAAAAAAATAAGCACTAAAAGCTGGCGGATAAAAATCTGTGTCAACTCCGCTGAGACATAAATTTTGATCTGAAAACTATAGGCGAAAAGTTGTTATAAAACTTTCCATCCTATCTCGTTCTTGTATCAACAGAAACTTCCGCGTAATTATCGAGAAATTTTCAAGTGCTTCTCAACTAATTGAGGATCAGACTACCGCCAAAAACGAATTGAAACTTGAAGAAGTTGAAACTTGTTACGTGTTCAGATGCAGTCGGTAGAGATATTTCTCTTGATTTTCGTCAATGATAAAAGAAAAGATGCTTTCTTTTTCTCGATTTTTAATATACTTTTTTTTTGAAGCAGGAAAGAAATAATGACTCCCTAAACCGAGAAACAGAAAAATTTTCTGAAATATCACATACTAAGTTTTCAACTACTTTATTTTATAAGGTTCCAAAAAGTTTAAATCACTTTCTTAGTAATAATAGTAATAGTCTTAAAGGGTGTCTAATTACACGACGGGATATCAAATCCCAAGGCGAAAAATTGTATATAGTTCATAGGATTCATAAACTGGCAACGAAAATTATAATAGTTGATATTTCAACCAAAAGTGGAATTGCTAAATTTTCATGAAAAAAATTAGCATTTACAAAGATACGAATTTTTATCAAGCATAGTTAAACTATCAAGATATGAAGTGAATTTCCAACTAAAAATTATTAATTTTCAATTTTTTCCAAAAAGTTTAAATCACTTTCTCAGAAGCAATGATAATTGACCTTAAGGGTGTCATATTACACAAAGGGATATCAAATCCCAGGCGACAAATGATATATAGTTCATAGGATTCATAAACTGGCAAAAAATTTTAATAGTTGATATTTCAACAAAAAGTGGAGTAGCTAAATTTTCATTTAAAAAATTAATATTTACAAAAACGAATTGTTATAAAGCATGGTTAAATGATCAAGATATGAAGTGAATTCCGAACTAAAAATGATACATTTTTTATTTTTTCCAAGAAGTTTAAATCACTTTCTTAGAAATAATAATAATTGTCTTTAAGGGTGTCATATTACACAAAGAGATATTAAATCCCAAGGCGAAAAATTATGTATAGTTCATAGGATTCATGAACTGGCAACGAAAATTGTAATAGCTGATATTTCAAGCATAAGTGGAATTGCTAAGTTTTCATTAAAAAATTTAGTATTTACAAGGATACGAATTTTTATAAAGCATAGTTAAACTATCATGATATAAAATTAATTTTCAACTGAAAATTATGAATTTTTAATTATTTCTAAAAAGTTAAAATCATTTTATTAGAAATAATAGTAATCATCTTTAAGGGTGTCATATTACACTACGGGATATCAAATCCCAAGGCGGAAAATTGTATATAGTTCATAGGATTCATAAACTGCCAACGAAAATTGTGATAAATGATATTTCAACCAAAAGTGGAGTAGCTAAATTTTCATTTAATTATTCATTAATTAATATTCACAAAAACAAATTTTTATAAAGCATGGTTAAATGATAAAGATATGAAGTGAATTTCCAACTAAAAATGATGAATTTTTATTTTTTCCAAAAACTTGAAATCACTTTCTTAGAAATAATAATAATTGTCTTTAAGGGTGTCATGTTACACAAAGGGATATGAAATCCCAGGGAAAAATGATATATAGTTCATAGGATTCATGAACTGGCAACGAAAATTGTAATAGCTGATATTTCAAGGAAGAGTGGAATTGCTAAATTTTCATTTAAAAAATTAGCATTTACAAAGATACGAATTTTTATAAAGCACAGTTAAACTATTAGGATATGAAATGATTTTTCAAATAAAAATGATGAATTTTTAATTATTCCCAAACAGTTTAAATCATTTTCTTAGAAATAATAGTAACCATCTTTAAGGGTGTCATATTAGGAATTTTTAATTTTAAAAAACTTTAACCAATTAGTTTATACCTATCACCAAGTAGATAAATTTTCAACAATAAGATTAATGTTCAACTTAACTGTCAAATTCTCAACAAAATACGTGAATTTTCAACAAAATAGTTGTGTTTTCTTCTAAAAAAGATAATATTTCAATTAAAAATGGAATAATTATATTTTTAGCTAAAGAAACTAATTATCAACAAAGAAAAACGGACTTTGAACAAATCTATTCGATTTTCAAGCACAAAAAGTAAATTTTTCATTTAAAGTCAAGAATAGTGCAATACAAATTATCAAACGAATAGCTGAACACTGAGATCAAGAAATTGCACGTTGAATCTGAAAAAAATGAAACTTCTTCCAAGAGAGATAAATTTTCTATAAAAACGTTTTATTTTTTAACCATGAAAGATTTTTCAGTCAATGCAGAACAAATGTCAAACAAATTGTTAAATTTTGAAGCTGAAAGTAGAATTTGCTAAAAAAAATTGTCAATAAATAAATTGATTTTAAATCAAGCATAGGTTTATTAAAGCAAAAAATAATATTTTAGAACTAAAAGATATAGATTTTTTAACAAAAATGAAATAGCCTAATTTTCATTCTAAAAAATTATTGCTGAACGAGAAAAATCGAATTTTCATGAAAATACTTCAATTTTCAACCACAGAAATTAATTTCGAACTAAAATTATGAATTTTCAACAGGAAAAAAAGAAATTTTAACAGAGTAGTTCAAAATTCAACTATGCATTTGAATTAAAAAAAATAAAAATAAATTGTCAATCGAAGATGAAATATGTTAAATTTTTACTTGCAAAATTAATGTTCAAAGAAAAAAAGAATTTTCACGAAAATAACACAATTTTCAACCAAAGGAGTAAATTTCCACCTACAGTGATGAATTTAACAATAGAAAAAAGAATTTTTACTAAAAGATATTAATTTTTGAACCCAGAAGGAAACGTCTTCTGCTAAAGAGTGGAATTTTCAACTTAATATAAAAAAATTATTTAGGGAAGATAAATAAAAAACTCAACCGAATTGAGAGCCAAATCTTTAAATTTTCCAGCCAATTAGGAGAATTTTTTACAACATCGTTGCATTTTCAACCCTTCAATATTAATTTCCAGCAAGAAAGTTATTTTTTCAACCGAAATAGGCGAATTTTTATTAAAATGGTTTAATTATTGAGAAAGTAATTACATTTTCAAAAAAATAATATATTTTTTGACCGAAAAAATATGAATTTCATTTTAAAAAGTTAAACTTTAAATCAGGAAGACTTATTTAGCGAAGAAAGAGAACAAGAATTAACCAAATTTTATCATTTGCAGGCCAAAAAGGTGAATTTTCAGAAAAAGGGTTGAATTTTTATTGCTTAAATATAAATTTTCATCAAAATAGTTCAATCTTAAACACAAAAGGATGAACTTCTCACAAAATTTTCAATTAAATAATTAAAGTTTTAAACGAATATTAAAATTTTATACCAAGATGGTTGACTTGTTAACTAAAAATATAATAGCAGACCGTAATAGTTCAATTTACATTTGAAAAAAAATTATTCGTTTTCTTTTTAAAATTGTTTCTATAGATCCCACTTCTGGACGACTTTCAACTTTTTATGACGATCAGGAAATGTTTTAAAAAAATTGGAATTTCAGGATGCGAGAAAAATTCAAAATTTTTCTATATCGGACTATAAATCTCTTTGGTTCTGGAAACCATTTTTCTCAATTTCAAAAAGGTTTTCTTCATATTTTCGTAGTTCAAATATTCGCTGGAAATTGACGATTTTTGTTAACGAAAAAAAAGAAAAAAATCTGAAATCTGTTTGAAATATCATTTTGATCCACTTTCGGAATAAAATAGAATAACTGGCACCCATCCAAAAATTCACGAAAAATAAAATTCGCAACAATGTAAAATTCCCCAAACAAAAAATATTAGAACTAGAAAATTCTCAAAATTCCTGAAATTAAAAAGAAAAATCTGAATGATAAAATTCCAGACAGTTTATGAAATTACCGAACTTCAATACTACTGAAAGTTTATAATATTAACAATTTTGAAAATTTGTAAATAATAAAATTTGCAAATCACATTGTATTATATTAATAATTCTTAAATTATAAAATATCAGAAAGTGAGAAATTCCAGAAACTAGAAAATTCCTGAATTTAAACAATGAAATAGATTTTTTATTTATTAAAAGATATAGAGATAAAGATAAAATAAAAAAAATTTGTTCTATTTCGGCAATTTTCTATGTCAAATTTAATTTTCTTAAATTTAAATTTAAACTTTTAATTCATAATATTAAATTATTAATAGAAATTTTACCTCCTTTTATTGTATAAAACAGATAGAGCTAATAATAAAATAAAGCTGGTTCGCCTATAATTCACGTATTGAACGCTGGGTTTACCAGAATGATTTTCAGTTGAATAGCTCGTTATAGTACGCAGTACCACTTTGAGACCGTTATTTTAATTTTGTCCATCTATCTAGTATAAGCTCTCCTGCTTTTTAATGTTTTAAAATTGATTAAAAAAGGGATATGCTGATAAGGATCTTAATTAATCACAAAGACTTATGCCTTTGAAGGACTTTTTATAGAGCTGAATTCCAAATTGACAAGTCAAATTGTGTTTTAAAAGAATTTTGAAAAATTTATATTCCTCCTTTTTCCAACGCTAATAAAACAAAGATAAGATTATGAATATAAAGAGTTGCATGTCTTAGCAATAGGAAAATAAATAATATTTATTATTAATCTGTATGATAATTCGATTTTGACTTCAATGGAAAAAAAAATTGTGATCAACATCAAAAAATATTTATCAGTATTTTTTATAATAAAAAATTAACTAAATAAAAAACTTCAAAAGAAGTATGAAACATGTACAGAAAGCACTGAAATCTTATATTATTTCGATAGATTTTAAAAAATTGAAAGGAAAATTAATGGGATTGCAAAGAATTTTATAGAAATTATAAGGATTCAGGGTATTTTTATTGATTTTAAGGGACTTCACAAGATGCCAAAAGATGTTTATAGGATTTCAAAAGATATCAACAATTTATCAACATTTTATTTTATTTGGATGAATTTTGAAAGAAATAATAGTTTTAGCAGGATTTTAAATCTTTGAAAAATTTGTCAAATATTTCTGGGTATTCCAGAGGATTTCAAAAATTCTATCCGGTTTTAAATAATTTTCTTTACTTTTTGTAGATTTGGAAGGATCCCAAATAAGATTTATACAATATTAGAATATTTGGAATATTTCAGAGTATTAAAAATAAAAAATCACATGCAGTTTTTAATTATTAAGAGGGGTTTCAAAATATTTTAAATATTTTAAGATAATTTCGAAGATATTTAGGATTTTTTAGTGGATTTAAATGAGTTGAATGAATTACAAAAATTTTTAAGATTTTTTTTAAAACTCTAAATCGTTTTAGAAAGCTTCGAAATATTTGAGGGGAATTTAAAAGATCCTTAGAATTTTTAATAAATTGAAGGGATTTAAAAGGATTTGGTACATTTGAGGGTTACTTAAAAGAATTAAAGTAAATTTAATTTTAAAAGTATTTTTTAATTATTTTAAAGATTTTAGGGTATTAAAAAAATTCAAAGGATTTTTCAATAGATCGCAAGTTTCCAAATATTTTAGAGTGATTTAGAGGATAGCTAGGACTGTTGATATATTTGAATCATTTAAATAGATTCAAAAAAATTTTGAAGTATTTTAAGGTAATTTAAAATATTCCTAGAAATTTTCAGTTAATTTAAATAAATTTAGGAAACTGTAACGAATTACAAAAAAATATTAGGGTATTTTGAAAGAATTTAAGTAATTTTTAATTTCAAAGTATTTGAAAGACTTTCGGGTATTTTGAAATATTTGAAGGAGTTTTTAAAAGATTTTAATTTCATTTTAATTACAAGATATTTAAAAGAATCCGAATAATTTTTAACTTAAAAGTATTATAAAGATTTGAGGGAATTTTAAAAGATAACAAATTTTCAAGAGATTTTGAAAGTTTCAGGGGCTTAAGAGCTTCAAAAAATATAAATGCACTCGAAATGTTTGTAAAGCTTTTTAAATATTTGAGGGAATTTAAAAAGAATTGAAGTAATTTTCAATTTTTGAAATATTTAAAAGATTCAAGGGTTCTTAAAAAAGATTACAAGGAATTTTCAAGAATTTTAAAAAATTGTTAGGGACTTTAAATGTTTTCAAAGGTTTTAACATATTTTATTGTATTTGCAAATATTGCACAAATTTCTCAATATACTTAAATAAATAAAAGGGACTTTAAAGGATTAAAAATATTTTAAAGTATTTAAAAAGGAAGTCAAGTATAATTTTCAATTTCAAAATATTTCAATGATTTTAGAGAATTAAAAAAAAGATTCCAAGGAATTTTTAAAAGCTTTAAATAATTGAAAAGCACTTCAAATGTTTTCAAAGGCTTAGCAATATTTTAGAGCATTTTAAAAGATTATAGGGATTTTTAATATATTTCAATAAATCAAAGGGTCTTCTAAGGATTTCATATATTTAAGGGTATATTAATAGATTAAAAATAGTTTCTAACATATTTAAATAAATTAAAGGGACTTTGGAGGGTTTAAAATATTTTAGAGTATTTAAAAAGGAAGTCAAGTAATTTTCAATTTGTAAATATTTCAAAGATTTTAGGGTATTTAAAAAAAGGTTCCAAGGAATTTTAAAGAGCTTTAAAAAATTTAAAGGGACTTTAAATGTTTTCAAAGATTTTGATGTATTTTCGTGTATTTTAAAAGATTCTAAGGATTTCAAAAAAATATATTTAAATAAATTAAAGTGACTTCAAAATATTTCAAATATTTTAGGAGTTAGAAAATAATAATTCAAGGAATTTTCAAAAATTTACAAAAACTGAAAGGGACAATTTTCAAAGGTTTTGAAATATTTTATTGTATTTTAAAATATTTTAAAGGTTTTTCAATATATTCAAATAAACTAAAGGGACTTCAGAGAATTCAAAATATTTTAGAGTACTTAAAAAGGAATACAAGTAATTTTAAATTTGAAAATATTTTTAATATATTAGGATATTTAAAAAAAAAGATCCCATTAAATGTTAATGACTTTAAATATATTTAAAGGGACTCCAATTGTTTTAAAAGGTTTTTAACTAGTAGTGTATTTTAAAAGATTTCAAAGAATTTACAATATATTTCAATAAATTAAAGGGACTTCGGAGGACTTAAAATACTTTACAGAATTTAAAGAGGAATTCAAGTAATTTTCAAAATTAAAATCTTTTAAAAATTTGAGGGTATTAAAAAAAAAGATTTAAAGGAATTTTTAAGAACTTTAAAAAATGGAAAGGGACTTCAGTGTATTTGAATAATTTATAGTATTTAAAAAGAAAGTCAAGTAACTTTCAATTTCAAAATATTTCAAAGATTTTAGGTAATTAAAAAAAGAGGTTCCCAGGAATTTTCAAAATCTTTAAAAAATAAAAACAGACTTCACGAGTTTGATCAAAAATATTTTAGAGTATTTAAAAAGAATTCAAGCAATTCTCAATTTCAAAATGTTTGAAAGATTTTAGGGTATTTGAAAAAAGATTCCAGAAATTATCATGAGCTTACAAAATTTTAAAGTGTCTTCAAATATTTTCTCAGCTTTTAAAGTATTTCAGTGTAATTTAAAAGATTCTAAGGATTTAAAAATATATTTCAATAAATTAAAGCGAGTTTAGAGGATTTGAATTCAAATCATTTTAAATTTCAAAATATTTCAAACATTATAGGGTATTTAAAGAAAGATTCCAAGAATTTTTCAAGAGCTTTAGAAAATTGAAAAGGACTTAAAATATTTTCATAGGTTTTGAAATATTTTTAAACAATCCAAGGAATTTTTAATATATTAGAATCATTTAACAGGATTGTGAAGAATATTAAGTTATTTTTAAGAACTCCAAGGATTTTTAAACACTTAAAAAGCATTCAAGAGTTTTCAAAAGACTTAAAAAGATTTGAAATATTTTATGGTACTTCAGAAGACAACAAGTATATTGATTAAATTTAAACAATTTGAAGAGAATTTTAACAATTTTAAAGTATTTTCAAAGACCCAAAGTAATTTTTGAGAGCCTTGATAAATTTCAAGGTATTTTAAAAGATTTAAAAGATTTTAGGGCATTTTGGAAGATTTTTAAGAATTTGCGATAGCTTTATTAAATTGAAGAGACCGCAAGGCATTTCAAATGTTTTTTTACTATGTTAAAAGACAAAAACGATTTTTTAATAAATTTAAATAAATTGAATAAAAGCTTTCACTATGACAGGAACATTTTTTTAATCAAAAAGACAAATTTTCAACAATAAAAATAGTTACAGTTTCATCGAAAAAAGATCTTTTTGGGGATTTTAAACGTCAAAATGCGAATTTTAAAGAATTCTGAAATTTCATTCGAGAATACTTGAATTTTGAATACAAAAAGGCGAATTTTCAACAAAAAACACTGAGTGTAAAAAAAGTGCAGATGACTAAATTATTTATAGTTTTTTTTACTGGATCGAATTTTAAAAGTTTTCCAAGGAATTAAAAAAAAAGTTATTTTCTTGAAAACTTTCGAAATTCTTTTAAAGCTTCTAAAGTTTATTTTTAACCTTTAAAAATCTGCATCTCTAAAAAAAATTGAAGTTTGAAAGTCTATTTTAACCAAAAAGTTAATTTTTCAAAATAAAAAATTATAACAAATTTTCACATGTATACTAAAAAAAAATTCTTTTTTTTAACCTGTTAAAGCTTCTAGCCTATAAAACTTATGTAAATGTTTCCTGATTTCTTTTTAATTCTACAAAGTTAAAAAATTGCTTAAGAATCTTTCAGATTCTTCTTTGACAATTTTTTCAATCTTTTGATATGTTTTGAAACTTTTACAACTAATATCTTGAAATTAATTTTTAAAAATAAAAAATCATTTTAATTTTCCTAAGGAAACTTAAATTTCTTTCATTTTCGTCAAACATTATAGAATTATTAAAAAATCTTTACAATTTTTGATTATTTTTTAATTGTTTCAAAACTTCTGAATATCTCTTAAACATGTCATTTTTTTCTAAAATTATCATTCTTTTTCAAAGTTTAAGAAAGAAATTAAAAATGTTGTGTTATGTTTTTAAATTTTTTCTTTGAATTCATTACAAAACAATAATTTAAAATTTGTCCATGAATCTTTTAAGAACATATTTTTTATTCTCTTGACACCCTGAAAATTCAATTCGCCTACAAAATTGTTAAAACCTGAAAAAATAAAAAATTTTGTTTAATAGTCTTTTATATTCCTTTTCCACACACCTTGAAATTTTCAAAACCTAAAATTATGCTTCTAAAATAAAACCTGAAGCATTAAAAATTGTTCCGGAAATATTGGAAAAATGTAATCTCCTCAAATCTTCTATAAGAATTAAAAAGCTTCTATATTTTTCGAATTCTTTATAATAAGTTTTTTCCATAAATGAATTTTTCTTATTTACTGAAAATCTAAGAAAGTTTAAAGATTATAGTTTGGTAGTGAAATTTTAAGAACAGAAGTATTTCTAATTATTAAACAATCATTTAAAATTTAAATTTTCTATTCTGTCTTTGAATGTAAAATGAAGCGAAATGCTGATAAGGATCCGCGTTAATCTCGAAGATTTATTCCTCAGAGGGCCTTTTTAAGGGCAGAATTAAAAGTTAACAAGAAACGCTGTTTTTAAAAACTTCTAGAAGGTATTAACTGCTTCCAAAGAGATTTACGGCTAGAATTTCTGAACGGACATTATTGTACCAAGTTTACAAGTCTCAAAGCACTACAGTCGACAAAGCAGATACAGATGGAGAAAGAAATAAAAATTGTAAGAAACATTCCGCTGCTCCACTTTTCCAGGTTCTTTGTAGAAATTTAATATAAGGAAACATTTTATAAAAATGTTTGTAGAATCAGAATCAGAATTCATGTATACTTTAGATATATTTAAGTTATTTTAGTTGAGTTTTGACTGCTTGCAAGTAAAGGATATCCATTATTATAAGATTTTTATTAAAATAATTTTAATTTAAAAACAAAAAATTTTGGTTTATTTGTATTTCAAAAGCTTAAAATATGTAATTGCACGCTTTGCAGGTCAGAAATATTAAATAAATATTATATTATATCTGTAAATAAAGACCCCTCTCTTTCGTTCCGCTGGGAATCGAACCACAGACCCAGCGTTTGCCGGTCGGGTATTCTCACCACTAAGCTACCGGAGAGATTGAAAGCATAGCATAAAGGCAAGAGCACCCGATCGGCAATCGGTAGACCTGTAGTTCGATTCCCAGCGCAGACAAGCGGAGGGATCTTTCTCACAGATGAAATTTAATATTAAAATTTAAGAGAAAACGAAAAATTCTAAAGTTCAGGGGTATCTTGGATCAATAGCGTTAATTTATATTTTCAGGTAATGCTTTGATGTCAAAAGATTTTCGGAAATTTTTGGAACTACAGCATTTTGAAATTTAAAGTCGACGTTTCTCACAATTTTTATATTTCTGACATTTTCCCCGGACTTTGATGAAATTTATAGGCGCTATGCATAACAAAATTCTGCTTTATATCAAATATGAAAAAATGTCCAAATTTTCACCCAAAAAAATTATAAAAATTTTGGCATAGAATTTTTTACGGAATACACAATATTTTATTAATTATTTATTTTTTTTTATAAACACATTCCTTGTTTTTTAATATTTTACTAAACAAAAATTGATGGACGCTGATCTGGTTTGTAAGTTATGAATATTTAAGGAGCAAAATTTCAATCGGACGTTTGTGCAGCAATACTTGTATGCCGCGACGCTTGTGCCGCGCAGCAGCTATTTGAAAAAATATTTGCAATTTTTCAGTAAATTGAGGTAATTATTTTGTCATTTAATCTGAAATTCGTATTTTTTAACAAAAAATAATAAAATTTACAAGCTCGAATAATTTAATACTGTGTTCGTGTTTTTGATCGAAAAATAAAAATTTCTTTAAAAAAATCATCAGATTTCAAAGAAGATTCGTAATCCTAAAACGAGTTTAAGTTACGGTTGGCATGCAATGTTCACCAGTAATCGGTATAGATTTCAACGAAGGTTTACAATTTTGAAACAATGTTTTGTTATGTTCAGATTTTTCTCCGTGAATTTGTTATTTTAAATCAAAACATTAAAGCAATTTTATTATTTGATTTTTAAGAGAATACGCTTTGCTTTGTGTTTTTAATTTTTTAAATATTATTTCACTTGATTTTTATCGCTCATTAAAAAAAATCTTATTCGTGATTGCTGCGCAGTACAAGCATCGCGTTGCAAGCATCGCAATATAAACATCACAGCATAAGCATCGCAGCATAAGCATAACGATATGAGCATCGCGGCACAAGCATTCGAAAAGACTGCTGCTATTTAAATAATAACAATTAATTAAAAAAACAAAACAATTGAAAATTAAAAAAAAGAACCTTCAAATTTCAAAACGGGGTAGCTCCCAGAATTTCTAAAATTTTCGAAAACTCTTTGGCATTCTTGAAGACTTCTGAGTAACAGAACATTCGGCTAAACTAATGGGCATAAAATAAATCAGTACTAAGTACCAACTTTTCTAAACATTTTTTAAAAACCCAAATAGTAAAAAAAATCTAAAAAAATTATTTTTTTTTTGTTATTTTACAAGTAGTGATGGAATTTACGTCCCAAAGAAGTACTGCTACAGTAGGGCTAGAGATTAAAAAAAAAATCAAAATATTTCTGGTTTCAGCAAGTTTTTTTTAGGATAAAAGTACCTGAAAAGTCTAAATTAATTTTTTATTAAATTTCTCGAGTCCTAATAAATGTTTGAAAAAATATTACTATAAAAGTACCATTTTGTTTCTAGTATTTTTTGGGATATAAGCATCACTTGTAAACATATCAAAATAATATAATAAAATAAAATATAAGCTTTATAGTACTTTTACATCAAAAATTATTCAAGACTTATAAGTATTCACACAAAAAAGTAATAACCTACAATTTTCCTAAAAATATCCTGCTTAAAATGGACGTATTTAGCACTATTCGGGGTGCTATTTCAATAAGACCATTTGTCCAAAAAGTCCTGCTGAAATTAGACTATTTTATACTTTTTTGCTACTTTTTTGGGACATAAATTCGAACAAAAAAACATTGAATTTCTCTAGTGATTTGCATCACTATTTAGACTTTTAAAAAAATTAGGGTCAGTTGATATTTAAGTATTGATTTGTCTCATTAACACTTTCTAAATTTGAATCAGTTAAAATTTTTAATAATTCTAATCAGCAAGGGAGAAAAAAATTCTGAAAATGAGGTCTAGTGGAAAAGGAATTATACGAACTTTGAACTTGCATTTTCAAACAAGAATAATTTCATATCGAAAAAGACGAATTTACATAAAAAAGATGAATTTTCAACTAAAAACACCAATTTTCAACCAAATAGTTGAATTTTCTCTTAAAGGTATAATTTTTAACAAAAAAGACAGAACTAATTTGGAACCAAATAGATAAATTTACAACCAAAAAGATTAATTTTCAACTAAAGTGATGTAATAGATCTTTAACAAAATATGAATGACCTTTTAACAATATCGTGGAATTTTCCATAAATAAGATTCATTTTCAACCAAAAAAGTTGAATTTTCAATACAAAAACATAAATTTTTAATACAGTAGCAAGTTCAATATTTTTAACAAAATACATGAATTTTCAGACTAACAGTTGAATTTTCAACTAAAAAGGTAAATTTTTAACCAGAAATGTAATAGTTATATTTTCACTTAAAAAATACATTTTCACCAAAAAAACAACGATTTTTTACAGAAATAGTCAAATTTTAGTTTGATAGAGGGTTGAATTTTCAACCCTCATAAAAAAATGGATTTTTAACAAAATTGTGGAATTTTCTACGAATTCGCATTTTTGTTAACAAGAACAAAAGTAATTTTTTACTAATTAGATTACCTTTTAAAAACGACAAAAAATAATTTATAAACAATTAGAATAATTTTTAACAAATAGATGGACTTTCGCGAAAAAAAATTATTTTTTTACTAAAATAAAGGCTTTTTGACCAAAAAATAACTTTTTAACAAAATCGTGGAATTTTCTACAATGGATTAATGATGAACCAAAAGAGAAAAATACTTAACGAAAAATGTAGTAGTTGATATTTCATCTAAAACAGATTTTATTTTGAATCACAGCAATTCGAATTCAACCAAAAATATAAATTTTTAATATAATAATCCAATTCCTTACTAAATAGTTGCATTTTCAACTAAGAGATATAAATTTACAATAAAAAATGGAATAGTTAAATTTTCGACCCGAATTAAAAAAAATAAGGACTGTTATAGTTAAATTTATAGTTAAAAAAATTAATTTCTTTCAAGTTGAATTTTGCTGGAAAAAGATAAATTATTACCTAAAAATGAGATAGTTAAAGTTTCTGTTAAAAAATTATTTTAAAACAAGCAAAAAAAACAATTTTTGAACTAAAAAGAAAATGAATTTTTAACAACATAGTTCAATTTTCAAACAAAGACATTAATTTCTTACCAATATAGTTTAATTTCAAATCCAAAAAGACGAATTTGCAATAAAAAATTACTTTTGATCTAATTTGATGAATTTCCTACAAAGTAGATTATTTTTCATCATATAAATAGTTGAATTTTAAAACCAAGCAGATGAATTTTAAATGAAAATTAATTTTCTACAGAAAAGAGTTTAAAAAAAGTAAGTTTGAACAACAACAAATTTATATAGTCGAACATGTTTACTGCTTAATCAGTCAAACTTACGATTTTATCAGAGCCTAAATACAAAGGATGATAAAAATTAAATATTTTCGTAACTGTTTCCAATTTATAGTGTAGTATTTAATCGGGAGGGACTTTATCCCGATCCCAACAGGAAATTTTTCTTTTACTATGAATAAAAAAAATTGTTATGGTAAGTATTTTAAATTGTTAAAAAATTGAAACTTGTTTCCTCCGTATTTTTATTCCACATTTTCTTTTCATGATATGAAAATATCTTTGAAGGAATTCATCTCTGATATATTTATATTTTATATCTAGAAAATACGAATGTAGCTCATAAAAGTTACGGTTATTTCACGGAGTTAGCCAACTTCTTTCTGCATTTTAGTGCACCTCTTTGCATGATTGTTAGAATCTGAATATTTCAGACTACATATGTTTTCAAGTCTTGCGATAAACATAATTGATAAAAACGACGTTTATCTATAAATGTTTAAAAAAACAAGATCCATTTCAATCACATATTTTTTCGCAGCGCCACCTCAGTGATATAATACAAACTAGATTTTATGCATTTTAAGTATCGGTAATCAGAGTGCCCTTTGCAGTGGCGGACCGGCATGGGGGCGCAGACGGGGTTCCTCAGCCCCCTTGGCTGGCGCCCCCTAAGCCATGACAAGGCCCACAAAAAGATTATATTGTTTAAATAAATAAATATATGTTAGGTTAAAACAGAAAGAGTGACAAAATATCCAATAATATCCACGATTTACACTTGTGCTTCTATAAGTAATTCAAAAAAAGTAAAAAGTGTCCTCCAATTTATTTTCACCCATAATATCCCTAAGAAATTCCCTAATGCATGTTTTGGATTCTATTGAAGAAAATATTTTTTTAATGAATAATAAATTATTCATATTGAAACAGTAAAAGTGGAACGAATATTCCTGTCATCAACTACACCAAGGCATTATAAATTCATTTGTTTTCGATGCAATCCAACATATATTTATTGATTAAAAATCTATAGGACACCTTAATGCATTTTTTGTAGGCGCCCGCTAATATATTGATTTTTTACATATATTAACTTTCGATGGCGTCTATACGAACCTTGAGGAAGTTTCCAGATCAACTTATTTATGTAAAAAAGTATGACTCCATTTTCGCTTACAAATATGAAAGGGGGCAACTCATTTAATTTATTACAAAATGTCGACTTATTATCGGCTGCATTTAATTATTTTAGTAATTGTTAAGATTAAACTCAATTTTTATATTAAAAGGACTACATATTTAAAAGATTTAATTTTTTTTTCAATGCTTTTTTTAAAGATTAAAACGAAGATTAAAATAAAAACAACGCGTTTCATAAAAAAGCATTATTAAAGAATTTGGGGCACTTTGTGGGTGAATAAATTTCGTCTATTTATTTTTTCCCTAGTCTGCATCTTTCGCCCCAAAAATTCAACATTTTAAACTTTTTATGTTGTTTTTTACAAATAAAGTATAAACTACTCATCCTATTAAAACGTGATTAACATATTTTTTTTGCACCAGAATATTTTATTTCTTATTATTTTTGTTGTTTGATCCAAATATTGAATTTTCGAAATTTCAACAAAATTGAAAAGGTCGTTATGACATTTTTGGAAGGGTGGAAGGGGGTGGGGGGTCTTATACACTTCTAATATGTTCAGTTTACACTCCGTAGAAACAGTCACCCCCAGTATTGGGCCCCTCGCCGCGCCCCTGGGTACCAAGTCTGATTCTATGAAAATATTTTATTTAATGCTTTTTATGTTATTGATTGGTTAATTATATTATTAACTAAATAATTTTGTTTACAATATGAAAATATATAAAGATTAAAGTTAAATATTGTTTTTCTAAGAAAATAAATTTATTATTTGTTCTGAGGTTTTGTTATTTAATATAGGATATGATTTTTATAATAAAAGTTTATCTATATTTAAAATTTCCATATCCCAATTTCATAATTTTTAAAATGTTTTAAATGTTTTGAAATGATTATCTGAACTGCATCTTCAAATTTAAATTTCGAAATGTTTTAAGTTTTTATTTAATCATTTTAAAAGATTATTAATACTTCAAATTTTTAGCTTCATATAGGGTAAAAATTATTTAGATATTTCAATGAAAACAATTTATTACTGCTTTTTATATTATGGATTGATTAAATTACTACTGACTATTTGATTTTTTTTAAACTAAATATAAATTGTTTTCAATTAATTCACCTAAATTAATTATTTGCATTAGGATTATGTAATTAAATATTGGCTATTATATATATATAATAAAATTGATTTTTTGTTCAAAATATCTCCATTAGAATAATTTTTTCTAATGTTTGCGATGTTGTAAAATGGATATCTGAATTCAATTTTCAAAATTATATGAATTAGATATTAATGGATTCTGCTAAAATCTATATTTTCAGACTTAGTTAGAAGCTTATAATTATTCAAAGTTGAACAAAGACATTTTCAAATTTAAATAATATTAAAAGTGAATATTATTTTAATGTTTCAATGAAAAGAATTGTTTAAAGCTTTAAATTATTGGAGTTTTCAATGAAAATAATGGCCTAAACCTTCTTCTCTTTTGAAATAAAGATTAAATTTAAGATTTTTTTAATTAACATGAATTGATTATTTGCTTTCAGATTATGTAATTCAATATTAGGCACTACTTTTCAAATATAAGTTTATTTTTTGTTTAGAACACCTCTATTACAATTATGCGATTTTTCTGATGCTTGTGAAGTAAAATGAGTATCCAAGTTTCAATTTCAAAATTATAAGTAAATAAATCAAATTTAAGAAATGAAAGCTAAGATTTGAAAAATATATGAAGTAAAAATTATTTAAATATTTCAGTAAAAATGATAAATAAATGCTTTTCATATTCTGAAATAATAAATTAATTATTAGCTGAATAATTTTTTCGAAATTTTAAATTAAATAAAGATAATAATTTAGCTTCAGAAAATTAGGTGACATAAATTGATTATTATTTGAATAATAAAAGTTTATTCATATTCATATATCCCTATTTCAGTTACTTAATTTTTCAAATGATTCTGATTTTGTAAAATGAGTATCTGCAATTAATTCTTAAATTTATATGTTAATGTGTTTTTATTTCTTTTAAAACTAGTATAAAAGATTACTAATAATTCGAGTTTTCAGAATGAAAGTAAAAATTTAAAAAAAAATAGAATAAGACGATTTCAATGTTTAAATGAAAATCAAAGTTTAATGTTATTTACGTTATGAGTGCATTAATTATCATCTGACTTTTTCACATTATTAAATTAGATAAAGATTGAATTTTAATTTCTTTTAATTAATTAAGATTAATTTATTATTTACTTCAATTTTATGTAATTTAATATTAGTTATAATTTGTATAATAAAAGTCTGTAAATGTTTAAAATACCTCTATTCCAGTCACATTTTTTTAAAGTTTCACGATGTTCAATGCGTATCTAAATTATGATTTTAAAATTATGTGCGAATATATTTTTATTTTTCCTGGAATATTTTAAAATGTGACAAATAACTCCAAGATTATGAAAAATGTAGAATAAAAATTATTTGAATGATTCACTGAAAATAATTCTTTAATGCTTTTTATGTTATAAACTGATTAATTATAATTATTAGCTAATATTTTTCTTTTACAATATTAAATAATATCCAGATTGCATAAAATTTTCTGTCAATTAAGTAACATAAATAGGTTATTCACTTTAAGGTTATGTCATTAAAGGTTACATATGTTTTTTATAATGAAAGTAATTATTTAATGCTTTTAATGTAATTGAGTCATTAATTAATTATCAGCTGAATAATTTTGCTCACAATATGAAACTTGACTCAAATCTAAAATTATATAAAAAAATTTTAATCTTCGAATTATATCTCGCTCTCTAATATTACTAATAGTAATAGTAAATTCTATGTTATACATGGATTCATTTAATACATTATTTTAGATTCTAATTCTACAAGAAAGTTAATTTTCAACGAAGAAAAATGAATTTACAATTAAATATTTATTTTCAGAGAAAATTGTTGAATTTTCATTAAAAAATGAATTTTCAACAAGAAGGTTAAAACTTGTTACAAAATCGTTTAATTTTCTGACGTATTGTTGAATTGTTAAGACAAAAAGACAAGTGTTCTACAAAACAGTTGAATTTTCTAAAAAACAAAATAGCTCTATTTTCATTGAAAAACATTGATTTTCAATCACAGAAAAACGATTTAGCAACAAAAAAGTTGAATTTTTAGAAGAATATTTTAATTTCATACGATATATTATAAGTTTCTACCAAAGTAGTTGAATTTTCAAGAAGAACTATGAATTTCTAATAAAGAAGTTATTTTCTGACCAAATGGTTGTATTTTCTATTTGAGAAAATGAATTTTCTACGAAAAAGTTGAATTTTTAACATAAAAATATTAAGTTTTATCAAAAGTTTATTTTGAACTAAATTGTTGAATTTCCAAGCCATAAAGTTGAATATTTAACAAAAAAGTTGATTTAGGAGTAAATAGTTGATTTTTCAACTAAAAGAATAAATTTAAAAATAATGCATTTTGCATAAAATAATTTCACTTTAAACGAGGTATTCGATTTTTTAACAAAAAAATTAATTCCTAACGAAATATCTTATACTTTATATTTATACACACACACACACACACAACCATTTAAATTTGACCAAGAAAGATGAATTTTCTACAAAACAGTTGATTTTTCAACAACAAAAAAAAAGTAAATTTTGAACAAAATAGTTAAATTTTCCACTAAAATGATGAATTTCAAATTGAAAAATGCTTTTTTACCTAGTAGTTCAACTCTAGATTTAGGAGTTGTTTAAAAAAATTAATATTCAATGAAACATTTAAATATTCCATTTTTTAACGAAAAAATAAGTCAATTGTTCAATTTTCCAACCAAAAAGTTGATTTTTTAATAAAGTGTTAATTGTTAACTAAATATTTAAATTTTCAACCAACAAAATGCATTTTTATAAATTAGTGAAAGTTTAAACCAAGTATTTA
>NC_046662.1:11424902-11432665 GCF_010883055.1 Belonocnema kinseyi | reverse complement strand
AACTAAACATGTAGGACATTGTGTTTGAAATGAAAAAGATTTTAATTTTTAACAAAATTATGAATTTTTAAACAAAAAAAAATCATTTTTGACAAAAATAGTTGAATCTTCAACTACAAAATCCTTTTTTTTACAATATAATTCAATTTTTAACCAAGATTTTGATTTAAAAAATAATCATTTTCAGTTTTTAATCATTTTTGCTTTAAATGAAAAAGATGTTAATTTTTGCTAAATAAAGTTAAATTCGATCAACAAAGTTTAATTATCCATAAAACAGTTCAATTTTTAAGAAGAAAATGTGAATTTTCAAAACAAAACAAAAAATAATTTTGACTCAATTGTTGAATTTTGAACTAAAATGATGAAATTTTAATGAAAAACTTCATTTGCGAGCAAATAGTAGAATTTGAAACTAAAATGATAAATTTAAAAAATAAAAAATAAGCATTTGATGAAATAGTTGAATTTGATTCTAAAATACTCAATGTTTAAAAAGAAAGTTGATTTTCTACAAACTGATGAAATTTTAACTGAGATGATGAATGTGCAATCAAAAAAGATTAATTTTTAACAAAGTGAATGAATTTTTAAACAAAAAAGATCAATTTCAAATCAAACGTGGAATTCTTACATGTTCAGTGGAGAACATTCTCAAATCGAATAAATATATTTTTGAGCAATCAAGATTAATTCTGAACCAAAAATATAATCGTAGACGATTAATTCATTAACACAGAAGACAAATTATCAATAGAAAACTTGAATTTTCAACCAATAGTCTACTTGAATTTTCCACTAAAAAAAGATTAATTTCTAACCATATGTTAAATTTTGAACTATAAAATATAAATTTTAAAACCAAAATCGGAGGAAGTAATTTTTTTTTTAAATTCATTTTTAACAAAAATTGAAAGAATTTTTTATTTTTAGCCATATAATTACTTGAAACCGTTAAAAACAGAATTTCGAAAAATTTATCCTTATCGAGTTTTCATTATCATTTCTTCAATTCTAGTGAACCTTCCTTGAAAGAGGAGAGACAATTTAAAGTAGATAATTTTTTTTGTACTTTATTTTCTTTTAGAGTCGAAACTCTATTATCCAATTTAAAAAAAGGCATTTTCTGCAGGATAGCTTGGACAAGTGTCAGCACCAGAACGAAATTTAGAGCCGTTTAAGGTTGTTTTTAACACATGAAGGACCATGCCGTGGCCGTCCATTACGTTCAGTTGTGATGAAGAAAATTACGACTTTAGCAGAGAAATACGTCAGTTCTTTCGAGACAAATGAAATTTGCCAGGGCACGAAGCTAACAAATTATTTTCTTGACTTAGTAGTAAAAATGAAATTAAAACGAGAACTTTTTAATAGGCCAGATTACTTTCGTCAAGTTTAACAAATATTTCATCCAATTATTAAGAAGTGCATGGCACCATTTTCGATTATTTATCGGAACTAACGCAATCTCGAAACGATTGTTTTTAAGATTATCTGAATATTTTATTTATTAGTGATAATAATCCATGCAACAAAGTCAGATTTTACTGGTTCACCAAGTATAATTCCGTCAGCAGTGTAAATAATTTTAAAAGTACTATTAGATGGAAAATATTTTTTTTTTAATTTAATCATTTTAAATAAGCGCGCCAACTGCAGCCTATCCAGCTGTTGGTCCAAAGCATGCGCAAAACGGAAAGATGCCAAAATTGATTGTGCTTTGAGAATTTAATGAGCATTCATAAGCATTTTCAATTAGGATTTAAAAAATCATGTTTTCCATCTTTATTATTTATAATTGAAATATTTAAATTTCCGGGGAAAATATATTGCTCCAAATTGGAAAGGGCTCTTAATTTAAATGATAAAAGAAATCAAAGTAACTGAAAAAATATTATTCACATTAAACATTGCCTTATTCAGAATTACTACAATATGAATTTTCAACACAAAATATAAATTTATAACCCAAAAGATTCATTTTCTACAAAAAAAGACGCATTTTCCACAAAGCACGTGAATTTTCATCTAAAAAAAATCAATTTCCAACCAAAATTGAAATATTTAAGTTACTAGAAAAATGAATGTTTAAGAACAAGAAAAAAAAGCATTTTTCAAAAAAATATTGTTAAGAGAATGTTGAAATTTTTTTTTAATTTCCAAACTGGTCAAAAATGAACATGGGAGATTGTAAGAAAATATTTTTTATTTTGCAGGATTAAAAAAAATGGTAGCAAAAATTTTAGGAACAATTCGAGATTTTTAAATAAAAGTTTAAAGCTTTTCAAGGATTTTTAAACTATTTAAAACAAAAATCATTTAACTTTTGATTTTAGAAGTGTTCAGTTTATAACAAAAATGCAATCCTATTTTTAATATTTCTAGTTTAAAATTGCTTAAAATGTCTTGCAGATGAGTTTTTATTATTGAGAATAAAAACATTTTTAGCATTAGAGTTCGAATTTTTAACTTTCATTGACCTTGAAAACTGTTAGCAAACCGGCAAAAAACCTAGAAATGACCGGGATTTTTTTCGATTAAAACGGCCACCATGAATTAAATTTTCAGTTTAAGCAATCAATTTTCAACCAAAAAAATTAATTTTTAACAAAATAATTTAATTTTAATCTAAAAATATGGATTCTCTACAAAAAAAAACAGTTTCAATCAAATAAATAAATTTGCAACTAAAAAAGAAAAATTCACAAACAAGAAATATAGAATAGTTCAATTTGCAGTTAGAAAAGTAAACTTTAAACTACAAAAAAAACGAATTTTCAGCAAAATTATTCTTCAACTAGAATTATAAATTTTCAAGAAAAAATGGAATAATTATATCTTCAGCTTAAAAAATTAATTTTAAACTCAAAGAAACGAATTTTCTGGCAAAAAAATTAATTTTTAATTACAGTGATGAATTTTCATCCAAAAATATGACTGTTGACCAAATCGTGGAATTTTCAACCAAAAAGATATATTTTATACCCAAAATATAATACTTTAATTGTCAATTAGTAAAATAAATTTTAAACGAAAAAAGTAACGAAATTTACAACAAAATAGTTCAATTTTAAACCTCAAAAATTAATTTTTAAGCAAACAGATGAAGTTTCCACTAATTAGAGTACTCTTCTATATAAAAAGGATTTTCAACAATTAAGTAAACTTTCACCTCCAAAAGATAAATTTTTAACTAAAAATAGATTAATTAAATTGGCAGTAAAATACTTCATTTTCAAAAGAATCAATGTAAATTTTCAAACAAATAGTATAATTTTCAACCAAGAAGATTAAATTTCTAGCAAAAAAAATGAGCTAAAAAAATAGAAGAGTTACATTTTCAGTTTAAAAAATTAATTCTTAAGGATTCTGAAAAGTGTCTCGATAATAAAAAGAATTTACTTAAAATTCATAAGACAATTTTAAATTACTTTTGACTTAAAAAACTGAATTTTAAGAGAATATTCAAAAAGAGTTCAAGAGATTTAAAAAGATTTCTCAATTTGTCACAACAGAATCTGGAAGTTTTGTGTGACATTGTTTTATTTTTCAGAATTTTAAGAAAAATTTTGATAATTTTACAAGATTTTTCGAAAAATTAAACGTTTTGAAAATGGTTAAATAATAATTAATAATAATCGAAATTAGTTTGAACAGAAAGTTTGAAAAGGTATCAAATCATTTGAAAACATTTCTAAAAATTTCAAAAATATCTGGAATATTTTTTACTTTAAAAGATCTTTCCAACTTATAGGAATATATGTAACATTTTGCAAAATTCTAAAAAATCAGAAACGAATTTTTTAAACACCTGACAGCCTAAACATTTTTTAAAACAAATTCTTTTAAACTAATGCTTTTATTACGAATTCCAATATTAGGCTGAAAATTCATCTTTTTTGTTAAAAATGCAACTGGTTGGAAATGTATCTTTCTTGGTTCAAATGAAACTTCTGGAAAATTATTTATTTTTCAAATAAAAATAATCGATCAAAAACTCGTAAATTAAACAAGAAAAATACAACTTTTTAACAAAAAAGTTGAATTTGATACCAAGAAAGTTTTTTGAATCAATAAAGAAAAATTCTTTTAACCAAATAGTTAAGTTTTAAAATCACAAAGACGAATTTTCGCAAAAAATTTGAGTTTAAAACACAAAAATATGCATTTTCTACCTCAATAATAGAATTTTCGACTTAGAAAAGGAGCTTTCAACAAAAAAAGTGAATTTCCAAAAAAGGCAATTTTTGAAAAAAACCGACCAATTTTCAACTAAAAAAAATTTAACAGAAAATAGAATAGTTTAGTTTTAATCTACAGATATAAGTTGTTCATGAACCAAAATAAATTTACAACGAAATAGTTTAATTTTCTACCTAAAAGGACGAATTTTCAAATATAAATATAATAGTTAAATTTTCAATTTAAAAAATCAACAAAATATTATAATTTTGAACCAAGTAAATGAATCGTCAAACAAGAAAATTTTAAACAATAGTTTAACTCATAAGGAAGTATTTAAATTTTTAAACCAAATATACGATTTTTTTAAGAAAGTAAATCAACTTTCGATTAAAAAAGTTCAATTTCCAATCGAAAATTTAACAATTTCTCAGTTCAAATACTCATTTAAAACTAAAAGGACCAAATTTTCAAATAAATAGTTTAATTTGCAACCAAATAGATGCATCTCAACATGAATAATTAATTTCAAACAAAAGTACGTCAAGTTTAAATCATCTGGTTGAATTTTCAACCAAAAAAGATTTTTTAATAAAAAAAAAGTTTAATTCAATCAAAAATAAGTATTTCCAACAATAGTTGCATACTAAACCAAAAAAGGAACCAAATAGTAAAACTCTCGGCTATAAAAGATACATTTTTGAAAAAAAGCAGAACTGCTAAATTTAAATTTCAACCAAGTAGATAAAGTTTTAAACAGAAATCATAATTTTTAAAAACAAAAATAAATTTTCGATTAAAAAAAATGACTTTTCCACAAAATTAATTATTTCAATTAATTATTGATCAATAAAAAAAGTAACAGTTGGATTTTTAGCTAAGAAATTTATTTTTCATTGAAAAAAAGGAATTATCGGAATTGCCAAACAGTCGAATTCAACGAAAAAGGCGTTTTTGTAACAGATAAGTTTAATTTTCTACGTAAAACGAAGAATTTTGAACAAAAATATGAATGTTCAAACATAAATTGAATAGAATTTTCGATTCAAAAAAATTAATTTTCAACAAAACATTAAAAATTTTAATCAAATAGATAAATCATCTACCAATTTTTTTTTATAAATTAGTGTAACTCATAACGAAGCAGTTAAATTTTCACCCAAGAATACGATTTTTAAGAAAAATACCTGATTTTTCAACCAAACAGTTAAACCTTCAACTATTAGAGATAAATTATTTTCAATTAACAAAAGAGTATTAAAATATTTATTGAGAAAATAATAATAAAAAAAATAATTTTCAAGAAAACAGTGAAATTTTTAAGAAAATTAAACTTTTTAAACAAAAACAATTTTTTTAATATAAACTAACTGAATTGATAAATAAAATATTTATTATCAACTTTTTAATTTTGTTCCACTAAATTCAAAAAATTTATTCCCAATTATATCATTCCTGAATTAATTAAACGAAATTCAAAGGATAGGAAAGGCTTCCAATCACAAAAGGAAGCAGGGTCTGAAAACTTTAATTAGGTAATAGCTTAGAAATCATGTCGAATTGCTTGTTCAGCAATTAATTATTTAATTAAATCTGCCAGAACATAAAATGAGAAATAAAGAAAATGTGAATTGTAATTCAGCATAATTGGCTTTTCCGGCGGGTTATAATATTTCATTAATGAAGAAGTTTTTAATTTAATTTTTAATGCATTACCAATTTGTACATCATTATATTCATTCTGATTATTAACTTATGATCAAAATAAAAAAATTCATTTTCTACTAAAAAATAAAGAATTTTGAAAAAAAATTTAACTAAAGCAATTAAGTTTCCATGGAAATGATTAGTCTTTAACTAAAATAGATATCTTTCAGGTCAAACATTCATTTGAAATAATTACTGTTAAAAAAAAAGTTTAATTTTTTAATAAATATTTTATAAATAAATAGTAGTTCAAATTAATAAATTCTTTGATTTTCAGACAAAGAGATCAATTTTTGACTGAAATGATAAACCATCAACTAAAACCATGAATTTTGAAGAGAGAAGATCAACTTTCTATCAAGTATTAAAATTATTAACTAAAAATGTATATTTTGAACCCAGACGTTAAATAATCTACTAACAAAGGTCAACTTTCAACCCAATAGTTACTTTTTCAACAAAAATAATGAATTTAAGCCAAAAATATGACAGTTAAATTTCCTGTTCAAAAAATTAATTTTTAAACTAAAATGATGAATATAAAATCAAAAAAGTCAATTTTCTACTAAGAACCAAGTAGTTGAATTTTCTACCAAAAAATATGAACTCACAACGGAAAATGTAATTTTTTAAATTTTAAATTAAGAAAAATTGAAGCGAACCGAAAAGGAAAAATTTTTAACAAAATCGTTAAATCCTTAACCAAAACAGATTAATTTTAAAATCAAAAAGATACATTTTTAACAAGAATTGAATTTTCAAGCAACTAAGATTATGCATTTTAACAAAAATAGTTCAATTGTCAGACCGAAACATTAACGTTTCACAAAAAAAGCGAATTTTGAAATAGTTCAAATTTCACCTAAAAGGATTAATTTAATTTTAAAATTCTGTCTCAAACAAGAAAATTAATTTTTAAAAAAGTGGTCCAACCAAAAATATTTATTTTAAACCAAAAAGAAGAATTTTCTATGAAAAGACGACTTTCAAGAAAAAAGTTACATTTCAAACTAAATTTTTAAATCTTTAGCTAAAAAAATTTTAAATTTCAATAAAAAGTAAAAGAGTTTAATTTAAAGTAAGCAAGATCAATTTTAAACTGAAAAGCTATGAATTTTTTTAAAAATAGTTTAATTTTTTTACCAAATAAAAATTAATTTTTCACACAATATGTTGAATCTTTAACAAAAAAAATACGAATTTTCAACCAAATAGATGAATATTTAAATAAAAAAGATAAATTTCTAACGAAAATTAAAATATTACAATTTTCAGTTACAAAAATTAATTTATCTGCAAAAAAGACGAACTTTGTAAAAAGAAAAATATATTTTCGACAGCCAGGCAGACATACATACATACATACATACAAACACATAGATGCATACATACATACATACACACATGCACACACACGTATACATGACACGTTTGCATAGACAGTCAGACATACAGGTATACAGGGTCTTAAATTTTTATTTAAAAAAACGCATTTATTTATTTATTTATTTATTGATACGGACAAATTTTGGGACGATATAACAGAAATTTAAAAAATTTAATGCATTTTTGAACGATCCTTATCTAAACGGTTATGACTTGGACTCGAAAAGCTTAGTGTCAAATGTAATACGAGATGATCCTCTATCTCGTTTTATTTTGTTTGAAATACGACCATTTTTAGAACCGAGTTACTTGGACATTCTTTTTTATTTTTCGTCTCATTTCGTCTCAAAATTCGAACATTTGTTTCGAAGTTTCTATCTTTTAATCATTGGAACTTTTTAATACAATCATTTCTAACGTTAAATTTTAATTTTTCTAACGCCTGATATTGCGAATCAAAGAAAAAATGTAAAGAATTTTCATTAATA
>NC_046662.1:11417678-11424802 GCF_010883055.1 Belonocnema kinseyi | reverse complement strand
AGTTTAGTATTCTCAAATTTAAAAGTGACTTTATTGTGCAGATTGTGAATTTTAAACTTATTCGTGTGATTTAGAATATGAGCTGGAATAAGGGCTTCTTTGTGACATTTAATTAAAAGCGTACGTTGTTCTTTCAAAATGACGAGTCGACGTTGAAATTTAATCCATTTGTCCTTGTCACTTCTCACGTTTTCACCATAACTTGTCGAAATATAAGACAGGTATCCCATTATTAACAGTACGTTACTGACCTTGTAGTTAACAAATATACAAAACAATTGTAGATACAGCAGATCCAAACTGTTTTTCCTTTCTTCGACCGTTTTAATTTTCAATCAGTATTTTAGCTAAATTCAGCAAATATTCGGTCTTACGGTCAATGATAAAATCAAAATAAAATTAAATAAAATAAATTTAAAAATCGTTCCAACTAACAGAATTATAGAGCTCTTAAATATATTTAATAGTATCGATGAAAACATTCAATTTACTCTTGAAAAAGAAAATAACAACATCTTAAGTTTCTTACATTTGGAAATTCAAAGAATACCTAGTGGAAATTTAATCACAAACTGGTTTAAGAAACCATCTTGGTCAGGTTGTTACTTAAATTATGAATCCTATCATTTTTTCAGTCAAAAAATAGGATTGATTAAAGGTTTAGTGGACAGATGCATAAAATTAAGTGATGTAAAATATAGAAAAGATCATTTAGACCAATTGAAAACTACATTACAATTAAACAATTATCCCTTGCTGTTAATAGAAAATGTCATCAAAGAACGTATGAATGAAATATACAACACTTCCATTATAGAAAAGAAGAAGAAAAAATGGTTACAAAATTACAAAAAAACTGATCTAAAAGTTACCTTACCATATGTTCAAGGCCTTTCTGAAAGATTACGAAGATCCTTAAAAAAATATAATATTAACGTTTATTTTAAAAATAACAATACTTTAGAAAAATTATTGAGTAACAAAAAAGATTCTGAAACAATAGAAAATTTGTCTAATGTGGTTTATTTAATAAAATGTAATGGTTGTCAAAAACACTACATAGGTAGTACATAGGAAATTTAGTCATGCTTTTGATTTTGCTAATATTAAAATCTTGGCCAGAGAAAATAATACTTTTAAAAGACGTATCATTGAATCAATTTTTATTAATAAATATATCAACATTTCAATAAATTTAAAAACTGAAATATTGAATATAAACCAAATTTATCAAAGCATTATGCATTAAACCCCCCTCCCTCTTTTTAAATTCTTCCAATTAAATCAACTTAATTTATTCAATCTTATATTCTAAAGCTTTGGCGCGACTTTTCATCAGAGGTTTATTAATATTTGTCACCTCTGTAATCACGACTTTTCATAACAGTCAGTCTTGTATCGTCCGTCCGTAAACATCGTTTCAATTATGTGACATTTTTCATAAATTATTGGAGCCTCTCCAATATCTTTGAGGCTTCAATCAATAGAAATTTTGTCCTGTTAAAAAATTTCTTTAAAAAAAAAGAAAGAAAAATTTTTTAATGACGCTGTTTGTTTTTATAAAATATGACTTTGTTTTTTGACTCAGGTATGTTTCAATATAATAACTTTTTTATTTTTTTTCAAACCGATATCCTTTTTACGACACTAATTATTAGAACGCTTACGCTCATACAATTTTTTATTAAATTATAGATTTGTTTAGCGACTCTTGATAAAGACCCGCAGTGTTGGTCGAAACGTTGAGGATTTTTTGAAAAGAAATAAATATGTTTTTCACGTGTTATTTCGGATGCTTTTATTTTGATTTTATCATTGACCGTAAGACCGAATATTTGCTGAATTTAGCTAAAATACTGATTGATTAATATAATAATGAATATAAATGAAACAATAATTATTTTCAATCCGTAAAAATTTAATTATTTTAAATACTTACCCTCAAAAACTTAAATCTCGACCTATCTTGGTATTGAACCTGAAATATTATACTAATTTACATTTGTAATTTTAATTATAGTGGATTCTCTCAGGAAAATACAGTATTTCGAGCAAAAGGGACGAAGCATAATGACAAGTCGCTTCGGGATTCGTTTAAGTTCAGTTTAAATAAGGACAATTTTAAATGAGGAAATTTAAATTGTGGCTTTTCAAAGATCCCCACTGAATAAAAACTGTAAAAATGACAAGCGGCAAGACCATCGATATAAAACATCATCTGCAAAAAGAACACCTAAAATTTAAAGAAATTTAGCCATCAGTGGGGAATTCTAAAGCAAGATTTTTAAAAATTTATAATTGATTTTCTGATTTTTGTCATTAAAACGTTTTGATAACCAAACCATGGTTTTATAATAATTCATGAAATCCGGATACACCACAATTGGATTTTTATCTATTGATATGACCCAAAAATTAATTTTTTTTGTTAGTTTTTTTTTACAATTCAGATGTTATATATAACGCATTTTTTTATTATTTATATTGGTTAATAAAGTTATTTATTTGAACAAAAGCTTTCCTAAGAAAGAAAATGATTGTGAAAGTGATTGTGAATTCTCTTTTGTTAAAGCTTTTTAAAATGTGAACTTTTCTATACTATGTTCAACACTATTATATGAAATGTATATTATATTCATTTCTGAACATCGGGCTGATACTGCTTATTCAGATATTGCAAAATAATGTGCAATTTTTTATGATTTTTTAAATATATAATCCTTATTTTACATTAATTTTTATTGTCAACGACCAGGAAAAATCTATGATTTTAATAAATTTATGTTATGATAGTTCATAATATATAATGGTATCGAAACATTACTATTTTCATCACCTTCTTTATAAAATTAAAAAGTGCACATTCTATTTAAAAAACAATTTTGATATTAAACTTTATAATGCAACTTGTGTAAAGAGCAAAGTGGCTCGAAAAAAATTTATAGATGTAAGTTAAGCGAAATTTTTTATTAGTAAATTGTTATTTCATCTATCTTTTTAAAAGTAAAAATTGTTTTTTCATTTTGAATTTATTCTTTTAAAAAAATTTTATTACGTTGTAGATCATTTTTGAATGTCCAATTTTTTGGGTAAACAAATTTTACGTCTTCATTTTTTTCGTAGCTTTTGTCATTTGCCTAAAATATTAATTTTTCCACTTTTAATCGTCTTTTTACGAATAAAACATAAAATAGAGGCCCTATCAAAAAGTAAATAATAACCCATTTGTAGATATTATTTGGTAGAACTATTTTTATATTTTAATCTATTGTCGTATCTTGTAGCACCTTCAAAAAGTATATTTTTTAATTCTAAAATTTTTAATCCTAAAATCGAAAATATACCAACTTGAAGAATTTTCAATAGTGAATTTTTAATTTTTGAATCACATATTTCAAAATAATGTTAAAAATTGCATTATTTTAAAATGTACAAATTTAAAATTGATAAATCTTCGATTCACGATCTTAAAAATGGTTCAAATTGAATTTTTTTTGTTTTAAATATTAAAAATTGAACGATTAAAAATAAAGTTAAAAATTAAATACCATTGAAATATATGTAATGAAAATTGAATAACTTCGAATTCAATATTTATACGATCCAACAATTTTAAATTGCAAATATTTAAAATGTCAACAATTCGCAATGTTTAAAATTTTGAAAGTTTGGAATAAAAAATTATGCATCAGCAAAATCCAAAAATTTGTTTACACATTCAACATTGAAGAATCTTTAAGATATTCGAAATTTCGTGATAAATAACTATAAAAATGATAAATAAACTAAATTAAACCAGCCACCGACCAATATTAAAATTGCATTTAAACTGATGCAGCTATTTTTATATTTACTTTAAATTACAATTATTATTCATTAATAATAGAATAATTATTAATGATTAATAATATAATAATGTTCAAAAATTTGTCATTGCTTTTCTTTTCAAATTTCAAAACGCCTTTCTCGTTTGAATGTTTCACACATGTATGAAGAATTCAAAAGCCTGCAATAAATATTATACACTCTCTTAATCTGTATGAGTAAGAGAGTATTTCACAGAGTCATTAGCAAGCAAAAAATTACATTCGCTCAGTGGATTTATTATTAATGTACATATTTAGGATTATTTTATGAATATGCACTTTTCAATTCAGACGTACAGAGTATATATTCAAAATTTAAATCCCCCCAAACAATAGAATAAAAAATTACAAATAAGTAAAAAAGAAAAAAATTCCTCCCACATCACGAACACATTATTTTGGCGCACCGTGCGCGCGGTTCGGTTTTCTCGCAATTTTTTGCGCGCCTAGGATGCGTGACTGTTGGTTCTCGCGCTTCGCGCTCGGGACATAAAAGAAGCCATCATAAGGAATTTACTTTCCTTTAATTTTTAATAAAATTTATATCAATATGTGAACACTTTTCAAAAAAAATAACAAGATATTATTGAATTAAATTAATTAATATTAAAAATATTGTTTAAAAGACCCACTTGATGTTCAATTGATTACTTATTCTAAAGAAGTTGTTTAAAGCAGTTTCTTGAAACGTCCAATTCTAACCTCAAATTTTGCAAACTCCTTGCGTAAATAATTTAATAGTAACTCATAAATTTAATTTTTAATCAAATTAGTATGCATTCATGAACATTTAATATTGTTGATTATTATTAAATATGATGAATATTATTAACACTAATATTATCGATTTACTTACAAAATTCAACTGTTTGGTTGTAAATTTTTATATGGAATTCATCTGAATTAAAATTAGCACATAAATTGAAAAAAGTATTCAAACAATTTAAATTATTTTTTTGTTAAAAATTTTATTCTTTGGTTGAAACCTTCATTGAGTGAAAAATCTTTTTTTATTAATATTTCAATTATTTGGTTGAAAATTCGTCTGTTTGGTTCGAAAATTTGTATTTTTTATTATAAATTATATATTTTTTAGCAAAAATGCAACTGTGTGATTAGAAAATATTTTTTCTTTTTTTAATGAAAAATTTTATTTGGTTGACAAGCCATCTCTTTTAATAGAAATTTTATCAATTTTGGTTACAAGACGAACTAGTTGGGTGAAAAATTTGAGTGACTTAGATTCTTTAGGCGATTTAATTTTTTAAATATATAATTAAAATATGTTTTGTTTGAAATATCAACGATTATATTTTTTGATTATAATTAATCTTTTACACCTAAACAGATTAATTATCAATCACAGTTGCTATTTTTCTCACGAAAGATGAAATTCATAATTAAAAAGATAAATTTTAGAAACAAAAGGCAAATTATCAAAAAAATATTTCGAACATTAATAAAAAAAAGATTTTTCAGTCAAAAATAAAAACGTTTTAAACCAAGCCATTCAATTTTCAATTAAAAAAGACGAGTTTTCTTCAAAACGGTTATATTTTTGATTCGAAAATATAAATTTTTAGCTGAAAAGTTAATTTATTTAAAAAAGTAAATGGATAATATTAAGATCATTTATGATTATTATATTTAATATTAAATTTTAATGCATATTTACTCTTTTTTTTTAAATTTAATTTATGAATTAATATTAAATTACTTACCTAAGCAATTGGAAAAGTTTGAGGTTAGAATTGGAGGTTTTAATGATCTACTATGAACAACTTTTTTAGAATAATGAATCAATTGAACAGCAAGTTAAGATATTATAAACAATGTTTTTAATATAATTCTATCGCAAAACTGAGAAATTTAATTAAAAACACGGCGAAAGTGGCCGCATCAATAATGGAAATGCAATTACACTGAGACCGTCAGCGACAGCTTGTCCCGGTTTAGGCAACTTCGTCAAGAATTTTTCCAAGTGCGGGACATTAAAATATTTTATTAAAAAAATGGCGAATTTTGCAGAAGTTCATTCACAGATTTTAGGGAGTATTTTTTGTTATTTCTTACTAGATATATAACTTTTCAGAACAAAAATAAATAGTGGTGATAAATTCAAAGGAAATTCCAAAATACTAGAAAATTTTCACTTTTTTGATTTATGTTGGAACATACAAGATAATCAGCGATATTTATTATTGTCTCAGTATTGAACATACTTTTTACGCTGTCCCAGTAATGGTCGGTTTACCTTACATTATTCGGGCATTTGTCGGCAGAAAAATCCGGTTTATTTAATGACAGTCTTTTCAGTTGGGAACTTTATTAGAATTTCAGTAACATTCATAATAAGTTGATAAATTTTATGATTTATTTTTAAAAATTTAATCGACAAATGTATATTAATCAGGCATTTGTTTATAGAAAAATTCTTTTTTTTTCTATGGTAACTTTTTGAATCAGAGTATCTAAAAAAGAAACATTTCAATCGACCGATGCGCGAAAATAATGTATTTGTTTATTGAATTTGTTTTAAAAAAATATAAAGTTTATTGACCAATTCTGACTTTTTCTGAAATCATCATAAAGTTTCCCATTAAAAAGACTGACATAAAAAAAACAATTATTGCGTCCACAGATGCTCGAATAATGCATTTGTTTTTTGTTCGAAAAAATCACAAAATTGATTAAATAATTATAAATTTCACTGCAGTTTTTATGAAGTTCCTAATTTAAAAAGTTGACATAGAAAAACAAGAGTTTTTCTATAGTTAAATACCTGATCAATGCATTTGTTGATTAAATTTGTTTGAAGAAATCATAAAATTTATGAACTTATTATGAATGTTGTTGAAATTGTCATGAAGTTTCTAACTGATAACATTAGCATTTAAAAACCCGAATTTTTCTGTCGACAAATGCCTATTTAATGCATTTGTTTCTTAAATTTGTTCATAAAATCATTAGATTAATCAACAAATTATGAATTTTTATAAAATTATCACAAACTTCCTTATTAAAGAAAATTTATATCGAAAAAAAACGAATATTTTTGCCAAAAAATGCCCTGATTTTTTGTTCATACTTGTTTATTTATACAAAAATTGACAATTTAATTCAAAAGCAGGCTGGATAAATCTGTTAGAAATATTATTAGCTTTTTTTCGAAATCGGTGAATATTTTTGGGCTGTACTTTATTTCGAACCAAAAAAGTAATTTTTTTCACACTGAGCGGCCCTCCTTTAGGTACGCAA
>NC_046662.1:11413310-11417578 GCF_010883055.1 Belonocnema kinseyi | reverse complement strand
ACGAATTTTTTATGAATAAATAAATATGACGAAAAAATGACCATTTTTTAAATTTGACGTTCCCGGTGCTCGTCAATAATAGGAAAATTGTTGTAATCGCAAAGGTTTCATAGATTTACATTATATAAAGATATTTCATCATGATACAATAAACAAAGAAATTTTGTATTAATAAATTATTTGTTGAGAATGTGTTTTCTATCATTTTCAATAATTTAACGTTTTTTAAAGTTACATTGCAAGACATTTGAATGGAAACAATATTTTAAAATAAAAACTACTCTCAAGACTATTATTGTAGATATTATAAGCAAATTTAATAAACAAATTAATTATTCAGGAATTTCTCATAAGAAAAATTCGTTTTTTATGTCAATTTTATGTAATGAGGAACCTCATGATAATTTTAGAAAATTCATAATTTGTTGATGAATTTTATGATTTTATCGAATAAGTTTTATAAACAAATAATTGGGAACTTCATAATAATTTAAGCAAAATCCATCACTATTTGATAAATTATATTTTCTTAAACAAATTTAATTTAAAAATTCATAATTTGGGCATCTGTCGATGAAAAATTCATTGTTTACGATTTCAGTTCTTTTAATTAAGAACTTCATGTTAATTTAAGCAACATTCATAATTAGTTCATCAATTTCATGATTTTTTAAACAAATTTAATAAACAAATGCATGACTTGGGCATTTGGCGACGGAAAAACTCTTTTTTTTCAATGTCAGTCCTTTTAATTAGGAACTTCACGATAATTTCAGTAACATTCATAATTAGTTGATTAATATTATGTTTTTGTTGAACAAATTTAATAAAAAAATACATTATTTATGCATTTGTCGACATTAAAACTTGTTTTTTTTTAAGGTCAGTCCTTTTAATTTCAGAAAAAGTTCTTCTTTTTTTATTCAGTACTTAGAGTTGGCCAACACAAGAGGGTTTGAATACAAGGAATGCTTTAACAATACATTTAATATATAATTATTGAAAATTATAGAAAAAACATTCTTCAAGAAATAATTTGTTTATAAAAAATTTGTTTGTTTATTGTATCATGATGGAATATTTTTATATAATGTAAATCTATGAAACGTCGGCATTGCAGCAATTTTCCTATCATTCATGAGCACTAGGAACGTCAAGTAGAAAAAATTGCAATTTTTTTCTTCTGAAAAAGTCTTAACAAAAGCGTTAATTAAATTTTTATGCAATTTCGGGATTGAATTGATAAACTGGTATTTATTGTGAAAAAATGTAGCTGTCAAATAAATCTTTCCTTTCTATTTTAGTTAGTTTTATGGTTTTCGAAATCTCGACTAACGTCAATTACATTCTTTTATGGAACATAAACGCACACCTTTCTATCACATCGTAAAGAAAAAACGATTACTGTATCGTGATTTCAGTTTCCATTAACACTGCAATCTCCTTTTATCACGTAGAATAACGTAAATTTTTCAAATAAAAGTTTGATTCAGTTACAAAAAAAAAATTTTTTTTTTTTCAATTTTCGAGTAAATGAAGAAAAGTCCATTTTTATTGTTAAAAATTCAACTTGAGTGGTGAAAATTTTTTTTGTTAATAATTTTTTTTGTTGATAATTATACTTTTTTTTAATTTTATTTTTTTCTATTGACTCCAACCATTTTTTATTTAAAATTAAAATCAGCTTTAGCTAAAGTATCAACTATTACATTTCTCGTGGAGATGTCATCTTATTTGAAAATCAATCTGCTTCGTAAAAAATTCAAAAAATTTGTAAAAATTCCTGGACTGTTTGAAAAAAATTTAACATTTTCTTCTACAATTATAAATCAACGCAAATTCTATTGTAAAACTTTCACAAAAGAATAAAACATTCTATACGTAGATAACTGTTTTTAATTAAATAAACCGTTTCTTTAACATAATCCTTTACATTTAACAAACAAAAAATGATCAATGAAGAAAACCCTTTTTAAATAAAGCAACATTTTCATTTAAACAAAAAATTGTTTAAACCAAAGAAATTTCTTTCAATCACAACAATTTTTTTGTTTGAGTGAGAGACAATCGATATTTTTCTTTGATTCAAAGAAATTTTCTTCAAACGAAAGACAAATTAGATGTATTTTATCATTCTTTATTCATAAAAATTCAAATTTCTACACACAATTATGAAAATTTTAAACTTGTAAGAAAAAATTGAAAAGTTTACAGCGCTACAAAAGCTAAAATATGAAGGTTTAGGACGACATAATTTTGATGAAAAATATTTTCAAGAAAATAAAACAAAAATTACTAAAATATAACATTTTTGAAAAATGGAAAATTCCCGAACATAAGCTCTCGAAATTGTTTACTAACGGAATTGAAATATTCCAAACTAAAACGGGATTGCACAAGTTTGCTAAATTGTCAAAATTCTGGATTTGGAAATTTATAATTTTCCGAGATATTATAGTTCCTAGAATTGTAAGTTTTTGGAATAAAGTTTTTCAGTAGTTTTTTCTTTCTTTCGGGAATTAAAATTTTTCCGAAAATTACAGTTTCAGTAATTATTTTTTCCATACACAGATGATGAAAATTTGAAAAACATAATATTAGAAAAAAAACGGTTAATTACCATTTTCTATGAAAAAACTATCTATAAAAAATCATGAAAATTGTTGGATGGAAAATGTAGTAAAAATAATCAATTAGAATTTAATCATTAAAATTTTTTGTTATTTTTATGAAAATTCATACAAGTTCTTGTAAAATTTTATCGAAATGATTTCTATGAATTTGTAGAGAACCATATCCTTGGTGGATATAATTATTATTTCCATCAGGAAATTTTGAAGTTTTCAAGAACTTTTTCAAAATTTTATGAATTTTCCAAGTTTTTCAGGTCATGTAGCAGTTCCGAATATAAAGAGAATTGTAGAGAAAATGTTTTTAAAAAGAAACTCTCCCCAAATTTGGCAATTAGTGACCCGCATTAAAGTACATCATTATAGAAGTCAATGTTCCAAAAGGAGGGTGAATAAAAGATTGAAAAAATTTGGAATGCAAGGGGTGATGTGCGAAAGTTTAACGAGATAGCTTTGTGAATATGAAAGAATCTGTTGGTTTGATTTTTTTTCCTATTACAGTTTTTTTTCTTTTTGTTTCACTTCTCTTCTATATTTCATTTCACCATTTTTCCACATCCATTCTTTCATTCTTTTACATTTGCCCCTTTCACCCCCTCCAACTCCTTCATCAATTTTTCACCCATTCCACCTTCCACTAGAATCTTTAACACATTCTCTTTCCAGCTTCCTTTATCTTCCATTCCTTTCCTACATCCTACCCATACATATTTCCATGTCTCCTCCTCTTCCTTCCACTTACAAATTCTGCACTTTCTTTTATTTTTATTTGTCCAATACATCCCCTGCCTTAACTCGTATTTCAATTTAAATCTTGCTATTCTGACCCGTCTTCTCTCTCCCAATCCTTTTTCTAAATAAGCTGGTACTCCTTCATTTTCTATAATCTTACACCACTTATTATATTTTTATCCCTTATTCATTGCCCATCTTTTCAGCAATGGCTTTTCCCTATCCTTTCTCTTCAATTCTTCATAGCTTACTCCATTCCCCTATCCTATATTTCTAACACTGAAAAAATTTCTTCTTACTTTTTGATATCTTGCTAGATCTATTGCCGTCTCTCTTCTTTCTTCTACCTCCTTCAAACACTGTGTCTCTAACTCTCCACCATTTTTCTTCCTGAACTTTGTCTCAAATTACCGTGCACCCTTTCCCGTTAAAGTACTTAATTTATTTGCGCTTCTTCTTACACTTTATATGTGGGCGTCCTTCAGGCTACCCATAGCGTCCTTCTTATGTACCTTTCTTTCAAACTTTCAATCTCTTACCTTTCCTTCGATCGAATTACCAGATTCTTCTTTTTCGATTAATTTAAACCTTCTTTTTTCTTTTCCCTATATCTGCTTTATAACCCCGTTCGCTTTTTTATCCTCTCTTTATATCAGATCTATGGTCTTCATTTGTTTGAAAGGTATATCCCAGATATTTGAACTCCTTTACTTCTTCTACCTTTACTTCCTTTCATCTTCCGGTGCATTTTTTCTTTCTTTCACCTTATTTCCTAAACCTCATTATCTTCGTCTTTTCTACATTTAAATTCAACTTCTTTTTTCATCTAATATTTCTCCGATCCTGTAATTAAGCTTGTCAACCCTTTTTCATCCTCTGTTATCCACACTATATCGCGCAAGTATG
>NC_046662.1:11366984-11413210 GCF_010883055.1 Belonocnema kinseyi | reverse complement strand
CCAAGTCAGATTCCGTAGCTCTCTCTTTTTTTCGTATCTTCTATGTTCCATCTTTTCCACAAAAAAGATACATAGAATTTACACAATTTTGGCATTAGTGTCACTTCTCTATAATCCGCAACCTCCTCTTCTTTGCCTTTTTTAACTGTCGGGACCACTACTCCTGCTTTCCATCTTTCATTACTTCTTACACCTAGACTATTTCTTCCCTTATTATGTCCTCTTTCTCATTCCTTTCTCAACCATTTTGTCCTCCGTTCCTAACCTTCCTGTTTACCTCTTCTAGTAAATCCATAACATTTTTTTTCCATTCTAACATCTGAATATCATGGTTTACTCTTACTATTTACTCTCACTACTGTCTATCAAAAGGTAGTGAATAGGTTTTGTTGTATTGCTTCTGTTTCCTACTTTAAGCTCTAGGGAAAAGATATTAATTAGAATAAACTGGTGTATAAAGATGAATTTTTATATTAAAAATCAGGGTGGTGACTGATCGAGAAACTGGAAAAGACTGTAACTTAATTAAAAAATTTTCCTGTTGCGCGCGCAAGTTTGAGCGCACTTAGGACGTTCAATACTGTATTCACCTCGCGCTACGCGCTCGGTCATTGTGTTTCCCTCACACTTGTGTACAGACTTTTTAAAATTAAAGGTCAAAGTATCGGCAACTGTCATTTTGTGATTGTGAACTCTCTTGTGTTAAAGCTTATTCGGCTTGAATGAACATATTCTTGTAACGTGCCTCGTGCTTTCAATCCGATTTTGTCAAAAATGTGAAAATTTCTACATTATATTTAACACTTTTACAAAAATGTATTGTATTCTCCTCTTTTTCGTCTCCCGTTTCGTCTTTCCACAAATTTATTTCTTTGAATTTTTAAACTTATTTTTTACGAATAAAAGAAAATCAATTTATGCTATCTAAGAATAATTACACAGGACCACAAAATGGTTTTGGGAGTCTGCTGGGATTCTAATAAGTATAATTTATGTTTTTGGGGTGACTGAGCATGAATCCATGCGCAGAATTGAGCCAGCATATCAGGATTTGCAGTAAAATTTAAAAAAATATTTGAAAACCTGGAATTTCAGCATAAATTTTGTCCCCAAACCTACAAGGTCCAAATTAAAAAGCTTTAAATTGAGAAACTAACCAGCCTCAAACTCATGAACCTCAAACTAATGAGCCCCCGAACCCACAAGCTCCATATCAACAAACTCATAAACCTCAAACTAACTAACCCCGAACCCACAAACCCCAAACCAACAAGCTTCATATCCACAAACATACAAACCTACAAAGACCAAACCCACAATACTTGAACCCACAAACTCTAAAACCTGAACCCACAAGTTCCATACCCACAAACGTACAAACCCCTAATCAACAACCCCAAAACCACATACCTCAAACCCAGAAACTCCATATCCACAAACGTACAAACCCAAAACCAACTATTCCAAACCCACAAACCCCAAACCCACAAATCCATAAATAACAAACCCCAAACCCACCAAATCAAAATTATACCAATTTCTCAATTGATATTATAAGATGTGAGTTATTTGGGTTTGTGGAATTGAGGTTGATGGGTTTGAGGTTTGTGGATTTGGGTTCTAGAGTTTGGTGTTTGTGATTTTCTTGGCGAATAAAATTTGGAGACTTAAGGTCAGTTAATGTTAAGATATATGAAGTTTTCAACCCTGACTAAATCTTCCACTTTGGTCAAGTTCTTATAATACTATTCAAAGCCCCCTTGCCTCTCACGATGAGGTGCTTGTTTAGCGTGAGTCCCCTTGACTCGTTTGGGGTTTGTGGGTTTGGGGTTTGTGAGTTTAGGGTTTGTGTTTTTGGGGTTTTTAGGTTTGTGGATATGGAGATTGTGGGTTTAGGTTTTATACGATTGTGAATATAGAGCTTGCGGGTTTGAGGTTTGTGGGTTTTAGGGTTTGTAGGTTTCTGGGTTTGTAGGTTTGTGGATATGGAGCTTGTGTATCTGGAGTTTGTGGGTTTGGAGTTTGTGAATTTAGGGTTTGTGGGTTCGGAGCTTTTTTGTTTTTTATTTGTGGGTTTGTTAAATTGGGGCTTGTAGATTTGGGGACGAAATTTATGCAGAAATTTCAGATTTTCAACCATTTTTGTGGTCCTGTGCTATTAACGAATTTGTTGAACTTTTTGGTTGAACAACTTTTGTCTCTACATTTTTTTTGTACCTTGTGCTGTTTGTCAAAGAAAAATTTTTTCATCTTGAATTTTTTTATATAAACAGAAGCTGCGCATCCTATCAAAATATTCCTCGTTATAAATTTGTATCTCTTTTTTAGAAGCAAATTTTTTCTGTTCATTTTTTCATAACTTGCGTCGTTTGTCAAAAAAATTTGTTCAATTTTATTTATTACAATTGAAACCAGACCTACCCATCCTGTAAAAAAGTAATTTATAACAAGTTTGTAGCTCTTTTTTGAATGAACAACTTTTTTTGTATTATTTTTTATTCGCAGCTTGTGTCATTTTTCCAAAAATGTCATTTTTTCTATTTTTAATGTTATTTTTTACAAATAAAAGAAGAATTGCGTGTCCTATGTAATTTTTTTTTATTAACAAATTTGTGAATCTTGTTTACACGCATAAGTTTGTGATGTTAATCTTTTTTCGTATCTTGCATAGTTTTACTCAAAAATGGAATTCCTTATTTTTCATTATTTTTTTGTGCGATAAAAATTTAAATTTTTGAATTTTCATGAAAATTCAAAAAGTTGCTACGGGACTCTTGTAGGATGTTCAACAATCAATTTTTTTCTCCTATTTTTCTTTTTTCATATCGTGCATTGTTGTCTCATACCTCCAAAGAGTTTTTATGAAAATAAGAAATTAAGAACAAACTTTGTTTTTATACATTTTTAACCCAAAATGTAACTATTTCAATAGAAAGTTTAACTCTAAAGGAGAGGGATCTTTTTTCATAGATAAAATTCAATTTTAAAATTTTATAAAGCCATGAAATTTCGATTTGTGATGTATCTTAGATCAATAGTTTATATTAATATTTTTACGCAATGTTCTATTTATCTGAACATTTACATTTATGTAAACAATTAAAAATTGTTTAAAAAGCCATGGGAAATATTCAAATTGTCCGTACGTAATTCTTGTATGAAAAAGAAGACTGAAATTGCACAAAGTAACAATAATAGTACAAATTTAGTTCTTCATTTTTGGCTCAATTTGGGACCATGCGGATAGAGTGGATGGGTTGGAAATAAAAGGTATGAGTATGATTTTATTATGTAGACACTTCTCTTCTATCCCTGAAAATTTTAGCACGATTTGATGAAACCCTGAAACACAAGTACAACTTTTCGAAAATTCACAATTTCCCCATGTTAGTTAAATGGTATTTTGAAGTGCTCGGTGGCACGTGTTGATATTCGAATTTCGAAAAAAATTACGGTTTTTTTTTCTCCAGAAATAGAAAATTTGGGGAGGAGGTCTTGCCCTGTAGCTCGAAAAACGTTTTTTGGAAATTGTTTTCATCATATCAATTTAATTTGAATTTAGATATTGAGCAGGAAGTTCAAGAAAATAAAGAAAAGGGACTAAGGAACGTTTATCTATAAATAAATTTTTACACTTACTCAAAAAATAATGTTCGTAGTTTTTTTTGTATCTGCGACAAATAGTACCTCCAATATGTGATAGTAATAACAGGTGGTACCAGTGAAAAAAATGGAGAAAAAGTGCTGTCCCAACCTATTCATTGTCCCAACCTACACAATGTCTCAACCTGTACGCCACTTCCCTAGATAAACGTTCCTTGTCCCTTTTCTTTATTTTCCTAAACTTTTAGTTCATTATCTCATTTCGCGTGGAATTGGTATAATCCAAAAAACAATGTCGGTAAAGTAGGAATCGGATAAGGGTCACATGCCCTTAAGCCGCTACATTACCGAACCCCCAGTTTCTTCTGAGACTAATTAAAGTATATCATGATAGAAGCAAATGGTCCGAAAAGAGGGTGAATAATAAAAACAAAAAATTGAGATGCAAGGAGTGATTTGAAAAAGTTGAACGAGATAGCTTTGTGAATACGAAACAATTGGTTAGATTGATTTTGCTTTGTCTTTTAGGCTCTAGGGAACCGATAGCAATACCAATCAATTCTTGTTATACCGAGTTTGTTAAACAGAGTAGATTCTATACATCTTGGACTATTTTGAAAGCTGAAATAACACTACAGTAGAAGTTGACATCGATCCTAAGGAATAACAATGAATACAATAGCAGGTATTGAGAGTAGTTAATCATGCTTACCGACAACTTCGAGGAATAGAAATATACTTGTGGGTGGATGGGTGGATACTTGGCACTCGTACATTCCGGCATCCCTTTGTTGAACATACTTGATTTGAAGTGTCCAATCTTCACTGTGATGAAAATGTATCGCCTGGAAACGTTCGTCGCTTGCGTAAGTAGTCAAGCCTACGGTCAGCAACTCGTGCTGGACCTTCTTTCTTCTAATCCACGTCACCTGTAGTCAAACAGAAAACATAATAATTCCATTATTAAATTTCCAGAAAATAAAGTCAAATCAGGCACAATGTGCCTACAAAGAAGGGTTTCGTAGCCTGTTAAGAAGTTAATTGAGTCGTTCAATTCCCCCCCCCCTCCATATTTCGCTACCCCCTCCCTACTCGTCTCTTCTGCCCTATCCTCTCCTATCTAATTCTACCTTATTATCTGCTCCTCACCCCAATTTCCGCTTTCTACTTTTCTGCAATCGTACTTCTTTTTCCCCTCTCTTCTATCACTCCACTTCCCCTCCACTTATAGCCCCACACTGTTTCACCCCTCTAATACTTCTCCTACCTTCTCCTACCACTCACCTACTTTGCAGCTATTCCCTACTTTCTATCTCTTTCTTCACTTTCTACTGACCTTTCACTTTTCTATCACCTTTTCCGCCATTCCACTTCCGGGAAAAAAGGATAATCGAAGGACGGACTAGAAAAACTCAAAAGATATGGAAAAGACAGAGATTTTTCCTACGATTTAAAGGAAAAAAATTGAATTCTTAACACACAATATTAAAATGCATGTTTATATTCTGAATTTTTCCCTTAATTAAGTATAGTTGAAGATTAATTAAAATTGTTCGTTTTTCGACCAATTATTTTAAATTATTTTTAATTTTTAATGTTATTTTTCACGAATATAAAAAGTACGCGTCCTATTAAGAAGTGATGCTGAACGAAATTGTAAATCTTTCATGGCATCACAATTTTTGTGATTCATTTTTTTCGTATCCTGCATAGTTTCTCCACAAAATGGAATTTTTGATTTTTTATTATTTCTTGCACAATCAAAATTGAACTTTCGATTTTCCAAGAAAATCCAAAAATTTGTTATGGCAGTCTTACAGGGCTTTAAAAAAGCAATATTTTTCTTCTCTTGAATTTTTTTCATACTATGCTTTGTTTGTGTTCAAATTTTTATTTTAGATTGATACTCGTATATACAATTTTGAAATTTCTATATTATGAGAATTTTTTTTTTATCGAAAAAAGTCAATAGGATGAATTGTTTGGCTTTCTGAGTACCATGAATTTTACATGACATTTTTAAATATAAAAAAATGTACCCAAAAATTTTGAAAATGCTTTAGTTTTTCGATTTTTTATCCAAAATGGCTGGTTAACTAACTAGTCATACCTATCATGACCTAAAAAAGTGTGCCAAAGATCGATTTAATTGGTTTATTTTCTCGAGAATTATCGTGTTTACTGATGGACGGACAAACAGACACACAGAAGTCATTTTAAAAACATGATTTTCGGGTTTAGGGGGTCTCGAAACGTGGAGATCCGCTAAAAAACGAATTTTAAACCAAATTTTTAAACAACAATATGAATTTACAATTTACATGATGAATCTTCAATTTAAATAGGTAAATTTTCATTCAAAACATTAATTTTTAACAACAAAAGAATCATCGGGTTTTCAACAAACATTCTCTAAAAAGGAAAAGAAACATTCAAATATTATGACGAATATTCATCTGAAATATTTCAATTATTATTCAAAAAAATTGAGTATCAACAAAAACAACAATAACGACGAAAATGATTTTTTTGACAAATTGTTTACATTTTCTACTATAGAGACGAAATCCTAAATTAAAAATGTGATAGTTGATATTTGAAATTTTGCTTATTTTAAATCTGAAACAGTTGAATTCAATGCAAGAGGGCACATTTTGAACAAAATAATGAAAACTTCAAACAGAAACGATTTTTCAGTAAAAAAGGAATAAAAATTAAAACCAACTTTTTTCATTTTTAATCCAAAAAGACGTATTTTATACAAGGCAGTCGATTTTTTGCCCAAAAACCTAAATTTTTAACTAAAAGGTTAATTTTAAGATGAATAGTTGAATGCACTTTTTCGTTGAAAACTCAAAGTTTCAGGTTAAAAATTCAAGTATTTAATTGAAATTTCTTCTTTTTTTATAAAAAATTTATCTCTTATATAGAAAAATCTTAATTTTGGCTTAATAATCCACTATTCTGTTGAAACTTCCTATTTTTTAACGAAATTAACTGTTTTTAGGTAAAATTAATATCTTTTTCATATGCCGTATCAAAAATTACATTTTTCATTAAGAATTAAGTTTTTTTGTTAAAAATTCTTAAATTTAGTTTCCATTTATAAATTTCTTTGTAATGTTTTTTTGGGGAAAATTTAGCTGTTTTTGATTAAAACGTAAAATATTATTTGCTTGAAATATGAACTATTACACTCTCTGTTTATAATTAATTTTTTTAGGTAAAGATCATTTTAGTTGATACCTGTTGTCTTGGTGAAAACTCGTTTTTTGGCATAAAAATTCAACAATTTGGTTGAAAAATTCACGTTCTTGTTAAAACGTAGTCTTTTTAGAATAAAAAGAATTCTTCCTGATTTTTTAAGCTTGAATCACAATATGTTTTGCTTGAAATATCAACTATTACATTTTTCGTTGATAATTAACTTTTTTAGTTAAAGATTCATCATTTCAGTTGAAAATTTATCTCTGCTTTAAAATTCGTCTTTTTTGGTAGAAAATTAATCTTCTTGGTTGAAAAATCGTTTTTAGAGAATTTTGGCTTGCGATATCTGATATCGATTTGAAAAAAAGTGAAGAAAGGGAAAAGTAGAAAATGAAGATGCTGGGAAGGGAATAAAAACGAAAGTTGAAGTGCAGAGAGAGAAAGAAGAGGAAGTGATTGGAAGTTGAAGTCTTTGAAGAGGAAGCAGGAGAAGTTGTGGGAAATGAAGGGAGGGTGAGTAAGTAAGTAGAATTAGGGGAAGTGTGGAGAGCGGAAATAAATAATGAAGAAGTTGCAAGGGGAGGGAAAGCAAAAATTGAAACGTTGAGAGAGCATGCAGGGGAAATAGTGGCAAATGAGGAAAGAGGAAGTAGAAAAGGTGACGGGAGTGCAACTAGGTAAAGTTACGAGACAGTCCGCAGGGGAACAGAGAGAAAATGTGGGGGAATTAAGAAGAAAGGAAAATATATAAGGAAAAATTTGGGAATGGAGGGAAAGAAAAAGTTCAAAAGTTCGAAGGGGAAGCAGTAGAATTATTGGGAAGGGAGGTAAAGCAAAGGTTAGAGTGTAAAGAGATGGAGTAGGGAAGCTGATGCGAAATGAGAAAAGGGAAAGTAGGGAACATTAGAGGATTTTAACTTAGGGAAGTGATGGGAAATGTTGGGAGGTGAGGAGAGGGAGAATTAGATGAGGAAGAAGTTGGGGAATAGAGAGAGGGCAAAGGTTTATGTGTTGGAAGGGGAAGCAGGAAAAGTGCTACCAAATGAGGAAAGTTTAAGTAGGTAAGCTGAAGCAGTGCAAGTGAGGAGAGAAGGAAATAGATAATAAAAAAGTTGGAAACGAAGGGAAAGCGAATGTTGAAGTATGGAGAGAGGGAGTAGAAGTTGCGGGAAGTTAGGGAAGGAAAAGCAAGGAAAGTGAGGGTGAATGTTAGAAATGTGAGCAGAGGGTAATCGAGATGAGCAAGAAGTTGTGGAATAGAAGGAAAGTGAAGGTTTAAGTGATCCAAGGGGCAGCAGAAGATGTGGTTGGAAATAAGGAGGATAGGACAAGAGAAGTAGAGAGGAAAAGTAGGGGAAACGAGAAGGGGGGAAATGAGAAAAGGGGGAAATAGATGAGGAAGTTGTTAAGAAGGGAGTGAAAGCGAAGTTTGAAATGTGGAGAGATAAAGTAAAGGGAGTGTTTTCAAATGAGCAAAGGGGAAGTAAGGAAAGTGAGGAGAGTGAAACTAAGCGGAGTTGGCGAAAATGTGGAGAAAGCAAGGAGAGGGAGAAGTAGATAAGAAAAAATTTACTGAATAAAGGAAAAGCGAAGGTCCAAGTGTTGGAAGGGAAAGCAGAAGAAGTAGTCGGAAATGGTTCGAGGTGAGGTAGGGAAAATTAGAAGATGGGGAACCAGATATTGAAGAAATTTGAAAGAGAGGAAATGTAGAGGATGAGGAGGGTTAAACAAATGACTTGACGTACTTACGTCCTGATAGGCTACAAAAGCCTTTTTTGTAAACATTTCTTTAACAACTTTTTAAAACTAATTTAACTGAAAAATTATAGTTGAAAGAGCGCTTTGAAAATGTTTCGAGATAGCATTTGAAACACTAGACAGCAGGCTATAGAGGACATGACTGTCAGTAGAAGTCACATGAAATTGCTGTGTGTACAATTTCCAGCGGGTTTAACTAGAGTGACAAATCCACTGAGAGCTCTATTCCCTCTATAATCACATATGCATAATCTTGTACATATGGCACTTTAATCCGGAACCTACCTACCTGTACCTCTACATTCAAACATTGGAGCTCTTTTCAGCTAGAATTAAATCTTTTGGTCCATTTACTATCTGCTTTTAGAGCTGACATGGTCCCATGTAACATGGATCTTAGAGAATTTGAATACCTTAGAAGTAGGTCACAGGATTAAGGTTGAATGCTTGGTTTTATTTTATTTTTATTTAACTAGAAAAAGGTATATTTGGATTTAATTTCAAGTTTTCTTATTTACTGTTAAACATTGCTAATTAAGAAAATGGTAATAATTTCAAGACACTGAAGCTAACCCCCCCCCCCCCTTCCATTTTTAATCGAATTCTTCGAATATTTTCACTTATTCAAGAAGATTGTTTTGTAGGTTTATGATGAGAAATTTTTTAACAAATTTTGCGTATTTTTGGGAAAAAGACCCTGTTACAGTACAGTTAAATTATAATCTAATAATCTTGTATGTTATAGTTTTGACCAGATAAAATGTATTAAATAATTTCATGTTTATTGCTTATTGTCTACTGGTCCAAACTCAATATTATATAATGTTGATTTTTATTCCTAAATTGTGAAAAAATTGCTCTCAAGTTCCGCTGGGATTCGAACCCAGGTCTGATGTTCTTAACCACTAAGCTACGGAGAGATACTGATCAAAAGATCAACATCAATAATTTAAAACATTCCAATGATTGAACAATTAACCTTTTTTAATGAATAAATTATATAATATAAATATATATAATAAATAAGTTAATCTTGTTGGAATTCAGCTTGTAGGGGTTGTTATGAAATTAATATTCTCTCGGCGTAGCTTATTGGGTAAGAGCATCCAACCGGCATTCTGAAAGACCTGGGTTCAGATCCCAGAAATTTTTTCACAATTCAGGAATAAAAATCATATTAAATAAAAATTTGATTTTAGACCAATAGACAAAAAATAATAAACAACTGATTATTTAATAACCTGATAAGTTTTAAAATCCCTTTTATGTTTTAAACTTCATACTCTTTCTCCTTTTTACGATTTTTCGTCTTTTGCCAAGAATTATTATTTTTCCCCTGTTCTCAAGAAAATTCCCCTTTTTCTCGTATTTTCTGCTTGAATGTAAATTGAAATATTAGAAACCAAAAAGAAAACCCAACTATTCTTGATTAAAAGTTTTTATTTTCGCCTCTTATGATAAAAAATTCGACGTTTTGGTTAAAACTATAATTATTTTGTTGAAAATGCAACTATTTTTTGGGGATTCATCTTTTTTTGATTGAATTCAATTGTTTTTGAATGATAATTAAAAATTAAATTTGTTTGAAATATAATACATTACTTGTGCCGCAAAGAATTTCTTTCTTTTTGGTTAAAATATCGACTACTTAATTTTAAGTTTAACTACTTAGAAAACTACAAATTTTATCGAACTGCAAATTTAATTAAAAAATTTAATTTCTAAAAAGTCCATAATTACAGTTTTTGGTTATAGATTCCAGTTTTTAGTTGAAAATTCAACTAAAAAAATTATTCTTGTTACTCAAAAATGGATCAGTTTGGTTCTTCAAATTTAAAATTTCACGATTTCATTTTTAATTCAAAATTCCACTATTTTATTGAAAACTCATCTTTTTTGACTGAAAATGAACTTTCTTGTTGGAAATTCTTTTTCCGGTTTAAAAGTCCACGGTTTTCTAAAAAAATTGACTTTCTAGCATAAGAACTACAACATTTTTCTAAATCTTCTTTTTTGGTCAAATGAAACTGGTTAAAAATTTTTTTTTTGTTTACAAATTATTCTTTCGAAAACTGAAAATTAAAATATTTCATTTATGGTTAAAAAATTATATTTTTTAGTTGAGCATTCAAATATTTTACTCGAAATTTATCTTTTTCAACTTAATTTGTCTTCTTAACTAAACTTGATTTGTTGGGAATTCATTTACTAGGGTGAAAAATTAATTTTCTTTGTTCAAGATTTTTTTATTTGGTTAAGGAATCAACTAGGTTAAAAATTCACCTTTAATGGAAAAAATTAGATATTTGGTAAAAAGTGCAACTATTTTTTTTGCAAGTCAAATTATTTGCTGAAAATTCATCTATTTTGTTTAAGCTATATTTTTAGATCGCAAATTCAACTATTCTCAAATCAAAATTAATTTTTTGCGTGGTTGATAAGTCTACCATTATATTTTTGGTTCAGAATTAATCTTGATCAATTAAAATTTCTACTATTCGGTTAAAAAATTAAACTATTTTGTTGATAAACTGTTTGATTTTATGTTGAAAATTAATGTTGAAACTGAAAGTTTAACCATTATATTTTCTAATGAAAATGTATCTTTTTTCAGTTGAGAATTAATCTGTTTCAGTAGAAAATTGGTATAATTTGTTGATAATTCTTTCTTTTTTTGTAAAATTTATTTCTTTTGTTTAAAACAATATTGTTAATTTTTTTTTGATTGAGAATAAATTTTTTTAAACTAAATGATGAACTATTTCATTTTTAGTTCGATATTTATCTTTTTTAGTAAAAAATTAACGTGTTTTGTTAAAAAGTCATCTTATTTGTTAAGAAAATAATACTCTTGATATAAAATTGAGCTATTTCATGAAAAATGTATGTTGAAAATTCTTATTATTGGTAAAAAATCTATTTTTTTTGTTGAAACTACAAAAGTTTGGTTGAGAATTAATCTATTTTATGTGAGTCACTTTTTCGGTTAAATTAATTTCTTTGGTTTAAGATTCATAATTGCATAGTCGAAAATTCATCTCTGTGCTTTAAAATTCAATGATTTGCTAAAAAAATGTATAAATTTGTAGAAATTTCAGTTTCTTTTTAAAATTCCTTTCTTTAATCAAAATTCAAATATTCGATTTTTCAATATAAAATTATCTTTTTACTTTAAAGAATTATATTTTTCAGTATAAAAATATATCTACTTAGTGTAAAAATTGATATTCTTTAGTACAAAAGTTGATATTATTTAATTTCAAAATTCAACTATTTGGTTGGAAATTTATGTAATGCGCTGAAATTTCGGCTTTTAATTAGAAAATCAATTTCTTTTTGTTAAAACTGCAACTGCTTGTTCAAAAATTAATCTGTTCTAGTTGAAGATTTAAATCTTTTTTGGTGAAACTAATTTTTTCGGTCGGTGATTCAAAATTTTAATTAAAAATTCGTATACACAAATTATCACTTTTTACTAATGATTATATATTTTAATAAATTTTTCGATCAATCTATTATTGTTTATAGCAAATTTTCTCTTAGGGTAGAGTTATAAAGTCGTGGTTTATTTTTGAATTTTGAATTTTTTTAAAACTTTTGGTCAGAGCGAGGCAAAAATCAATTAAGTTACACAGAAATAATTTTTTTCTTATTCATTATTATTTATAACAATATTCTCTTACAATGATGCTAGAAATTTGCTGTTTTTTCTAAAAATTTTCACTTATTGTCTTGTTTTCAATTAGCGTGACGTAGGAATTGAATCAATTTAGCAGAAAAATTCTTTGAACAGATTATTTTTGTTTATTACTGTCTTTTTTATTTTTTAAACAGTCTTCTTTTTTTATAAATATATTTTTCTAAAATTACACAGATATTTTTTATATTTTTTAATTTTTTAAATGGATTCCATTAAATGTAAATTTTCTTTAAAGAAGTTCCTGAGAGTGCTTTTGTTTAAATTAATATTAGTTTTAATATTGATTATTTATCGCAAATTTAAAAATAAAAGAGCAGCTGAAAATTGATGACATTATTATAAAATAGATAGTTATAAACAATAATAATTTGTTTAAATAATTATATTTGCTTAATTAAATTAATTTCAACCTCGCTTTGAGTGAAAAGTTGTGGAACAAAAAATTATTTTGGATCAAAGAAACCTGGCTGTAGAAAATAAAATTATATTACATAGCAGCCTGGGAATAGACAACAAAATGATGCTGCACAACTACAACTTGGTTATGGAAAACAAAATTATCTTGAAAAGTATAAATTTAAAAGTACGAAGAAATAACCTTGAATGTGGTAATGGAAAATAAAATTTTCATTCACAGAAACAGAATGAAACTACCAAGTAAAATCTTTATTCTAGTTCAATAAACAAAAAAACAAACTTAAATTAAATAAATTAGTTAAATTTAATTAATCAATTAAAATTTTATTAACAATTTTTAATTTCTTTCTCTTAAACTTCTTAAAAAATAAAAACAAAATGTAACAATTTACCATTCACAAAAAAAGACCTACACATTTTTATAAACATTGATCAGATGCGTAGTTGATGTTTGAATTGTGAAAAAAAAACAATTTATTTGAAATATGACACAACATACAATAAAATGTTAAAGAAAAAATTTTTCCAGTTAAATCGTATCTAAGAATTTTCTTTACACTAGTTATTGCTAGGTCCCATATTTTTAGTTGACTGTTGGAAAAACGACCCAAATTACGAAAAAAATTATTTGATGAAAGTTCTACATCCAAAAAGACCGACGAATGCGTATAAAATATTTTTTAGTAAGAAGCGTAGTTTTTTTTATTCGTAAAAATAAGACTGAATAAATAATAATTTTTAAAAAATACTTTTTTTGAATGACACAGTTACAATAAAATGTTAATTAATAGAAATTTTAGCGTGAATTATACCTACAAATTCTTTATAAAATCTGTAGATATAATTACCAATTTTTGCAATTTAAAAATAGGACAACGAGGAGTCTTTCGAAAGAAATTCCTAGTTGCTTTCACACAAAAATGAAGCCTTTACATAAAAAAACCGTTCAAATATACATTTTTTTATATTAATTAGACAGCAAAAAGCCCTTGCCAAACCATTTCGAGTTGATTCCATTAAAAAATGACTTCTATTCATCAAAAAATGGTGAAAATGTGCATTAAAATTCAAATGCATTGGGATGTCCAGGACTTTTTTTTCAAGTCAGGGAATTTTGTGAGAGCGTTACTAATTTTTTTTAATTCCAATATAAAAATGACTGACAATAAATTATTTATCAGTAGCAGTAAACTTATATTACTGTATTTTAAATATTCTTTTTTTGATTGAAAATTGATCGTTATTAGTATAAAAATTCAAGTATTAGGTTGAAAATGCATGTAGTTTGTTATAAAATTTCCAGTTCTTTTATAATACTTGAGCTTTAAAAATTTTAAAATTATTTTTTCCCTTCATTTTTTTAACAGAAAATGTAATAAATTTGAATCTTCCAACATTTTATTTTAAAAATCATCTCTTTTGTTAAGTAAGGATTTCTCTATGCCAGTTTTGGTTAAAAATGATATTTTTTAGTAGAAATATTATTTTTTAAATGCAAATTTTACTGTTCAATTTCAGATTGAGAATTAATTTTGTTGAGTCACAATTTCATATTTAATATATTTTTTTTACAAAATCTCACTCGATATTTCAAAATTCATTGCACATCGCAATAATGCTGTTTCTTATATTTGCCAGTAAACTTGAATTTTATCATCTTGTTATTGCCCAAAACCCGGATATTTTAGAGGTCGACGAATCTTTTCTACTCGAAACGCAGCAAAAAATTCCATTTCCAATTTTCTCAACTGCTTTAAACGTAAAATTAAACAATTAAAACATTAGAGCTCAAAATGTTTAAATTAAAACTTTAGAATATAAATTCGTATTTTATAATCGGAATAAACCGATATTTTACCATAGGTAACAATTCAAAAATCTATTTATTTACATTAAACATAAAAAAATACTTTGAACATCATCTAATTAAATTTTCAACAATGTAGTTAAATTTACAGCCTGAAATTATAAATTCTCAACAAAAAAGTATCATAGTTGATATTTCAATCAAAAAAGATCAAATTTCATTTTAAAACCAAAAGAACAATTTCTAGCAAATACAAATTTTTCAGTCATGATAGACAAAAAAAGTTCCGCAAAATTTTTGAACCATTTAGCCAAAAGACGAATTTTCAGCAAAAAAATAAATTTTCAACAAAATAGTTACTTTTTTAACAAATGAGATAAGTTTTAATTTGAAAAGAAAAGAAAAATTTTTCAACAAAGTAGTTCAACTATACGCACTTTGTTGAATTTTTAATTTAAAAAGATCAACTTTCAAGTTGATGTTCCACGAAAGATTAATTTTTACATCAAAAAGAAAAATTTTCACAAGCAAAAATAGTTAATTTTCATTAAGAAAACAAAACAGTTTGATATTTTAGCCAAAAAGGATGACTTTTTAACGAAATTGTTGAATTTTCAACCAAATTGTACATTTATTCTAGAAAGACGCAATTTCTACTAAAATAGATGATTTTTTTAATGAAGAAAAGAATCTTTTTTCAAATAAATTTTCATCAAAAAAAGATTTTAATTTATTTTTGACACCAAAATATGAGTGTTAAGAAAAAATAAAATTTGATCCAAAAAGGTCAATTTTGTAACAAATTGTTGAATTTTTGACCAAAAGTTGCATATTTATCCATAAAAAATGACATTTCTACTCAATTGCATACATTTTTTAATCAAAAAGAAAAATTAAACTATACACAATTTTTCAACTGATTTTTAAATTTGTATTTTGAGAGAAGCAACTATCAGTGAGATTGAAAAAGAAATACTTGTTTAAACAATTTATTATTATTTATAATACTATTCTCTTAGAAGAATACTAGACAGTTTCAGTTTTCTCTAAATTCTCCAATTTTAGTCCTCTTATAAATTATAGTATGGTAATAGTGAATTCAATCAATTAAACATGATTTTTAAAATAATTTATTATTATTTTTAATAATATTCTATTTGAATAGTGTGAGAATGTTAAAATTTTTCTGAAATTTTAAACTATTTTCTAAATTCTTACTTAGTGAGAGATAATACTGAATTCCATATAAGAAATATAATTAATAAAAGAAATTATTATTGTCTTTAACTATCTTCCTTTTTATTAATCAAGATAGTTACGGTTTTTCATGAAATTTTCAACTTGTTGTCAACTTTTCACTTAGTGATATGACATTTAATGAAAATTCACAAAAATAATTGTTTTAAACATTTCTTATGGTTTATAATTATATTCTTTCAGAGTAATACTAGAAAGTTGCGGGTTTTTCTAAAATTTTCAGCTAAACATGGTCATTTTATAATATATACCCTAAATGATATTCTAAATAAAAAGAAATTGTTTACACATTAAGGTTTGTTGTCTTTTATTAATTATTAACTTTCTGAGTGAAAAGTTGACAAAAAGTGGACAATTTCTGAAAAAAAACAACAACTAACCAGCAATAATCACAGAATATATTATTTAAAAAAATAATAAATTATTTAAAAATGTATGTTAATCAACTTTAACTTATTATTACCTCACTATAATTCATAAGTAGACCAAAAGTGGAGAATTTTATAAATAAACTGCAACTTTGTAGCATTATTCTAAGAGAATTTCACCATATATTTGTTAAACAATTGCTGCAAAGAATAATAAATTGTTTAAACAATTAATTTTAACATCTAATCATTAGTATAAAGTAATTTTTAACGTATTCAATTGCTAATTCTGAAGAGAAATTTGAAGGAAAACTCGATATACTTAACCTAATAATAACGGTTCTAAATAAATTTTACAACACATTGTTTTATGGAAAATATGCGTTAATCTTTATAGGGCTTGCGGAATCTCTAAATAGCATTTTTTTAACACATTATTTTTTGTGCGGATATGAACAAATTTTGCGGGCAATATGTATGAAAATCGAAAAAAAATTATTTTGGACCACTCTTGTCCACGTGGATTTTTGCAACCCCCTCCCCCTAGCCCCACTAGTGGAAAATCGTGGACATTCCCCCCCCCCCCAATGCCCACGTGGTATATGGCTGGCCCCTACCTCTAAATAAATGTCAAGAAGTAGAATAAATTATAAGTTTTTATTATTTTAATTTGAAATTGTTTTATTTCGTTTATGAATGATTCTAAATTAAAAATCTTACATCGAATATTAATGGTCCTGGGAAATGAAAAAGCATCCAGAAAGAATTTCGGGAATTTTTAAAATAAAGTTTTGTAGGAACCCTGAAGTAATATTCTGTTTTAGAATTTATTTGTCTTGTATTTTCATTTTTACGATTTTCCTGGAAAATTTACGTTTTGTTTAAAATTTATATTTTGGCGTGGATAAGTCAACTAAAATCTCTTTAAATGAAAATTCAACTATAATACATTTAAAAAACTTGTATTTTCAATTGAAAAATTCATGTATTGAGTTAAACTTCTTTTTTGATTTTTAACAACTTATCTCTGGTTGAAAATTTAACCATTTTGTTGAAAATTAAATTTTTTTGCCAAAAATTAAATCTTTTACAAAAAATTTGTCTTTTCGTTTGAAGGCTCATAAATTTCGAGGAACTTTCTTTGTCTTTTATTAATGAAAAACGTTTATTTTTTGAAAATTCGTCTTTTTGGTCTTAAAATGAAATGTCATCTTTTTTGTTTCAAATATGAACTATTACACTTCTTTGTTGAGAGACAGCATAGAAAAATAGTTGAAATCCATAAATTTTTATGTGAAATTCTTAGCCGTACGTTTTTCTATTACTTCTAAATATTTGTACTTTAAACAATTCGTATGTGAAATTAGAATACAATCGAGACAATAACAAGGTAATAAAATTCAAGTTTGCTGGGAAATATAAGAAACCAGCATCATTGCGACATGCAATGAATTTTGAAATGTAATGTTCGATTTTGTAAACTTTTTTTCTTCGTATGTTGAAAATTGTTTTCTAATGTGTTCTTTTGTAAAAGTCAAGGAGGATATTTTTATTTTATATGGTTTCTATCAGTTTATAAAAGATTCTATGTGAAAAATTTTACAAAATTTAAATTCTTGTCTTTGTATATCAATGATGAGGGAAAATCTCAAATTGGTTCGGAGAATTTCGAAAATTAATTTTTGGGTTCATTTCGGTTAAAAATGAAACTTTTTGGTGGGAACTTTCAAATTGTGGTGAATTTTGATTCGGAACTTGTGAGTCTTCAAACTTCTTTCTTTTAAATCCCAGCTTTGATTCTTTAAAAATTTATGGAAATTATTAAAATAATGAAAACTTAAATTTCGCTACGATCAGAAGTGAATTTCCGGGGGTTTTATTTAATTCCCGGTCATTTTCTGGGGATTCCCCAAGAATTTTCTGGAAGTTTTCCGGTCAACAAAATTCAGGTTTATTTGCCGATGTTTTCTGGGTCAGTGAAATTCAGGGTCATTTCCTGGGGGTTTTCCGTTTAGTGAAATTCCAGGTTATTTTCCGATATTTTCCCGGTCAAATAAATTTTCGGTCATTTATCTGTGGCTTCCCTGTGATTTCGCGAGGATTTTCCGATAAATAATATTCCTGTTCATTTCCCAGGGTTTTCCCGATCAGTGAAATTCTAAGTCATTTCCCGGGTTTCTGGTCAGTGAAATTCAATATCATTTTCCGGGTCATTTGCCGATTAATTAAAATCCAGGTCACTCCCTGGAGGTTTCCTGATAGATTGAATTCCCGGTCATTTCCCGGGAGTTTTCCCGATAAATTAAATTCCCGGTCATTCCCCGGGAGTTTCCCGGTCAATTAAATTCCTGGATATTTCCCATAGGTTTCCCTGTCAATTAATTTCCGGTCATTTTCCGGGGATTTCCCGATCAAGAAAATAATTAGCATGATCAATTAAATTTCCGGTCATTTCCCTGGGGTTTCCCTATTGATAATATTCCTGGTCATTTCCCGGGGGTTTTGCCGATCAACAATGAATGACATGTGGTTGCATGGAGGATTTTAATGGTTTCTGGATTTCTAGAGAGAAGAGAATGTGTGAATTGTGCAAGAAGGGAGGTGTAAAAGTTGAGTACTTGTTGAAGGAGTGTGAAGAGGTGGAAAGGCGTGGATTAAGTATGGAGGTATTGTTGCATAAAAGGGGTGACAAAAGGGTAGTATCATGGGTAAAGGGGGTGAAGCGAGGAAGGCTGGGCTATAAAAGCGAGCGGATTAGATATAAGTTGTGAATGGATGTTAATTTTTAAGAGGTAGTTTGCAAGAAAATTCTATAAAAAATGCAAGTGGAAGCAAGTGAATTTTTTAAGACCAGCAGACCGAAAAATAAACTTTTATCTATCTACAATTCCCGGTCATTTCCCGGGAGTTTCCTGGCCAATAAAATTGCCGATTATTTTCTAGGGGTTTTCTGAATAATTAAAATTCCGGTCATTCCCTGGAGATTTCCTGATAAATTGAATTCCCGGTCATTTCCCGGGAGTTTTCCCGATAAATTAAATTCCCAGTCATTCCCCGAGAGTTTCATGGTCAATTAAATGCCTATATATTTCCCATAGGTTTTCCTATCAATTAATTTCCGGTCATTTTCCGGGGATCACCCGATCAAAAAAATCATTAGCCCGTCAATTAAATTCCCGTTAATTTCCCTGGGACTTCCCGATTAATAAAATTCCCGGTCATTTTCCGGAGGTTTCCCATTCAATTAAAATCCCGGTCGTTTTCCGGGGTTTTCCCGATCAATAAAATTCCCCGAAATTCCTTGGAATTTTTCCGATCAATAAAATTCCCAGTCAGATTCCAGGATTTTCCCAAGCAATCAAATTGCCGGTCATTTCCCGGAGTTTTGCTAATGAATAATATTCCCTGTCCTTTCCCAGGGTTTTTCCAATAAATTAAATTCCCAGTCATTTCCCGGGGGTTTCCCGGGTAAGTTTCCACCCTGATATCCTAAAAAGTGTTACCTCGCATTTCAAGAGACTAAATATTTTTCATTCTTAAAAAATTATAACAGGAAAAACGTGCTCATAATTAATAAAGAAACATGATAAGAGTAAGTTTTTTCAGAAGTAAGGCCAAGTTTTCGATTTAAGATGAGATGTCGAAATTCAGACTATGATTTCCTTTAGACCATATCATTACTCCCTCCCTAGTTCATCTATCTCTTTTTTATTTCGTTTTCACAAAAGCATCCGGGAATACTGGTATATATACCAAAAATAAATCTGAAAAGATTACTTCACTTTCTGTTTTCTGTCCTGGTAGGACATTTGGTTTCTTCATTTTAAAAAAATGGAGTTGATCTTCGCTGGTCTCTTCTTAACCTCTGCGGTTTTCTTCAATTTTATTGGTGTGTATAAATTATAATTCAATAAAAATTCTTCATGATTGATAATATTTTTGAAGATTACACATTTTTTCGACTTTCTCTGTGCCAGCGGAATTATAGAAACTATTTCGATGAAAATCAGTGATTCTTTCAATTGGGAGAGTATACTTCTTGTTTAGAAAAGAGAAGGTCCGAATATCTTTAGATAAAAAGAAAGGGTTTTTAAGATTCATCTGATATTTATTAATCTTGAGGATTTTAGAATCCCTATTAGAAATATGGTAAATGTTCTAATATGTTGAATAAAGGATCTTTTATAAAAGGAATACAATACTATTTAAGATACTTAGATTTTTAATCAAATAATTACATTTTCGATCTAAAAGGTGAATTCTCAACGAAGATGTGTAACAGTTGACACTTCATTCGAAAAAGATGAAATTGGTTTTGAAAAAATTAATTTTATAACCAAAAGACGAATTTAAAATGAATATTTTTCAATCGTAAACGAAGAAAAAGTTCACTTAAATTGTTGAACCTTCAAATCAAAGTACGAATTTTTTATCAAAAATTGAATTTCCAGCCAAAATAAATTTTTAACCAGAGATAATTTTGTATTAAAAAAATTGTTTCAACAAAGTTTTTTAACTTTTATCCCCGTGGTTAAATTTTCAAATGAAAAATATCAGTTTTCAACAAAATAATTCAATTTCAACGAAATGGATAAATTTTGAACAAAAAAATTCGTCTTTGAAGGCAAAAGGATAACCTTGTATAATTTTGTTTAAAATTTCCACCCAACATTAATTTTTTTATCAAAGAAAGACCACGATTTTACTAAAATAGATGAATTGTTTATTTTAAAAAAGAAATTTTCAACAACTACAAATTTATGTTTTATCAAAAACATATTTCTGATTGACTTTCAAACATCAAAATAATTTTGTACGAATAAAGAAAAAACTACGTGTCCTATTAAAAATTATTAGTAAAAAATTGCAATGAGTTTTCGGTATTTTTTGGGCGAGTAACTTTTGTGTATTTATTTTTTCATAGCTTGTGTTTATTTATTTTTTTCACAGTTTGTGTCGTTAGTCCAAAAATTAACTTCTTTTACATTCCCATCTAATGAGAAGGTATTGGTTTTATGTAAAATTTCACTTTGTCGGTTTTCATAAAATCTTCACGTTTTGAGACCCACTGAGCCAGAACAACGATTTTTACGAAGGTGTTTGTCTGTCTGTCTGTAGTCTGTAGTCTGTATACTGTAAGCACAATTACTTTCAAAAAATTGATCAGATTGGATTCTGCTTTGGCGTACTTTTTTAAGGCTTAAAAAGAAAGAACGAGTTTGTGAACCAGCTATTTTGGATCAAAATTCAAAAAGTGAGCACGTTTTCATAATTTTTAAGACCACATTTTTTCAAGATTTAAAAATTCTATAAACGGTTATTCATAGGAATCAGAATCCCAAACAATTTATCCGTATGACTTTTTTCTATGAAAAGAAAATTATCAGAGTTAGAGCATTTTCAAAATTTAAAAAAACAAACTAAAATGAACATTTCAAGCCAAACAACGCATGCCATGAAAAAAAGTCAATTAAAGAAAAAAGTTGATTTTTGAAGGCCCTAAAAGGTGGTCATAACAACTTTTTTGATTTGGTCGAAAAGTTGCAAATTCAAAATTTGATCGTACCTCAACTTTTTGAAACCACATTTTTTCAAAATTTCGAAATTCTTTAAACTTTTATTCGTAGTACTCAGAAACCTAAACAATTTATCTTAATGAATTTTTTCTATAAAAAGAAAATTATCAGAGTTAGAGCATTCTTAAAATAAAAAAAAAACAAACAACGCATGATATGAAAAAAAGTCAAGAGAAGAAAAACGTTGATTTTTAAAAACCCTACAAGATTATCATATCAACTTTTCTCATTTGGACGAAAAGTTGAAAATTCAAAATTTCATCATACCAAAAATCTTAACAATCACATTTTTTCAAGATTTTAAAATTCTATAGGCCGTTATTTATAGTACTCAGAAATTCAAACAATTTATTTTCTTGACTTTTTTCTATTAATACAAAATTACCAGAATTAGAGCATTTTTAAAATCCAAAAAAACAAACTAAAATGAACATTTTAAGCCAAACTACGCATGACGTTAACAAAAGTCAAGAAAAAAAAGTTTATTTTTTAAAGCCCTACAAAATTATCATAACAAATTTTTTGATTTGGAAGATACGAAAAAATTGAATAAACGAAAATTACGCACCCTAAAAAGATCTACAAATTTTTTAACAATCACTTTTCGATACGACGTGTAGTTCTTGTTTTTAGTCGAAGAAAAGAATATTAAAAATTGCAATTACAAAAAAAATTAAATTTTTGGACTAACGACATAAGCTACAAAAAAAACTTGTTTATCCAGAAAAAAGGATACAAATAATTATTATTACTGTTTTATAGGATGCGCGGTTTTTGTTTATTCGTAAATGAATCAAACTAAAAAGATTAATTTTTTTACAAACAACGCAAGCTATGAAAAAAATAAATAGACTCATTCAAGTTTTTCATAAATAATTTTTTAGAGGACACTTAGTTTTTTCTTTAGTCGTAAGATATAACCTTTAAAATAAAAAAATTTAATTATTTTAATACTTTTTTTTTAATAAATATTTTTTTGTAAGACGACACAAGGTATGCACTGAAATTAAAAGACAAAAGTTGTTCACCCAAGATGATCTATAAATTTGTTCTTAATCATTTTTAAATAGGACAAGGAGATTTTCTTTTGATCGTAAAAAATAAGATCGAAAATAAAAAAATTAAATTTTCAGAACAAATTTTTGGAAAAACGACACGAAAGACGAAACAAATTTTTTAAAAAAGTTTCGTCAACCAAAAATATCCAGAAGTTTATTATAAAATCTGATTAAAAAATATACATAGTAAAAAAAAATCTGCCCGCTTTGCGGGCACGTTCTTATAGCGCTCTGTGTGCGTATTTAGCAAGTTTGAACGCGCCTGTGGCGCGCGATTATTGATTCTCGCGCTTCACGCTCGATGATGCATTCACCTCGCGATACATGCGCAGTCTTTGTGTTTACCCTACATTTGTGCGCAAATTTTTAAAAATTAAAGGTCAAAACATCGATAACTTCTATTTGGTGATTGAGAATCCTCTTTTTTCGAACCTCCTTCAGCTTTAACGTAAAATTCCCCCCCCCCCCCCCTAATTTTTGTCAAATGTCCACGTTTGAGACTCCCTGAATCCGAAAAACAGGTTTTTACGAATGTGTCTGTCTGTCTGCATGTCTGTCTGTATGTCTGTCTGTCTGTCTCTCTGCGAACATGATAACTTTTGAAAAAAGTAATCTATTACATTGCTCTTTGGTACATTCGTTTAGTGTCCTAAACTAAAGGTCAAGTTCGTTAGCCAGCCATTTTGGATGAAAATTCAAAAAGTGGTTACATTTTTAATATTTTTGAGACCACTTTTTTAAAAATTCTAAAATTCTCTGTATGGTTATTCATGGTATTCAAAAAATTCAACAATGTATCCCAATTATATTTTTTGAAAAATCAAAAATTACTAGAGTTAGAGCATTTTCAAAATCCCCCAAAAAAACGAAATTGAGCAATTCTGGGCAAACAACGCATGATACGAGAAAAAGTCTATAGAAGAAAAACATTGCTTTTTGAAAGCCTTACAAGAATATGATAATAAGTTTTTCAATTTGGTCAAAAAGTTGAAAATTCCAAATTTGATCGTACAAATTTTAAAACCACATTTTTTCAAGATGTAAGAATTCTATGCACGGTCATTCATAGTACTTCAAAACTTAAACAATTTATCCTTCTGTCATTTTTTTTCTATAAAAAGAAAATTGTCAGAGTTAGAGCATTTTCAAAATCAAAAAAAAAAAAACTAAAATGAAGGTTTAAGCTAAACAACGAATTATATGAAAAAAAGGCAGAAAAGAAAAACCTTGCTTTTCGAAAGCCCTACAAGATTATGATAACAACTTTTTCAATTTGGTCTCAAACAAAATTTTGAAACCAGATTTTTTCAAGATTTAAACATTCTACGTACGGTTTTTCATAGTACTCAGAAACTCAAACAATTTATCCTCATGACTTCCTTCTATAAAAAAGAAAATTATCAGAGTTAGAGCATTTTCTAAATCCAAAAAAACAAACTAAATTGAACATTTTAAGCCAAACAACGCATGATATGAAAAAAAGCCAAGAGAAGAAAAACTACAGGACTACAATAACAACTTTTTTAATTTGGTCGAAAAGTTGAACATTCCAAATTTGTCGTACCACAAATAATGAAAAATTCCAAAATTACATTTTTTGGTCAAACTATGCAAGATACGAAAAAAATGAAAAAGCTCAAATTGCGCGTCCTGGAAAGAACTACAAATTTATAATGAACCACTTTTCGATATAAGCTACGAAAAAAAATAAGACAAAAATTGCTCATCCAAAAAAGAGCTAGAATTTTTGATAGGACACGTAGTTTTTGCTTTAGTCGTAAAAAATCTCATTTAAAATAAAAATATTAAATTTGTTTGAAAAAATGACACAAGGTATGAACTTAAAATACCAGACAACAGTTGTTTGCCTAAAAAGATATATAAATTTATTATTAATTATTTTACGATTGGACGAGTAGATCTTCTTTTAATCGTAAAACATAAGATAAAAAACGCAAAAATGAACTTTTTGGAAAAAGCACAGAAAAGACTAAAGAAGACATAGGCTCCTATATAGGTCCCTATATAGGTTCCTGTATTAGACGTTATGCAGATGCGCAGTAGTTTTTATTTAATCGTAAAAAACAACATTGAAAATAAAAAATTATAAAAACAATGAAATAAGAATTAGTATGATTCAATTTTTATGGATATTATGAATTGTGATGATATACATTTATTAAAATGATACATGTTTCAGAGCAGCTTAGAATACAATGTAAAGCAAAATAAGAAACAAATACAAAAATAATTATGATAAATACCAAAAGAGCGTTAACAAAAGAGAGTTCAAAATCACAAAATTACAGTGGTCGGTCCGTTCACCTTTGATTTTAAAATTTCTATCCCCGAATGCGGAAGAAATGCCAAGACCAAGTGCGGAGTGCGATTGCCATAAGTCGCGTGCCGTAGGTGCGCTCAAACTCTCTTCTAACGAAAGAGAATTTACAATTACAAAATTACAGTGGTGGATGTTTTGAGTCTTAATTTTAAAATTTTTGCGCAAGAATGTGCAAAAATATAAAGACCGTGCGCATAGCGCAAGGTAAATATATAATCGAGCGCGAAGCGCGAGATAAATGTACAATAGAGCGCGGAGCGCGAAAATCAACAGTTGCGCGCCCTAGGCGCGCTCAAATTTGCTAGCCGCGCGCATAGCGCGCGATGAGCATGTGCTCGCGTATCGGGCAGATTTTTTTTATTGTTTTTTACGCATACAAAAACTGCGCATCCTGTAAAAAAAATTATTTAAAAATTGAAGATCTTGTTTGGATAAACAAGTTTTGTCTCATTTTTTTCGTAGCTTCTGTCATTAGTCCGAAAGTTTTTTTATTTTTTTTTAAATTTTTAACGTGGTTTTTCACGACCAAAAACAAAAACTGCGAGTCCTGCCGAAAAGTGATTTATAACAAGTTTGTAGATTTTTCCAAGGCGCGCAATTTTAGCTCATTCATTTTTTTCACATCTGGCACAGTATGACAAAAAACTGAAATTCTTGGATTTTTCCTTATTTCTTGTGTGATCTAATTTTGAATTTGCAGCTTTTCGAGCAAATTAAGAAAGTTGTTATAACAATTTTGAAGGGGTTTCTAAATACTATGAATAACCGTACATACAATTTTTAAATCTTGAAAAAATGTGGTTTCAAACATTTTGAAAAAGCGCTCACTTTTTGAATTTTCATTAAAAATAGCTGGTTTTTCAAGCTATTTCTTTCTTTTTGGGCCTTAAAAAAGTGTGCCAAAGCAAAATCCAATCTGATCAATTTTTCGAAAGTTATCGTGCCTGCAGACTACAGACTACAGGCAGACAGACAAACACCTTCATAAAAATCGTTTTTTCTGACTCAGGGAGTCTCAAAACGTGCAGATTTGATGAAAACTGACAAAGTGAAATTTTACCTTAAACCAATACCTTCTCATTAGGATGAGAATCTAAAAATAAAAAATCCAAATAGTTAAAAGTATTCTACTTTAATTTTCTACATCATCAATTTTCTGCACAATTATTTTTGTAACTCTAAGAATCCAATTGAATAATATTATTTTATGATATATATTATTTCTAAACAATATTGATAACAGAAAAAATTTTACCTTTTAATATTTTTGGGACGATTTAGGTTTTATTCGAAACTATTAATTTTACATTAAAATGTCTTTTTTTAGCAAATTCAACTAATTTTTTGACAATTCATTTTTTGTTTGGTCAAGATTTATTATGCTAGTTAAAACTTCACCTCTTTGGTTGAAATATTTTTTCTTCTTGACTAAAAAAATCTTTTGTGGTTAACAATTTTTCTTTTTTGTTTGAAAATCCTTTTTTTCGAAGAGAAACTTTCTCTTATTGGTTAAAAAATGCAAATGCCTGTTGCAAAATTAATCTGTTTTGGTTAAGGATTCATCTCAAAAAGAAAGAACAACGATATAAAAAGGGAAAAAATTTCATGAATAGAATTGAAGCTTTTTGAAACATCTAAAATTGTTGTTTTAATCATTTTTTTATAGGATACGGTATGGGTTTCATGCATTGAAAATTAATGAATCGACAATTTTTATTTCAAGCTAAACGGCGACAGATAAGTAAAGAATTAAAAAAAAATAATTGTAGGTTTCAAAATCCCTATCATTTTTCCTCAAACAGTTTTTGATAAGACCTGATATTTTGATCTTATTTATCGTAAATAGTATGGGAAAAAAACAAAAATTTAAATTTTGAGACAAACAAAGACAAGGCTTTAAATATTTTGATAATAATTGTTTTCAATATTAAGTTTCTTCACTAAAAATGTCACATTCTTATTCTGGCTAAAATTAAAAATTGATCTTGTCTGGCTGAAGACTTATATTTTTTAGTAGAAAATTAATCTTCTGGTTTAAAAATTATACTTATCGGACAGAAAATTAATCTTGTGTTTTGAAAGTTGATATATTTGTTTGAGAATTTAACTAATTTATTGAAAATTCGTCTGTCTTCGTTAAGTCAACTGGTTAATAATTAGTTTTTATTTTAGCTGGAAATCAGTTCTTGTTTTTTTTTTAACTAAAAATTTAACAATTATAATTTTTTGTTGAAAACTTTTTTTTCGAAAAGTTAACTTATTCATTTAAAATTAAAATATTTTTTCGAATTTCGTCTTTTGTTAGAAAATTAATCTTTTTGAATGAAAATTCATTTTTGTAGGTTTAAAGTTCAGCTATTTGACAAAAAAATCAACTATTTTGTTGAAAGTTTAATTACTTTGTTGAAAATGCAACTAGTTTGTTAAAAACATCGTTTTTTATCCAAAATTCAACTGTTTTCTAAATATTAGGCTTTTTTGCTTAAAAATTAATCTTTTTGGATTGAAAATTCAACTATTTAGTTGAAAATACAAATAATAATTTTATTGTTTTGATATTATTGATCTTTAATGATTCGATGCGGATTTAAATTTTATTTTTTCATCAATTTGATCCTCAAATTAAATCAAAATGATACTGAAGGATTTTATACAGATTTTGAATTTTTTATTTGATCAGCAAATTGCGGATCAGAATAATCGGATTCTCTCTCAAGATCAATTTCCTGTTATGAATTTTCATGAGTAGCGACTGTCGAGTGTCAATTTTGAAACTCCACATTCAAGCCATGAATTCACTGTCTATATTTCTACATTTATAATTTTAAATTTTAAAACTGTATTAAATATTATATGTTAAAATGAACAATGTACAGATTTTGATTTAAAAAATTGAAGTGTTTAATTCAAAATCCTTAGTAGTTATTAAAACATAAACTTCCGAATAAAACTTTATGAACCATCTGTTGTTTCAGTCTAAAATACAGTATTTTTATAGAATTAAATTTTTAATTTAGAAATTTTTTTAATAATCAGCAATTTTTGACTGTTTATTTAACATAAAATATTTAAAACTAACCAATTTTAAAATGAATTTTTTCAAACAAAATTCTTTGAATCATTAAAATTTCGGAGACCTTAATATTATATTTTTGATTAGAAATGCTGCTATCTTAATTAAATTTTCAATTCATGTTATTAAAATATATAAAGCACATGAAATAAAATATGTATACGACTCAGAATGAATTTTTTTGTTGGAAATTTATATTTTCGGATTAAAGTTTTCAATATTCTGTACAAAATTCGCTTGTTTGTTCTAACAATTAAAACATTTGGTTCTAATTTTTTTTTCCTTAACTGAAAAATCTTTTTTGGTTAAAAATTAGTATAATGACCGAACATTTAACAAAATTTAAAAATTTATTATTCGGTTCAAAATTAAACTATTTTTTCAAAATTCCTGTGTTTTGTTAAAAAAATTTTCTTTTGTCTTTGAAAATTCAACTGTTTTGTTGAATATTCTTTTGTCCGTTAAAAATAAATATTTATCTAAAAATCTAACTATTCCAATTGAAGATTCAGCACTTCAGTTAGAAATTAATCTCTTTTGTTGAAAATTCATCTATTTTTTGTTGAAAGTTAACTATTTTCGGTTAAAATGTCTGTTAATAGATTTAATTAAATTTTTTCAAAATTTAAAATAACAATTTTTTGGTTCAAACATCAGCTATTTTAATATAATGTTGAGAATTGATATTTTTTTGTTGAAAATTTAAATAATATTTTGAAAGTTTTACTTCATTGTTATTATTTATTGTTAATTTTCAAAATACATGATTCAGGATTCAAATTCTTCCCTTTGATTAAAACTTAATCTTTTTTTATATTTTTTTTCATTAAATATTAATTTTTTTAACTGGAAATTTATATTTTCCATTTTCAGTTGAGAATTCAACTTTTTTTTGGTAGAAAATTTAACTATTTGATTGAAGTTATTTTTTAACTGATAATTTAACTATTCTATTTTTGGTAAAAAATTCAACTAGTTTGTTCAAAATTCAATCTATTTTTTGGACAATTTTACTTTTCAGGTTGAAAATTAATTTGCTTGTTTAAAAAATGAAAATTAGTGTATTTTTATTACAACCTAAGTTAAAAAAATGAAAATTAAACTAATTTAGTAGAAGATTTACTTCTTTTGTTAAAAATGTAATTATTTGGTTAAAAATTTTATTATTGTCTAAAAAATTGAATAATTTCTTTAGAATGCAATTTAAAGACTTTTTTTTAGAAATTCAACTACTCGTTTAATAGTTTAATTCTTTTGTGAAAATTAATTATTTGTTGCAGATTAACATTTTGTTGAAAATTATCTTTTTTTTTTTAGGATAAACATTTAAGTGTTTTGTTCATGGATTTTTTTAACTTAAATTTTGATTATATTGGTTGCGGATTCATGTCTTTGCTTAAAAACTTTATTATTTAGATTAACATTTTATTAAGTTCTTGGAAATTCCATAGTTTCGTTAAAAACAAATTCAATGGTTTCGTTCAAAATTCAACTAATTGTTTGAAACTTCATTTCTTTAAAAAAATTAGGTTCGTTATTTTACTTGAAAATACATCTCTTTGGTTAAAAATGTTTTTATTTGTTTTTAGATATAATTACTGTTTTGATTTTTATAATTGTATGCTTGAAAGTTTATTTATTTTTAAAAAATACATTATTTTATGTTAAGGATTCTTAATTGTTTAAAATTCACCTGTTTGATTGAAAAATCAATGCGCAGAATTTGTAGAAAATTTTTTAAAAAATCCTAAAAAAAACAACTTTTTTTTTTACAAAAATAAAGAAGAGGAAAGAAAAACGAGAAGATTTGATTTTTTTATTCTCGGGTGTCAGGAAGAGAACATCGTTGTTTCCTTTCTGTTCCAGTCTGTTCGAAATTTTTTTCAATTTTTAAAAAAGTTCTAAGTTTACTTATTTTTTCAAATATATTGTTTGCCTTGATACGGGTGCTGTATGAGTTACAAAACGTTGGTAATTATTTTTTACAAAGGTTTCGTATTGTGATTTCATATTAATAAAAAGAAAGAAAGTCGAAAAAATTAAAAAAGAGCAGGAGGGGATTTGGTTGGTTTCCTTCTCGTTTTTCTTTCCTTTTCTTTATTTTTGTCGAAAAAAAGACATTTTTTTCTTTTTTATAAATTAAAAAAAATATTTTTAAAAATTTCAATTTAAAAATTTTATAGCGGTTGTCCAAATCAGTTTGTTGGATTATTATTATTTTTGGGAATGATATACATTAATTAGATTATTGGAGGTTAAATAGGATTTTAAATTAGATTTTAATTTTTTTAAGTAACAAAAAAAACTATATTTCTAAAAATCGTAGTTTTTTTAGTTGCAAATTAATAATTTCTAGAATTATCTTGTCCCAAAAGGACTGTTTTTCCTATTCTATTGGGCATTGATTAATTGTTCCTTTTTAGCACTCTTTGTTGATTTTTTAGTTGAAATATCTACTATCCGCACCCTTCAGAAAGTTACCATTTGTCAAACTTTAAATCCCTCTCTTTAACCTCCTCTTTTTCTGCACAGTCAAACAAGTCCCCTCGATCGATTTCTTGTTCGCTCTTCGCTTTGTCTCACGCCTTTCTCGTTTCTCGATGACTTTCTCTCTTTTTGCCTTCTCTTATGACATATTTCATGAAAATATATTCTTCGACAAAAAAACTTTTATATTTTCCAGAAAGTCGTTCTTCGAAGTTATAAAAAGGGACAAAAAAGGGGATAAAAAAGTTCCTTTTGGGGTATAGAGTTTTATTCCCTTCAATAGAGCTTTGTAATATATCGTGTGTAAAGGAAAAGTGAAAGCAGTCAAGGCATCTGGTTTTCTATTTTTTTATTTGATTAATTTTTTTGCTAAAATGTCTTACTGAGTATTGCTGATAAAAATTTCAAATTTTCTAGGCACTTATCCAAAATATTTTTAAAATAAAAGTTTTAAAAATCGTATTTGCGTTGACTTATATGTCCCATTTTATCTTAGAGCATAATGCCTATTATATCATAATTAAACTACAGACAACATTACGAAATGATTTAAGGAAAAAAGTACCATCTACCTTTAAAGGAATCCGTATTGTCATCAGAAAATAACAAAATTTCTTAGCGTCTTTACAGACTAGATGAAGCTATGAATGAAACATTTTTTTTAATTAAATTTTTTTTTAAAAGCTGACCAGAAATCGGAAATGTTGTCTTTTGATTCCAAGCGAAGCGAATGGAGATGTTAAAAAAAACTTAATTCATATCTCCATCTAGTATGTAAAGATACCATGAAATTCTGTCATAACTCGGCACATATTAAAGATAGAACATTTTTTTAACTATATTTTTTCTGAAAAAAGATCGTCTGCTCGTGAGATTTTCCATTAAGCTACTAGATATATCGAGAGAAGCTAACCGGAAATCGGAAATGCTATGGTTCGATTCCCAGCCAAGCGAAAAGAGATGTTAAAAAATGTTAATTTCTATCTCCATCTAATCTGTAAAGACGCTATGAAATTCTGTTATTTTCTGATGATAATACAGATTCATTGTAAATTTGACTTGTAACACCTGATTTAATAAAACGTGTATTTAAGAGAAAGGATTTTTCTATAGATCTCCTTAGTAGCTTAATGGAAAAGCATCCCATCAAATGATCTTTTTTCCGAAGAAATATAATTTAAAAAATCTTCAATCTTTAATATGTGCCGAGTTTCGACTCTTTAAAGAACCCTCATTTTTTCATAAAAAAAAAGTTTAAAATAAAATTTTGAAGTTTTTATTTGTAATTAGGAATCTAATAATTTTACAAAAAGATATTTTGCATATTAATTAATGCAGACGAAATTTCTAGTAATTCTAAAAAAAAAAGAAATAAGCCAGCCCCAATAAGGTCTTCACTTACAGACTTTCAAAAGTGACAACTTTTTACCTGATTCTCAGGGCAAATTACCTGAGTTCAGTTTATTCACAATAATTTATTTGCAGTTGAAGCGCAGGGAATTTAGCATATATTAAAAAAAATCGACTCTTTATATCTTCTAAACAAAAAAATTTTTGTTGCTATTCTCGGTCAAAAAAGTTTTTTTTTCAAATAACTTATTTCGCGTATAACTTGCAAAAAATGGTCAAAAGACAAATTTTCATAGACAAAATTCTACCTAAAATAAATAAAAAGCTACACATAAGGTAAATGATACAAATTTTTCAAAAAATAAAATTTTTAGTTTTGAGATCAGAAAATACTATATATTAAGTGACATGGTGTAAGAGGTTCGATAAAACTAGAATTTTGTCTTCCTTTCCTGTGAAGAGGCGCAAGTGAATGATTAATAATTATTTAAATAAATGAAAATTGTTTTTACATAATATATCACTTTTAACATTCATTAACTGGGTCAATATTTTCAAAAAATAATCAATTTTTGCCATTTAGATGGATATAAAGTAGTTACAACAAATTAAAATGATTTAAATAATTGCCAAATTTAAAAAAAAATTACTTTTAAAATTTGCTGATTGCATCATTGATTGCAAACAATAGTAACTTTTAACCATTTAATAAAAAAAAATTACTTCAACATAAATTGTTTAAACAAAAAAAATATTCATGAAATTTATTGGCTGTATCATTTATTCTAAAATATTGTAACTTTTCACGATTAACCCAAAATAAAATATTTTTTAAACAATAATAGTCATTCAAACAATTGGAAATTAGCATGAATTTTACACAAAACTGCTATTTTTCATTTTTTAGGGCATTTTCCGAGCACAATACTCATAAAAATTATTAAGTGCGTCATTAATTTTAGAAAATACCAAACTTTTAAGTTCGTACCAGGAACTAATTGTTTAAACAATTCATCATTGTTTAAATAATTGCAAACTGTCTAAAGAAAAATATCGCTCCTAGTATTTACTAATTGCGTTATTAATTGCAAAAATTAGTAACTTTACCATATTTACAGGGGGAAAAAAATTGTTGAAAGGATTCACAAATATATTAAAAAACCAATATTACTCATGGGAAAAAGTTAAATTTTGGTTATTGTTTGATTTTAAAATAACAATAATTGCATAAAAATGGGATTTAAAAATTAATTTAAAAGTGCATGCACCCTGAACGATAAAAAAATTCTCTCTAAATTTTCTCCGAACCTAATGAGACTTTCCAAACAAACTTTGCAAGATTTAATTCAGTTCTGATTTATCTAGAAATTTCTTTTTAATTTTTTTTAAATTAAAAATTCAATTTATGAGAACGTTTATTTTTTAATAATATATGACTCTCAAAAAAATTTGTATCCAAGAATATATATTTTTTCAATGATTGTTATTATTTTATATTGGAAAAATATATTTAAAAGACTTTAAACATTTAAAAAAATCTTTGATGAAAATACTTTATTATTGTATTTTCAATAAACAAATAATATTCAATTAACAAAGATTTTTTAATAGCAAATTTTTTTTACATTAAACTTGTTCTATTCATCAGCACATTAAAAATATTCATCTTCATTTTTTGACTTTGTAAATATTCAGAATTTAAAAAATTAAATTTTTAATTTTAGCAAAGGGCTAGAAAGAAAATAGAGAGCCGCAGCCTGTTGGATGTGGAGTAGCATACATAATTCTTTTATGAATATGGAGGAACATTTTTAAGGAAAATTTTTTTCATCTTCCTAACACCTCACTTTAAAAAATCCTTTCCCTGATGAATCTCATGCTTTTATATGAAATTTTTTTCTTTTCAATAAAAAAAAATTCTTCATGATAATTTAAAAACTAAAAAAAGGAAGTTTTAAACTATTTTTCGTGAAAACTCAATCTTTTCTGGTGCAAAGTAAAATGTTAAATGCTTAATTAAAAGCTAATTTTTTATTTCAAAATCATTCTAGTTAAAAATTAAAAGATTCTTATTGGGTTGAAATTTCATTTATTTTATCAAAAATTGGTATTTTTTGAAAGAAAGTTAATATATAAAAAAATGAAACTATTTGGTTGAAAATGTATGTTTTCTAGTAACAAACTCTAGTATTTAGTTAAAAATTGATGTCTTTTAGTTAAAGATTTACCTATTTCGACACAAATTAATGCATTTTCTTCAAATTCGTCTTTTTTTAAATAAACTATTTTATTGAAAATACATGTATTTTGTTAAAAATTAGTCTTTTTTCTACAAAATTTATCGTCCTGTCTGAAGATTCAAGTATTCAGATGAAATTTAAATTTTTCAGCTAAAACTAAACTTTTTAGTTGACGATTGATCTTTTTTCAGTTGAAAATTCTACTATTTTGTTAAAAAATAATGTGTTTTCTAAATTGGTATTTTTATACTTTTTTATTTGGCTGAAAATTCAACGATTTTATTGCAAATGCACGTGTTTTGTTAAAAGCTTCCATTTTTTGTAGAAAATTAACCTTTTTGGTTAAAAATTAAAATTCTTTAAAAATTCATGCATTTTTCAAATTTGTCTTTTCTATTTTTTCTGAAAACTGAACGATTTTATCGATGATTCATGCATTTTGTTAAAAATTGGTCTTTTTTAGTAAATAATATTAATTTTCTTGGCTGAAGATTCAACTATTCGAAAACTAAAAAAATTTTTTAATTTAGTTTAAACTTTGGCTTTCCAGTTGAAAATTGATCTTTTCCAGTTGAAAATTAAACTATTTTGTTTAAAAATTTTAAAAGGTTTTATTGGAAATGCATGTATATTGTTAAAAGTTTTTCTTTTTGGTAGAAAATTAGTCTTCTTGTTTCAAATTTTTAAGTATTTGGTTGCAAAATTTTTTTAAATGAAAAAAAATTTAACAATTTAGTTCAAAATTCAACAATTGGGTAGACAATTCATGTATTTTGTTAAAATTTTGTCCTTTTTAGTAGAAAATTAATCTTGTTAGTTGATAATTTAATTATTTTGTTAAAAATCGATCATTCTTAGCTACAAATACAACTTTTTAGTCGAAAATTCAACCATTTCATTAAAAATGAATAAATTATTTTCAAATTCGTCTTCACTATTTTTCTGAATATTAAATTTTCTTGTTGAAAACTCAAGGATTTGTTTGAAAATTCATTTATTTTGTTAAAAATTTGTCTTTTTGGTAGAAAATTAATATTCTTAGTTGAAAAATAAAACTATTTTGTTGAAAAGTTAGCTTTTTACGCCTAACATAATCTTTTTGGTTAACACTATATCTGTTTTATATAAAAATTTAACTATTTGGTTAAAAATTAATGTACTTTTTCAAATTTATCTTTTTTGAATGAAAAGAAAATTCTTCTTTTCAGGTGAAAATTAATCTCGTTTTAGAATCTCGCGTTGTTTAAATGATAATTGGAATAACCGGTTTTTCAAAAGAATTTTAGATCTTTAAAATAAATAAATAATAAAAATATATTTCTCGATAAAAAATCAAATTTTTCGGAACGTTATATTTGATGTCAAAGAAGAGGGAAAAAGAGTTTAAAAAAGTTCCCCTGGGTGTATAGAGTCTTATCCGCTTCAAAGGAGCTTTGTCGAATATCCTGTTTAAAGGAAAGGGACGCGGGAAATTATATTGATTTAGAAAAATAACGAAGTTAAATTCAAACGGATTTTGTGAAAGCATATTTTATCTCACAACAGGAGCTTAAATAATTTTATAAAAAAGTTATAGAAACATTTTTAAATAAAAAATGTATCACCATATCAGAATTCCATTCAGAAAAAGCTCATCAGAACGTTATACCTGAAAGAATTTTTTTGAACTAAATTTTTAATTTAGATTTTCTAATTAGGACGATTTTAAGCAATTTAATCCACTTGCACATGAATCGTGAATATTCTCATTGAAATATTTGATTACTCCCTTCCTGTGGTATTTTGTGTATAGTTTTGGCCTCATCGAAAACCACTAACGATCGTACTCCATCTAATTGGGTGAGTTCGAGTTTCAAATAGAAAAAAATTTTTTTTACCAAATTTATCAATGCCTCTGTAGATTTTTTTGTCAACTGAAGATTTAGAAAAAAGACTCATGATATTAGTGAAAAGGAAAAAAAAAAAGAAAAATATCCTGGATTTTTAATCTAGTATTTGAATTTTAAACTAAAACAATGTTAACAAATATCGTGAATAGCTAAATTTGCAGTTAAAGAATGATAATCAAGAATAATGAATTTCAACGAAAATTATTACTTTTAAACAAAATTTTAGAATTTTCAACAACAAAAAAATGAATTTTTAATTAAGTAGCCGAATTCTTAATTATAAAAATATAAATTTGTAACTAAACAATGGAATAGTTGAGAGTGCAGTTAAATAATTCACCTTCAACAATACAAAAAAAATTTCAAGATAATAGTGAAATTTTTAATTTAAAAAATAAATTCTTAATTAAAATATTAAATATTCACATGAACTAGATAAAATTTTCGATTAAAATGAAGAATTTTCAAATAAAAGAGATGCATTTTCAAAAAAAAAATGTAATAATTTATATTTCAGCAAAAAAAGATAATTCTTATTAAAATTGTTTAATTGTAAAAAGTAGACACATTTTTCAACCAAAAACATGCATTTTATTTTTGAAATTTTTAATTTTTGACTAAAAAAGAGAAATTAGTAAATAAATCCAATAAATAAGGATATTATTAATAAAGCCAAATAGTGCATTTTTAACAAGAAAAGATACATTTTTACCATAAAATTGGAATAATTATATTTTCACTTAAAAAAATAATTTATTTACAATAAATCATTTTTTAACTAAAGAGGGGAATTTTTAAATAAAGCTATGCATCTCCAAGCAATAAAATGAAATCATATCAAAGAAGTTTATTTCTGAATTAAGTAGTTGAATTTTCAACCAAAAGGATTCATTTTACGCAAAAAAGTCAAATTTTTGGCGCAATACATTAATTTAAACCTGAAAAGATACATTTTCAACTAAGAAGGACAATTTTGCACCAAAAATAAAACAGCACCAAATAAATTATAAAGCTTCTAACAAAAAAGGTAAATTTCTAACTGAAATAAAAAATCTTTAGCCGTAAAACCAAAAAACATCATTTTTAACTAAAAGTGGAATATATAAATCAAAGTAAACTAAAATTGATTTTTAATAAAAAAGGAACGAGCTTTCAAGAATAAAGTGCATTTTTAACACCAAGAATTACATTTTCACCAAAATAATTGAATTTTTAACCCAAAAATGATTTTTTTTTACCAGGGAATGAATTTTTATGCAAAATTCTTAAATTTCCTACAAAGTAGATCAATTTTTCACTCAACAGTTGCGTTTTTTATTTTTGAACAAAAGAATTAAACTTTCACCAAGTTGGTTGAATTTTTAAACAAAAAAGATAAATTTTCATTAAAATAGATTAATTTCAATATATATTCAACAAAGAATAAAATTAAGTTTTTTCAATTAGAGAAAATAGTTTTTGAACAAACAAAAAATTTTTAATCGAAGGCATTACATTTTCATAAAAAAAAATATTGACAACAAATTTATTTGAATCTTTAGTTAGCAAAATTAATTTTAAAAGAAAAATTTCAACTAAATATTTTTATTTTAATTGGACTTTTTGACCTAATAATGAAATTTTCTACCACAATGTATAATTTTATAGCAAAAGAAAAAAGTTAAATTTTCAATAAAATGGATTAATTTAACAAAATAACTAAAGTTGAAACCAAAAAAGAAAATTTTCAAGCAAGAGAGATAAATTATTGACAAAAAAATTACATTAGTCTTTTTAATTATATAGAATTAACTTTCAGCCATAGAATATAGATTTTTAACCACAAGATAAATTTTCGACAAAAATAAATAACTATTAAACTAATAGTTGAATTTTCAGCAAAATAATTAATTTCGCAACCAAATTGTACAATTTTTAGCAAAAAGATATTAATTCTAAACCAAAAATCTTCAACCCCAAATATTACTTTTTTTAAATAGTTAAATTATTCAGAAAATAATTAAATTTTCATCTAAATAGTAGATTTTTAAACCAAATGAGATTAATTCTAAGCTAAAAATATAAAAGTAGACTTTTTAATGAAAAAGAACAAAAAAGAAGACTTCTCAATAAAAAGATTAAAAGTTCAATCCAAAGGGATTACATTTTTATTTAAAAATACAAATCGTACCATGAATTTAAATCTTCGAACCAGAAAATACGATTTTTTAAACAAAAAATAGAATTTTTCAGAAAATCATTAAAATTTTAACCAAATATTGGAATTTCCAACCAACGGAGTCGGTTTCTAAACAAAAAATATAGAAATAGATTTTTTCAATGAAAAAAAATTCAGCCGCAATAAAAAAAGGCAACCTCTCTACCAAAAGATGAATGTTCTATTCAAAAGGAACAAAAAATCCAAAAGTTGAATTTATAACTAGAAAAGATCCCTTTTCCAATAAAAATATAAAAAGCATCAATTTTTCACTGAGAAGATTATTTTTCTTAAAAAAGCCGAATTTCCATACAAATAGATGAATTTTGAAATAAAAAAAAACATTAATTTTGAACCAAACAGTTGAATTTTTAACAAAAAATAATAAATTTTCAACCAAAAAATCATTAGAAGGCTTTTGAGTTTTCAAGTGCAAAAGAGAGAATTTTCTATTACAAAATAAGACCACAAAAGATTGTTTAAAAAAAATCAGTTCAGTTTTTAACAAAATAATTAAACTTTCAACAAATCAATTGTATCTTGGACTAAATGGATGAATCATCTACAGAAGAAATCATTTTTTAAGAAGCTTAATTTTTAACCAAATAATTGACTCCAAAATAAAAAAAGAAGAATTGAAAAGTTTGATAGAATAACAGATATTTCTATGTTAACACTTCAATTCATTATTATTATTATTATTATTATTAATTATTCATTAATAACTGTTGGTTCATAAAAAAGTTTGAAAACGTAGATTTACGAATTTCGGATATTCTCTATATTGCATGAGCCAAATAAGTGAGCAGATAACCTGTAGAATATCTTCAAAATCTAAATATTTTTAACCAGTTTTTTAAAATTTTTGGTGTAATTTCATTTTTAAAAATTGTGATTCCAAGAATAATTCAGAAATTGAATTAAACATAAAATAATCGTACTTGCGCCCAATTTTACATTCTTCTGCTTAAGTCGAAGACAAATGCCATTATTCTGCTATTAATGGGGGCCGTACACATAATACGTTACAATTTTTTTTATATCGTTGTATCCCTTTTAACTCAAAGAAAATTGTATTCTCATCCTTATATAAACAAAGGAAAATGTGTGACGTATTATGTGCTCGACCCCTAATATATCAAATTTTCATATTTTTTAATCGATTAAAATCGAGAATTTGTTTTTAATACACATTTTCAAGACTTTAAAATCCTTGAATGTGCATTTATTCTTTCAAAAAGAAATCGAAAGTTAAATGAATTTCAATCCTTTTTTCACGGTAAAAACTAGAAATACATTTTAAACCGGGATCCTCTTTTATGCGCTCTAATATGAACTCATAAATAGTTTTTCCAGTAGCAGTTTCCAAAAATAATACGAAATGAGACTTGAAACAAATGGACATTTTTTGCATTTAAAATAATACATGCTTTACAAGGTGAAAACGTCATTTTCAAAATTTTCTTATTTTTCATTGATCATTTTCTTATTTTCCCTGATTATTAACATTCAAACACCAACATTTCAATTTTTTATTATTTTTCACTCAGGATATTTTATCAAAGGAATACAACAATATTCCAGAAATTAAATTAATTTTTGACAAAGAAATTAAATTTTCAACAAAAAAGTGTAATCGATATTCAAACCAGAGATGAAATTTCATTTAGAATAACTTACTTTAAAACTAAAAAGACAAATTTTCAATAACAAAATTTTTCAAACATGAAACAAAAAAATTATCACCTAAATTGTTGAAACTTTAAGTCAGAAAACGAATTTTCTCTCCAGAAATCGAATTTTAAATAAAAAAATGTTATTTACTTATTTATTATTGAAATAATTAAATTAAAAATTGAAATGACAAACCTTTTATTCAAAAAATATTTTTTTTTCAATAATTAGTTTATCTCTCACCCACGCAGTTAAATTTTTTATATAAAAATATCAATTTTCAATAAAGTAGTCAATAAAAATATAAATCTTAAAAAAAAAATGATTTAAAAAAAAACGGTTAAACCAAAAATTATCAAACAAAGTTGTTGCATCTTTAAGCTAAGTTGATTCATTTTTAATCAAACAGTCAAATTTTTATCCAGAAATATAAAATTTTTACTTAAACAGATGAATTTTAAAATTAAAAAGACAAAATTTCAACAAAGATTGAATATTTATCCGAAAAAGATTGACTAAAAAAGGATGACTTTCAAACAAAATTGTTGAATTAAAAAAAAAACTTGCATTTTTATCCAAGAAACCTGTAGTTTTTACTAAAACAGATAAATTTTTAACCTAAAAAGACGAATTTTCATAAAAATAGTTGAATTCTCACAAAACTAGTTGAATTTTCATACAATAAAGAATTAAGTTGATTTTTCAAAACAAAAATATGAATTTAAATCAAAACGGGAATTTCCTAGAAAAAATTTAATAGCAATATATATAGTAGAAAAACCGAATTTTCAAGAAATTTCTTACACTTAAACTAAAGGAATAAACTTCTAATCAAAATCATGCATGTTTAATAAAAAAATTTCAATAAAGAAATCTAATGTTTAACCAAAGAAATAAAATTTCTAACAAAAGTATTAATATGCTTTGAAAATAGAATAATTTGTAAAAGAATACATCAAATTTCAACCAACTATTTTAATTTTTAATGGAATTTTCAACCTAATAGTTGAACTTTGAACCGTTAAGGTTAATATTCTACCAAAAAAGACAAATTTTCAAAAAATAGAATAATGTCTTTTTTAGTTAGAGGAACAAGTTTTCAAGCAGATAAAATAAATTTCCAATAAATTAGTTAAATTTTCAACAAAACAAATGATTTTTCGACCACGAAGATTAACTGCCCATAAAAAAAATTCGACAAAAAGTTTAGTTAAATTTTTATATTCAAAAATTAATTCTCACTTCAAAAAAAAAGTGATTTTCAACCAAATAAATGAGTTTTCAACCAAAAAATGATTTTTTTCACAAAAAAGACAAATTTTGAACAAAAAGGATGAATTTTTAATTAAAATTATAAATTTACACTGAAAAATCGAAGAGCTTAATTTTCCGCTAAAGAAATAAGGTTTCTGACAAATAAAATAAATTTTCAACGAAATAGATTAATTTGCATTGAAAAAAATGGACTTTATACCAAAAAGATTAAATGACCATAACAAATTGCGACAGCAAATTGAGAGTAATTTTTAGTAGCTGAAATTAATTTTTAATGAAAAAAACTTATTTTCAACTACAAATCAGTCATCACAAAAGAGATTGTTTCAACTAAATACATGAATTCCAAACCAAATAGTTGAATTATTAACTGAAGAAAATAAGTGTTTAACCAAAAAACGAAAGCAAAAATAGTTCAATTTGAAGCAAAAAGAAGATTTTTCAACTAAAATTAGAATTTTGCAGTCAAACTATGCAAAATGCGAAAAAAAATACAAATTAATAAAAATTGGATATTAAAAAAATATCTACAATTTTGTTATTAATTACTTTTTTATAAGATACATAGTTTTTGTTTTAATTCTAAAAAATAAGATCAAAAGTAAATGAATTACTTGTTTGGATGAACGAGACAAGCTGTTTGCAAGAAGAAATGTTTTGCTATCTGATTAATATCAAAGTATCTCAAGAGAGTCACTGAAAGAAAAATATTGTTAAAAAGTTTTATTCATCATTGTCATTAATAATTTAATTTGCATATAGAAAATTCATTAGAAAGGTCCTTGAAAAAATGAATTCAAGTAGATATATTTTTTTATTTATATCTGGTAGATGTCACAATTTAATAATTTGTTCAAATCTTAAAATAAATGTAAATATACACTTGCGATTAAAAATTGGTTATTTCATAATTTTAAATTGTTTACGCTTTTAATATTAGGAAATACAAAGCAATGAAGGTGAATCTGCTTTTCACCTGTCTTATATGCATAGAGAAAAATCAATTTGTGTGTTTAGCCTATTTTTAAGTTTCAAGAAATTGCAATCTCATTGTTTTGAAGAAAGTTAAATCTGTTAAGCCAACTTACTACTTTTTTATAACTTACCGATTCGTTATATTTTTCATTTCTTTAGCCTTTTTAAAAATTTATATTTACAGCTTCAAATAAAGTAACATATTTTCACAAAATTAATATTTATTTAATAGGTAATTACTGAATAAAAATATTTATTAAAATAAATAAAATAAATAAGAACATTTATACCCGAGAGGTGTTAAAAATTAATGTAATTTATTAAAAATTATTCTTTTTCATACCAAATTAATCTCTTTAATTGAAATTTCATTTCTTTGGTTGGCGATTAGTTTTTTTAATTGAAATTTTTTTTTGCATAAAAAAATTATCTGTTTCATTTTATTTTAAAATTTGATCTTTTTTTGATAGAAATTTAATCTTTTTGGTTAAACATTCAATATCTTTGATTGAAAATTTATCAATTTTGTTAAAAAATGTAATCTTTGTGTAGAAAACTTATTTGTCTGATCACAACAATGTAAATACAAAATTTAAAAATAGACTTTGTTGAAATTTTGTCTTCTTTTGCAGAAAATTCATCTTCTGCCATTAAAAATTTTTCCAAATTTTTTGAGAATTCATCATTTAGTTCAAATAAACTTGTTTTCTCTATAAATGTAGCTATTCCATTTTTGCTAGAAAATTGATCTTTTTAAGTTGAAAATTCACTCATTTTGTTAAAAACTCGTATCTTTGAAAATCGAAAATTCAATTCGTTGGATAGAAAATGCACATTTTTTATTTTAATTAAACCCCTTTTTTAAATTAAAATATTTTTTATTATACTTTTTGTTAAAAATACATTTTTTCGAAGATTCATGAGTTTGATTGAAAATTAAACTTTTTTGTTTAAAAATTACTTATTTCGATTGAAAACGTAATAATCAAATTTCACATTAAATATAAATTTTTTTTTTCAGTTCTGTTATATACACAAATATGACATTCTTAATTATGTGTGTGAAATTTTCAACATTCTTTCCTTCGAGTTTTTCAAATTACCCAATCAGTATTGAGAAAAAGTGAAAAATAGGCTAAATTCACCTAATCACGAGATCAATTTTACAAATTCAATTATTAAGCAGTGATCCACCAAAGATTAGTAGAAAATTGATTAATAAATTTACTGAGTACTGTATAGTATAATTAAAAAGGGTTATAAAAATTAAAAACTTTTAATTTAATAAGGCGATAGTGTAGAAATATCAACACTCTTAAAAAAATAAGGTCATATTCTGCCGTCCAAGATTAAAATATACATAAGTGACTTTGCGGTTCGGGGTTATTCATTTGAACCTGGCAATGGAAATTTTTTTATTTGTTATGAATATTTCAAATTTTCTAATTAAATGAAACATTTCCTGTGACTAAAAAAGTACATAATTATGCAAATCCAATATTTTATTTACCTACAGAATTGCTTCATTAGTATAATATCAAACGAAAATGTGAATCTAAAAAGCAGGATGAATTTTAAAATAAAAAGATGATGAAAAAAAGTTAATTTAAAACCAAACGATTTATTTTCCAACTAAAATTATGAATCTGTAACCAAAAAAGAAAAGTTCTTTAACTTTTATCCACGTAGTTGAATTTTATTCAACCAAGAAAGTTGAGTTCTAAACAAAAATATAATATTTTACATTTCAATCAAAAATTATTTTAACTTACAGAGAAAACATTTAAATCAAACAAAAAATACTAATTTTTAACAAAAGATTAATCTTTAATTAAAAATATCAATTAGCGACCAAGAATGAAATTTTATTTCAAATTTTAATTTCAAATTAAATTTGCAGTTGAAAGAAATGATTCCCAAACAAATTTTTAACAAAATATTAAAAATTTCAATGAAAGATATGACTTGTTTAATTGAAATGATAAACTTTCAATAAAACAACTTTATTTTTAAGGAAGTGATTCCACTTCGAGGTAATTGAATTTTCAAATAAAAAATTGGTATTTTCAACTAAAATGATAAATTTTCAAGAACTAGAAAATGAATTTTCATCAAAAGCATTTAACCAAGTAATCATTTTTGACTAGAATGATGAGTTGATATTTTAACTAAGAGACATTTTAATTAAAATAAAACGACAGTTTGAATTTTGTTCAATTACAAAAAAGAAATCTTTTATTTTCAATACTTTCATAAAATTAAAATAAATGAAACTTTGGTTTTTATTCTTTTTTCTGAATTACAGTTGAAGATTTAGAAAAAGAATTTAAAAAAAATCATTGAATATTCGGTAGAAAAATTTAAGGAACAAATAATAATTCTAAGGCAAGTGTTTAAAATTAAACAATTTGAAATTAACAAGTTAAAAAATGCGTTGCATGAAATCAAAATTAAAATTGTTCAATTTTTGAAGGTATAAGTAACAATGTATAAAATTGCTAATTCATGAAAAATTTAAATTTGCTTAAAATAATTTAGATTTTTAAGGATTTTAGTGTAAAAAAGTTTAAATATCAATAATTTTAAGGTAAAAAGTATTCTAAATTTATTTTAAACACTTTTAGTGACAACAGTCATACCAAATTATAAGGACTCACCTACATGTTACCTAAGGCATACGTAAAATACATTCATTTTCAGAAAAACATTTGATTTTCAACTTGAAAAAATAAATTTAGAACCAAAAATAAAAAATCATGCTTTTAGTTGACATAATTAACTTTCGGCTAAGGAAAAGGAAATTTTCAGAAAAATAGTTAATTTTCTACCAAAGTGACGAATCTTCAAATAAAAAATTATCTCGTAATAAAAAGTGTATTAGTTAATATTTCCACAAAAAAATATTAAAATGTAGAATTCAAAACAGTTAAATTAAACCAAAAACATAAGAATTTTCAACAAATAAGTTGAATCCTTGAGTCGAAATTTTCACAAAAAAGTTTAATTTTTAACCCAAAACATGTATTTTCTACTAAAATAATTAAATTTCCAAAACAAAAGACAAATTTTCAACAAAATAAATGAAATTTTAAATAAAAAATATTAATTTTATCGCAGAATAAAAATTACAGCTAAAGTTGTATCCTTAACCAAAAAAAGTAATTTTGAACCCAATAATTAAACTTGAAATCCAAATGATTAAGTTACTACAAAAAAAAAAACGTTAATCAATCATCAAGAGAAATAATATTCTAACCCAAAGAAAGGTTTCCACAAAATATAGACATTTTCAACCAAGTAGTTAAATTTCCAACTATAGGAGATAAATCCTTAACCAAGCATGGAATTGTTAAATTTTCAGTCAAAAATTATTCGGGATAACATTTTTAACAAAATTTCTCAAAGATAGGTTCTTGAACTGCAATAATAAATAATCATCCAGAAAGATGAATTTTAACGAAGTGGATACACTTTCAACGAAATATTTGAGTTTTAAACCAAAAAAGGTTTTTCAGTCGCTATTAAAAAATAGCGAAAGTCTTGAAAACTAAATTGGATTTATGTGCTCAAATTGAAATAAAATTTATTTTGTTAGGTGTAAAAAGATTTTGGTACACAAAATAATCGAAATATTTTTAAACGGTTTTCCAAATTAAAAATTTTAATTGCACGATTTCAAATAGTTCAAGCGTAATTTCCAAAGGATATTAAATATATTTCAAAATTGATCCCATGATCTGGTTTGAACACTCAGAGAATCTGATAAGATTTGGCTTGAAATTATGTAACCTCATTAGCAAAAGCTAACGTCATTCAAATTCTATCCTTGACAGAACTCGATGCCGACTTAATTGACATTACTTTTAAATTTTCTTCAATTCTAAACTCAAGCGAAACCGAAAGATTGGTGCGGCAGTTCCTTAATATTGATCAAAGTACAACCCTAAGTACCTCTGCAAGAATTAAAGGATATA
>NC_046662.1:11364756-11366884 GCF_010883055.1 Belonocnema kinseyi | reverse complement strand
CTCTTAAAGCTTTTAAAAAAATTACACTTTTTTATTAAATTTTGTGAAATCGCTTTTTTAATTATTCATTTTTAGTTAGGTTATCATTTTATTCAATTAAAAGAATTAAAAACCCATGAAATTGTTTTTACGTGTTCAAATTCCTTAAATGTTTCAAATTTATAAAATTCTCCGGCGCCCCTGAATTCATGAAATTACTTGAATTTTTCAAATTCCTTAAATTCTTTAAATGCATTTAATGTGTTAAATTCCTAGAATTCTTTAGATTTCTTAAATTCTACGAATTCCTTAAATTATTCATATTCCTTCAATTCTTCGAATTCCTTAAATTTTTCGAATTCCTAAAAAATTTTGAAATTTCTGAAATTGTTCGGATTACTTGAAGTTTTCGAATTCCTAAAATTCTTCGGATTCCTGGAATTTGTTCAATTTTTCAAATTCCTTTAAATTTTCAAATCCCTGAAAGGTTTCGAGTTCTTAAAATTCTTCGGATTCCTGGAATTCGTTAAATTTTCCGAATTCCTTGAAATTTTTTAATTCCTGAAAGGTGTCGAATTCTTAAAATTCTTTGGAGTACTTGACTTTATGGAATTACTTGAAGTCATCGAATTCGTTGAATTCTTCGAAAACATTTCATTTGTCAAATCCCCTGAATTATTTAAGTTTGTTAAATTCTTCGAATACGTTTAATTTTTTGAATTCCTAGAATTCTTTAAATTCCTTGAGTCTTCAAATTCTTTGCTTTTCAACAAAAAATAGATTAGAGTATTTTTAGCTAGAACGAAAGTTTTTAATAAAAAAAAATATAAATTTGCAATGAAATGGTTCAATTTTGAACCAAATGCATGAATTTTCAACCAAAATGATTAAATATTTACAGAAAAAATTGAGAAAATCTAGTTACATTTTTATTTAATAAAATACATTTTTTTAAAACTAATTTTCAATCAAAAAGATTAATTTTGAGTAAAAAAGTATTAATTTTTAACAAAATACATCAATTTTCTACCAAAATTAAAATTTTTAAAGGATTTTTAACCAAATATTTGATTTTTTAATGAACTTTTCAACCTCGTAATTACATTTTCTACCAAAAATTTTGATTTTCTAGGAAGAATAAGGCAAATTTCCGAAGTTGGATTTTAAATAAAAAGAACTAATTTTCTACCAAAAGAGATGAGTTTGAGAAAATATAGTTGAAGTTTTAACAAAATAATTAAATTTACAACCAAAAAGTATAATTTTTAAATAATATATGAATTCTAGACCAAAATATGACAGTAGTCTTTTTAATTAAAAATAAATAATAGATGGTTTAAGGCATAGTTGAATTTTCAACAAAATAATTAATTTTGCAACCAACTAGTACCGTTTTTAACCAACCAACAATTTTGGTATATATTATGAAATTTATAGAAATCTTAACTTGAATTTTATGAAAATCTTATTTTGAGACTTAAAAAACCCTTCCTTTTTGATTTTTTTTTAAGAAAAAAAACATCTTCATCGAAATACATGATTTTTTAAACAAATAGTTTAATTTTTTACTGGAAAACATGGATTTTCATCCAAATAGTTGAATTATAATTATGAATGATCAGCTTTCAACCAAATATGGAAAATTTACATCTTTTTTAAAAAATTACTTTTAAACAAAAAATAATAATAATTTCGAACTAGGTAAGTTCACAAAAAAGAATAATTATCAACAAAATAGTTAAAACCTCAATCAAAGACATAATTAAATTAAAACAGAAATAAATGAATTTTCTACGAAATAGCTGCATTTTTAACTAATAAAAAATGAATTATCAAGCAGAAACAAAATAGCTAGAATTTCAGATAAACAATTATTTCTTTTAAATTTTAATCCGAAAATATGAATTTTTAATTAAATAGTGTCATTTTCCACAAGAAAGGATCGATATCCAAATCAAAATACATATCAATTTTCAAACAAATATAAAAGAATTTAATTTTGAGTTAAGAAAGTTAATTCGCTGAAGTCATGTCCAAAAATATTCACTTTTAACGAAAAATAGTTGGATTTCTTATTAGGTTTTAATTCTTCAGTTAAGTTAAAATTTATGATCGGGAAAGTTTGTAACGTTCCTTCTATCGATCTTCC
>NC_046662.1:11336168-11364746 GCF_010883055.1 Belonocnema kinseyi | reverse complement strand
CCTCCATCCCATCATACGAACCATAATTTTTAAGCGAACTCCTCTTCAATTTTTAAATTTAGTTTATGAATGGACCATAAGCACTGCATTACATAAACTTTATTAACCGGATGCTTAAGGGGATAATGCCTTTTTTACAACCTCTGTTACAAACACAATCACTACAGAATTATTGTTTGTTTCAGTAAAATAAAAGGGCGATTTTTTATATTCCATCAGTAAAATGATAAAATATTACTATTGCATTAGTCAGGAACTCAACTGCTATTTCCATTATTAAAAATTTCACTGCACTGTGAATCGAACTACAGAACTTGCGATTGCAGTCCGGGTGCTTTCCCATTAAGCTACCAGAGAAATCAAGAGAAGAATTCTTCTTAATAAATACACACATTATTTTGCCAGTTGTTACGCATTCAAATTTTTTAAGGAATCTGTATTATCCACAGCAAATAACAGAAATTGTTAACGTCTTTTCAGACAAGATGGATCTATGAACAACGCATTTTTGTAAATAAATGTTTTCTGCAGAATATCTTCTCCTTTGGTCCGCTAGCGAACTACATAACTCCCAAATGACGGTCGGGTGCATGCCGATTTATCTAGTAGCTTGATGGAAAAGCACCCGACCCGCAATCGGAAATTCTGTGGGTCGATGCCCAGTGGAGCGCAGAAGATCTTTTTTCAGAAAAAATTTAATTAAAAAATTGGTTAATTCATGGCTCTATTTACACTGTAAAGACGTTAAGAAGTTCTGTTATTTTTTTTTATGTCAATACAGATTCCCTTATACACCTGGCTTGTAATACTTGGCAAAATAATGCTTGTATTTCTGAAAAAAGGTTCTTTTTTTGATCTCGCTTGTAGCTTAAGGGGACCGCACTAGACAGCAATCGGAAGTTCTGTGGTTCGATTGCTAGCTAAGCGGAGAAGACCTTTTTTCAAAAAATATGTAATTACAAAAATTTTTAATTCATAGCTCTATTTAGTCAAAAAGACGTGGAGAATTTCTATTATTTTTTGATGACAATACAGATTCCTTTATACACTTGGCTTGCAATACCTGGCAAAATAATTCTTATATTTCTGAAAAAGGTTCTCTTTTCGATCTCACTAGTAGCTTAAGGGGATCGCACCCGACCAGCCATCGGAAGTTCTGTGGTTTGATTCCTAGCTGAGCGGAGAAGATCTTTTTTCAGAAAATACGTAATTTAAAAAAAAGTTAATTCATAGCTCCATCTAGTCTCAGAAGACGTTAGGAATTTCTGTTATTTTCTGATGACAATACAAATTCCTTTATATACTTGGCTTGTAATACCTGGCAAAATAATGCTTGGCTTTCTAAAAAGGTTCTTTTTTCGATCTCTCTAGTAGTTTAAGGGAAACGCACCCGACTAGCAATTAAAAGTTCCGTGGTTCGATCCTAACTAAGTGAAGATCTTTTTTTCGAAAAAATGTAATTAAAAAAGTTTTTAAATCATAGCTTCATCTAGTCTCAAAGACGTTAGGAATTTTTGGTATCTTCTAATGATAATACAGATTCCTTTAAAAATGTCGCTAGCGTCGATTCTCCATTCTGTCCGTCTCCAAGCTGTTTTGATCTTAAAAGTTGTTCTTTGCGAAAGATCTATACTCTTTAAAGAAATATTGTCCACGCAGTATTGCACAGTGCTGCACGCACTTTCAGCTTTATTTTTATTGAAAAAAGAGTGGGCCTATTTTACTAAATCCGACTTTAAATAATCGCGCATTAAAAATTTATTACTAATTCAGAAAAAAAATTTATGAGATTAAAATAATTAAAGAGAATCTCGAAAAGTGAATTTAGAAATATGTCGAGAAACAATGCATTTTAAAAATTAAATATTTTATTTAGAAAATTTGATATTAGGGATAGTAAAGACAGGCCAAGAAAAAGTGATTTTGTAAAAGAGAGAGCGCTACTCTTTTCCGAGACAGCTTCCAGAATTCCGATATCCCGAATTGGGACAGCTTGGAGATTTAAGGCCATGTGACGAGAGGGTCACGTGACCAAACCTGGTCTTCAATTTTTCTTTCCCAACATACGTCTAAACGAAATAAGGTATCGCTTTGAAAGTTTGGAAAATGAAAGAGGAGGTAATAAAGTCCATGTCTCTGCTTTGTTCCGGTGGAAACTTTGAGAAAAAATTTTTTTTGAAGAAAATACCAGTGGAAGTTTTCTTTCCCAACTTAGATCCACACGGTATGAGATATCGCGTTAAAAGTTTGGCACGATAAATAGAAGGAATGCAAGAATCTGTCTCTGGTCCTAAATAATTAGAATAGTGAAAAAAGTTTTTTTTTATAACTATTTTTGAGAGATACCGACCGTGTTGTCGTCAAACCCTGCAAGCAATTTTTAATGTTGCGAATGGGCTAGTTATGAGGTTTATATTGACCAAAGTGGGGCAAAACAACAAAAATCGCTCACGAACATTGTGCAAAAATAATTCAAAAACTAATGTTTGCACTTGAAATGCAAATAAACATGTTTGGTCTGACATACGTATCTGTCTGGTATCAGCTGTGTCAAAGCAGCACTAGCGCAGCGAGTAGACAACTTCGAACTTCTAGGGGTCTGTAGGTAAAGCAGATTGCATGATTACCGTCAGAGAAAGCTAAAAGTTTAATATTTATTAACATTTCCCGAAAAAAATTTCCGCGTTATTTAAACTTTTATTTTTCAATATGAGTGAAAAAATATTGATCTTAAGGCTGACTTGATCAGCTGTTACACTCATCACATGGCCTGAACTATGATTTAGATTTTGAAAGGACGCTCGCTCACACTTGCATGTTCTGATTGATCATTGAATATTAAAATTCGTTTGTGTCTTTTCTCACAGAATTAAGTTCGCAGATGGGACCTCGACGACGTCCTCCTAAAACACCTTTGGACACGGACAATATCCTTTTACCCTATGATCTTAAACTGATTAACGAATACGCAAAGGCATATCATTTTACGCTGGAAATGTATTCAGATGGAATACCAGAAGCATTAGCGCCTTTACAAACATTTACTGCCGAAGGAAACCGGCCCATACAAGAACGCACAATCTTAGTTCGAAAGGGTTTTATAATATGTGCTTGGTTACATGATGTCAAAATGCCACCATTAATTGGCCCAGGGGGGAGAGTGCATATGTATGTTATACCACTTAATATGGTAATAGAGCTGTCTGCTGAAGGCCAAAGAAAATTGCACTTAGGCATGGCTTATCCTTTTCCGGAACATCTAAACACACCTGATGCCATCCAAACACATATCCAAGAAACGGTATCCCGTAACCTAATACAGAGACTAAAAGCCAAGAATTATAAGAGACAGGACAGCACTACCAGCACCAGCAGCGAGAGCAGTTACGAACCTGCCTACCTGGCCGGCACCTCCGGAAGCCCCTCCGAAAGCCCTAGAGGACATTGAGTTGTACGATCATTAAAAGCAATAATTTTCTCTTCTCTTTTGTCCTATAATTTCCTATCCGATCTGATTCAGTCCTATCTTTTACTTCACTACCCTCTTGCTTTCTTCCCCACATCCATCCCTTCTACGACCATCATCACAGTTTTCCTTACTTCCTCTCCTTTACCACATACAACTACTTTCCCTTCGATAAGAGCCATCATAGGCCCTCTCTTATCCCCTCCATACTAACCATCACTCTCTCATCGAACTTTTCCAGGCCTTCTCGTTCCCACTTACATTTATCCCCCCCCCTTTCTCCTATAGTTACATTTTCTACCTCCCTCCTGCTACGTCTCATTCGAGAGTTCCCATACTTCATCTAACATCACTCCCTACCACCCCTACTTTAACAGACCACACTTTTCTTACCCTCTATACTCACTTACTATCCAAGAGGTGTCTTCAATTCGGCGGAGACTACCTGTGGCCTCTTCCCCCTCTACAGCACTTGTCGGTGACGAATTGCCCTCCTGCAATTTTTCGCTGGCTGCTTAGAGGAGCCAAATACGGCACAAATAACCATCGTGTTAACGAAAAATTGCAAAATTATTATAACAAAATTGAGAAACACAGTCATTTCCCATACAAAACAAGGCCGGCTGGTGTACAAATATGGCCGACTTGACAGTTCGATTGCAGAGGGGTACAGGCGGAGGGCACTGTGACTTCACGTGCATACCACCTATTCACCGACTTCCTCTTCTTATTATTAACGTGGAATGCTTCTTATTACTGCGCATGTATCGTTCAGCGCGGGCTTATTTAAAATGAATGAATTTGTTTTTTTCTCTCTTGATATACAATTGTAGTTAAATGATAAAGTTATTATAAAGTTACATTTCTTAAATACAAATTAAAAATGAAATATGTGAATTTTTAGTTTAAAAAGTGAAATTTTAAACAAAAATGATTCGCATTTTAAACAAAATAGTTGAATTTTCAAGTAAAACAGTTGAATTTCAAATAAGAATGGAAAGTTTTCACAAAAATTACTAGATTACCTACATTATTACTATTTTTATTAGAAGCTTTAGAATGTACTGTTTCATACTATAATAGTATCAGGGTGGCGATTCGGTGGACGATTTCAAAATCCCAGTTATTTCACGGATATATCTCGTCAAGTTTTTCAATTTTCCCGGTCTAGTAAAAGTAGCATATTCATATTGGCCGCAAAATGCAAGTGTGTATTTCAATTCACGAGGCATCCTTCACGAAGCATCCTTCAATACAACGGAGAAAAACTTTGCAAAATAAATAAATTTTTAAACTAATACTTGAATTTTCCAATGACAATATCAATTTTTTTTACTACAGATGGAATAATTAAACTTTCGGTACAAAAAATTAATTTAAAAAATAGATTTTTAACAAAATAGGACAATTTTAACAAAAGTGATGAATTTTCAAATAAAATTATGAATCTTCAACTGAAATAGTTCAATTTCACTAAAAAAAGATTAATTTTTAAGCAAAATGATAAGTATTTAACTGGAACACTTAAATTATCCACCAAAATTTTAATTGAATTTCAAATAAGAAAATTAATTTTAAAACAGAAAAATTAATTTTGTACTAAAAAATATCATTTTTAAGAAAAATACATGATTTTTTAGAACAAGAGTAGTTAAATTTTAAACTAGAAAAAATATTAATCTTTAACTAAAAATGTTATATTGACATTTTTAGTTTGAAAAAATAATTTTAAATCAAACACAAGAGTTCTCAAGTTAAACAATGAATCTTGAACTGAAATAGTTAAATTTAAAAACAAAATATTACTTTTTATTAAAAAAACATTTATTGTAAACCAAAACTTTAGCAATGAAATTTTTTACTCAAAAATATCAATGTTTGAACAAACAGTTGCATTTTTAACTATGGAAAAAAAGAGTTCCTCTTTAAAATACTCCTTGCACTCTAAAAACTACTTGAAGTCCTTTCTGTATCTAAACTTTAGAAGAGGGAACTCAAATTGTAACGAATTCCAACTTTGCACGAACTGCTGCCAAATACAACAGCTTTAATTCGATTTCAAAATATCAAAATATTTATTCGAAAAAGAAGCATCAATTCACCCAAAGACAGAATGAAGAATAGATAGCCCTTTTTAGAAGCACCAAATTTTTTAACGAGGAAATAATCATGTTCATACAAAAAAATTAATTTTATTTTTTAAAGTTCTCACTAAAATTATATTTAATTAAATTATTATTTATATTAATAAGCCAGTAATATACATAATGTTATAGTTTATGAAACAGTAAATTCAAAAACTTTTGATAAAAAATCATATTACAATTAATGTTTGGTTTAAAATTAACTTTTTAAAATACGAAATTTATTATTTTACTAAATTAATTAAATCTAAATTATTAATTATTTATATTAATTTGAAATTATTATCACGATATTTTATATATTATTATGTTAATATTATATATTATATTAAAATTTTAAAAAATGTATAAATTCATTAATATTAATTTAATTTAATAAAAAATTATTGATTGATTCTTAAATAAATTTACTTAAATTAAAATTCGTCATTTAACTACAAATTGACGTTAAAAGAAAAAAAACTAATTTTTAAAATGTTAAATAAGCCCGCGCTCAAAGACACATGCGCAGTAAGGAGGAGAATTCATAACCCACAAGCGCAGTAGAGGGGGAAGTGGTCTCACGTAGTCGTGGGCGAATTGACGATCGCCTACTTTTCCTCACTTTTCTTAACCTTTCCACTCACTTTCTATCCACTTACTTCCTCTCCTCTTCCTCAGTTCGCATTCAGTGAAAAAAATTGCAATAGTCAGACGGATCGCCAATCCATTCAAACTGCAAGGGTTTTCATCTGGAGCTACGAAACTACAAATAGACCATGTATCCGAAGTGACTTTAAAAAATCAATAAAAAAGAATTCAAACTCTTGAAAAGTAGGTTTATTTGTCCAATTTGGGTGTTTTCATCACCACTATACCATTAATAATGCACACTATTAGAAATGTTCAGAAAATTCGGACAATTTAAAAAATGAACTATTTTTTTAAGAAATAATTTTTTCAATTAAATAATTTTGGAAATTGATAATGTAAATAACCCAATTCTGTTTGAAAATTTTTTATAGACAAAAAATCAACGATAATGCTAAAAATTTATATTTTTTCATTTAAAATTCAACAATTGGGCTGAAAATTGATCTATTTTATTAATAAATTAGTCCTTTTTGGTACAAAATTCAACTACTTTGTGAAGAATTCTTCTTGCTGTGTCAAATTTTTAAATTGAAAATACAATACTCCATTTTTTATTTTCTAGTTCACAATTCAACTGTTCTTTTAATTAATGTATTTTTCCAAATTCTTCTTTTTCTTTAGAACATAGAATTCTTCTTCTTAAATAAAGATAAATATTTTTGGTTGAAAACTAATCTTTTTTGTTAAAAATGCAACAAACTTATCGAAAAGTACCCATTGTTATTAAAATAACAATTATGACTGTAATTTTTTATAAATTTTCAAAAAGTCATTATGTCTCTGAAACTGCAATTGAAATCAAGAAAGAGGCTTTATTTTATCATTCTGCATTTAGTTCTAAAAAAATTCGCGTATTTAACAATTCTTTTTCTAAATTTTTTCTTGGAAGATGTAACGAATTCAAAATTTATTTTGATACGGATTAAATGAAAAATAATTGACAAATAGGGAATGGGGAAGATAATGTTCATAAACTACGCTAAGAAAAAAATTATTCCCCTAAACAAAAGCATATGATAAATAATTTGATGTTAATGGTTTTGTGTCTACTGGTCTAAAATTCACATGTTTATCAATTTTATGTTAATTTTTCTTCGCCTACACTTTTTTCAGAAAAATTTTTTCACAGTCTAGAAATAAATATCAATATTACAAAAATATTCATTCTAGATCAGAGGACAACAAAATTAATATGAAATTATTTATTACAGCCGAAAATATGCATTTTTATTTAAAAAGAAGAATTTTATCTCTTACCGAAAAAGAAGAATTTGACAAAAAGACATTAGTATTTTCTAAAATAGTTGAATTTGAACTATAGACTAGAAAAAATGCAAAAGTTACATTTTCAACAGAAAAAAATTTACACGAAGAAAAATAATTTTTCACAAAATAGTTAAACTTTCATGCACAAAAATGAATTTGCGACTGGCATCAGCCATATAATTGAATTTTAAGTAGGAAAAGATAAATTTTCATCTAAATAGTTCCATTTTCAACTAAAAAAATGAATTTTTAACCGTGATAGCGATAGTTCCATTATTAATTAAAAAAGTTAATTAATTACAAAGAAACAATTCCTTAACAAGCTGGTTAAATTTTCAATTTTGTTTAAAAAAACTTTCAACAAAGTACAAGAATTTTCAATTAAAAAGTTGAATTTGCAACAAAGAAAAATTGTAACCAAAAAGATGTTTTTTCAATTAACAAAGACAAATTTTCGTAAAAAATAAAGTAGTTAAATTTTTAGATAGAAAAAACTAACCTTAATAAAAAAAAACTTCTGAACAAAATATTTAAGTTTTCAACCAAAAAGATAAATTTTTAACAAAAATCAAGAATTTTCAATATAACTTTTAACCAAATAGTTGAACATTCAAATGAGAAAGATCGATTTGTAACTATAAATTGAATAGTTAAATAATTAGTTAAATAAAGTTATTTTCCAAAAACAACAACAAAAACGAATTTTTAGGAATGAAGTTGAATTTTTAAATAACAAAATGAAACTTGTATCACAATAGTTAAATTTGTCACCTAAAAAGACAAATCTTATAGTAGAACAATTTATCATTATATAGTTGTATTCTCAACCAAATAATTGAATTTTCAAGTCAAGGAGAAAAAAAATAGAATAGTTACACTTTAAATTAAAAACATTAATTATTTACGAGAAAAAAAATTTTTTGGAACAAAATCATTAATTTTTAGATCAAAGAAGTGAATGTTTAACTTAACAAATGAATTTAAAAAAAGGATTTTAACACGGTGGTTCGACTTTTAACCAAGTAGTTAAATTTTTAACCAGGAGGAGGATTTTTGTACCAAAAAGATCAGTTAAATCTTTTACTAATCAATTAAAAAAATGGAACAGGTATAATTTTAATTTAAAAAAAATTAATTTTCATACAAAAAAAAATGTTCAAAAATTTTGATAAATTTTTAACCCAAGAGATAAATCTTTCACTAGAATTATCTCTTTTTTAACAAAGAATTAATTTTTAACTAAGTATTTAAACTTTCAACGAAGAAGTTGAATTTTCAAGAGAGAGGATTAATTTTTTTACTAAAACAGACGTATTTTCACAAAATACATACAAAGAAATTGTTAAATTTTCAACTAAAAAATATAAATTCCTAATCAAAATTGAAAAATTACACTTTAAAGTTAAAAATATTATTATTATTAACAAAAAAAGATTTTTTGACAAAATAATTAATTTCTCAATTGGACAAAAAAAAGTTCTTAATAAAGTAGTTTAACTTTCTATCAAATAGTTGAACTTTTAATTAAGAGGCAAAATCTTCATTCAAATAGTTGAATTTTTAACCAAAAAAATATCAGTTTTCTTAACCGAAATTGGTCTAGTTACATTATCAAACCAAGAAATTAATTAATTACAAAAAAATAAAACCCTAACAAAATAGTTGATTTTTCTAGTTTTCTATAAAAAATGGTTAACAAAATACAAGAATTTGCAATCAAATAGTTAAATTTTCAACAAAGAAAGATTTCAACCAATAAGATTTATTTTCAACTATGAAAGACAATTTTTTTTAAGAATGAAGTATGCAGTTAAATTTTCAGGTGAAATAACTCATTTTGAGTATAATAAAAAATGTCAACAGAATATTTAAGATCTTGATTAAGGAGGTGAATTTTCAGCGTAAATTAAGAATCTTTCATTTGAATTTCAAACCGAATAGTTGTAATAGTTTGTAAGAACATCAGACCAGCACGTAGTGAGGAAAAAACGACTTTTTGGTTTAAAATAACATACAATCCAAAAATATCGAGTTAAATTAATTTTTAAATTAGACTTTCAATTTTTTATAAATAAACAAATATTACAAAAAAATGTCAATTTTTTCTATTTGACTTTTTCGGTGCTCGGAAATAATATGAAAATTGTTAAAATCGTATCAGTTTCATAGAATGACATTATTTAAAGATATTCAAATATTATATACAAAAAAAATTGAGAAGCAAATTATTTGTTGCAAGAATGTTTTTTACGATTTTTTATAGTTTCACGTTTTTCGAAGTTATTATGCAAGAAATTTGCATAAAAACAATATAATGATGAAGAAATTTCTTATTGAGATTATTATTGTTAATAATATAAACAAATGCAATATTCGGGCATTTGTCAGCAAAAATTCGTTTTTTTCAATGCTAATACTTTCAGTTGAGAACTTCATGATTATTTCAGAAAAAATGCATAATTCATTGATCAATTTCATGACTTTTCAAAACAATTTGAATAAAAAATGCAATTTAGCGACATCTGTCGACGAAAATACTTTTTTTCGATGTCAGTCTTTTTCATGGAGAAATACATACTATTTTTTTAATTATCATGAAGTTCCTATTTAAAAAAATTATAACGAAAAGAATGAACTTTTCGGTCGAAAAATGGCTGATTAATGCATTTATTTATTGAATTTGTTCAGAATATTAACAATAATAATCTCAAGTAGACATTTTTTCATATTATAGTGATTTCGTCCAAATTTCATGCAATATATTTTAAAAAACGTAAATTTATGGAAAATCGTAAAAAACATTACTTCAACAAATAATTTGTTTATAAATTTTGTTTTGTTTATTATATAATATTAAGATATCTTTAACTCAAATTAGACTATGAAAATTAGGAGATTTCGAACATTTTCATGTTATTGGCGAGCACCGGGAACGTCAAATAGAAAAAATGAACTTTTTTTCGTCACATTTGTTTATTTATAAAAAAATTTACAGCCTACTTTAAAAATCAGCTACAACAACTCTCTTAGAAATCTGATCATCTGTTTTCCCAGATTTTTTTATAATATAAAATCATTGATAACATAACATCAATATTATAACAAATATTTATTTTGTATCAGTAGAAGAAAAAACAAACAATGAGCATTAAATTGCTTGATACATTTATCTGGTCAAAACCACGACATCAAAAAACATAAAAGCGTGTAACATTCCAGGGACATGATATTTTCAACTTTTCTGCTAATAAAAATTGATTTTCAGAACCTCTTCAATGTGGTGAAAAAACTATCCAATTTGGCAATAAAGGTGAAGTGAATTCAAGCCATCTTTATATGCAGAATAAGGATCATTGAAATTTGCAGTGAAAAAACGTTCGTGTTGAAATAAAATCGTTTTTTTTTTCAGCCACAAAGAACCATTCAAACATGAAACCACAACGCGGATAAGTGATGATCCATTCCAATAGTTTTTACAATAATTATAATCACTTAGTCATAGCCTAAAATGCTCAACATTTACGGGAACAATAATGGAGTCTCGATTGTAATTAGGTCTGTATATAGCATTTCCGTTCAATGGCCTCTTCCCCTCGTTATCGATCACTCGTGTACAATTCTGCGGTCCTGATGAGGAAACTATACGAAGGTACTTTTATGCCAAAATTTGATTGTATCGGATTCATTAGGGATAATCAATAAACTGCGTTACCAATTTTAAACAATTTTTTACCCCCTCCCTATCCCTCGCTGATAACCGCTGATTTTACTGTGACCCCCTCCCCCGCCAACGAAATTAAAAATGAAATTCGGTTTAAAAAGTTAATTTTATACCAAGAAAAAACGAATTTCTAACAATGTACAAGAAAGCTCAACTCAAAAGGTAAATTTTCAAATACATTAGATTAATTTTCAAAAAAAAAAAAAAATACAAAATAAAGAACCATTTTCAACCAAAGCGGATTAAATAAGTTTTTAATTACTAGAAGAATTTTTCAAAAAAAAGTGTAACAAAACAGTTAAATTTCCTAACAAAGAGATGAATTTTTAAATGAAATTTTGAATCTTCAACCAAAGATGTCTTTTTGGAAAGCAGTTGAACTTTAAAACCTAGTTTTTCCATTTTTAACCAAAAAGATGAATTTTCGAACAAAAATATTTTTATTTTTATATTTATTTTTTTGCTTGAAAATTAAGAATGTTGAACCAAAAAGATGAATTTTTAGGAAAGAAAGAAAATTGTAATTATTAAGAAAGTAGTTCAAATTTAAAAATTAGTTGTTACATTTTTGACCATAATGGTGAATTTTTAAACAAAAACATTAATTTTCTACCAAAAAAGCTTACTTTTTTAACAAAATTCAATCATTTTTAACCAAAAAGTTGAGTTTTCAACTGCAAATAAGAATTTTAAATAAAACTCCAGAAATCTGAACAAAATAGGTAAATTTTCAACTAAGAAGAAGAATTATTAATCGAAAAGATTAACTTACAAGCAAGAAAGACGAATTTTTAACCATAAAGTTGAATTTACAAACTAAAAGCGATGAATTCAAAAAAAGAGATTTATTAACTATGAAAAAAACGAATTTTTAACCAAATTAAAGAATTCTCAACCAAAAAGTTAAATTTTAAACTAAAAAAAAAAAGATTTTTTAAAGAACAAGATTGATTTGCTTCAAAAAGGAAGAATTTTTTAAAAATTGCAAGAATTCTCAACCAAACAGTTTAATTTGTAACTGAAAAAGAAGCATTTTCAATAAAATTCAAAAACTCTGAACAAAAAAATTAATTCACTAGCAAAAAATTCCAGAATACTCTACCTAAAAATTTCAATATTCAACTAAAATAAAAAAAATTTAGAATAATTTACTAAAAACTTTACGAAAAAAGATGAATTTTCATCGAGGTTTAAGAATTCAAAATCAAAAAGACAAATTTTCAACCAGATTTAAGAATTCTCGATCAAAAAGTTGAATTTTCTACTAAAAAAGAAGAATTTTTAAACAAAATATTAATTTACAAACATAATTTAAAAGACCAATTTTTCATCAAATTCAGGAATTCTGAACCAAAAAGTTCAATTCTTAGAAAAGAAAGAATTTTTTTAAGTTTTTAAGAATGCAGTTTAACTTTAAAAGCTAGTTGTTAATTTTTTAACCAAAAATATGGAATTGAAAACAAAATAATTTTTTACTTGAAAAGCTCAATTAATTACCGGAAAAAAACGAATTTTTAACAAAATTAAAGAATTCTCAACCAAAAAGTTGAATTTTAAACAAAAAAAAAGAAGATTTTTCAAACAACAATATTAATTCACTTAAAAAAGAAAGAAATTAAAAAAATTGCAAGAATTCTGTACCAAAAAGGTTCATTTTAAACTGAAAAAGAAGAATTTTTAATAAAAGTCAGAAACTATCAAAAAATACGAACTTAAAAAAGATGCAAGAATTCTCAACCAAAAAGTTGAATTGTCAAATTATAAAAATAGATTTTTTTACAAAAAAGATTAATTCACTATGAAAAAAACGAATTTTTATCAAAATTCCAGAATACTTTACCAAAAAATCGAATAATTTTCAAACAAAAAGATTAATTTACAGGCTAAAAGACCAATTTTAAATAAAATTCAGGAATTCTAAACCAAAAAGTTAGATTTTTAGGAAAGAAAGATTTTTTTTAATTTTTAAGAATATAGTTCAAGTTTAAAACCAAGTTGTTAAATTTTTAAAGAAAAAGATAAATTTTATAACAGGAATATTAATTTTGTACCATAAAAGACAAATTTAAAAAAAAAAAAACAGAATTTCTCTACTAAAAACTTAAATTTCCAATCAAGAAAGATGAATTTGCAAACAAAAAAATCGATTTACAACCAAAACAGACGAATTTTTAATAAAATTCGAAAATTTTCTACCAAAAACTTGAATTTTTAAATAAGAAAGTTTAGTTTTTAAGAAAAAAATTTATTTTAATAAAGACTCGTATTTTTTTTTTTGCTATTAAATTCATATTTTTCTTTCAAAATTAATCTTTTTAGTTAAAAATATAATAACTAGGTTTTAAAGTTGAACTACTTTCCTGAAAATACATTTTTGGTTGAAGATTGACCGAATGAAAAGGAAGTTTAACAAAACAGTTCAATTTCGTAAATTTGTTAGGAAATTGAACAGTTTTGTTGAAAATTACTTTCTCAGGAAATTACACTGTTTTGTTGAAAATTACTTTTTTTGGTTCATCATCAACCAAAAATATATTTTAAGGAGAGTAGTTCAACTTTCAAACCTATATATTACATTTTTAACTGAAAAGATACATTTTTAAACAAAAATATTAATTTACTATCAAAAAAGAAGAATTTTTAATAAAATTCGAAAATTTTCTACCAAAAACTTGAATTTTTAAATAAGAAAGTTTAGTTTTTAAGAAAAAAATTTATTTTAATAAAGACTCGTATTTTTTTTTTTGCTATTAAATTCATATTTTTCTTTCAAAATTAATCTTTTTAGTTAAAAATATAATAACTAGGTTTTAAAGTTGAACTACTTTCCTGAAAATACATTTTTGGTTGAAGATTGACCGAATGAAAAGGAAGTTTAACAAAACAGTTCAATTTCGTAACTTTGTTAGGAAATTGAACAGTTTTGTTGAAAATTACTTTCTCAGGAAATTACACTGTTTTGTTGAAAATTACTTTTTTTGGTTCATCGTCAACCAAAAATATATTTTAAGGATAGTAGTTCAACTTTCAAACCTATTTATTACATTTTTAACTGAAAAGATAAATTTTTAAACAAAAATATTAATTTACTATCAAAAAAGAAGCATTTTTAATAAAATTAAAAAATTATAATCAAAAAGTTGAATTTTTAGAAAAGTTGTTAAAATTTTGATCAAAAAGACAATTTTTTATTAAAAAGTATTAATTTTCTACAAAAAAAAAAGTATTTTCGAACAAAATTCAAGAATTTTCAACCAAAAAGTAAAATTTTAAACTAAAAAGTTTAATTTTAAAGCAAAAATGTTGAGTTACTACAAGAAGACAAATTTTGTAACAAAATTCAAGAATTCTCAACCAAAAAGTTGAATTGTCAGCTTAGAAAGATGGATTTTTGAAGAAAAGATTAATTGATCAATTTATTAGAAAATTCTTTTTAAAAACAAACGTTCATAATAATAATTTTGGTCATTTTTATCCACCTCATACTTTTTTCAATTTTTAAATTCTGCGAAAATGATCCTTTGTTGAAAATAATGTCATAAATTTAACAAAAAAGTTATACATATCTCAAAAAATAATTTTTAGTATGTTAAAAAGCACTTTTACAATTATGAATATTTTCAATTATTATTTCTAGCCATTTAGAAGTGATTTTTTCATTTAAATTAAAAACATTCTTAAATTTCAATATTTTAATAAAGGGATTTAAAACATTACTAAAAAACCAACATTTATAATAAAAATAGGTTTATTATAAAAAATTCAAAAAAGGAACAAAACATTGTACTAACAGAATTTTTTCGAAACATAATTTTTTAATACGATAAATTGAAATTTTTTTGAAAATTGTAGATAACAATCAATTTTTTTTTATTTTTATAAAAGCTCAATATTTCATTTTTTTGGGGGTTTGAGGGGGATAAGGGATTATTAATTGTAGTTTTTGGAAAATAAGACGATATGGTTGTCAAAACTTATTTTTTGTCAGTAAATTTGAATAAACCTAAAATAAATAAGTAACAAAACAAAATAGAGTAGATTTCTTAAAAATCTAAATGTTTTGATTTATTTTTTAAACGAAAAATCGAAGCTGAACTAATTTAGAAATGGAATGGGAATATGAATTTAAAATATAGGAAACGTAACAATTTGAACGATTTTAGATTGTGATTGAAGAGTGATTCGAAACTATTGAAAATTGGTTTCAATCAATGATGTACAAATATTGTGGATACAATGTTGCAATACAAATAGAAATTGTCCTCTGTGGTTCCAGAAATCAATAATTTCAGGGGATGCTTATTCTCGGTATTTGGAGACAATCCAAATAATTTCAGAAATCAGTTAAACAAAATTTTAATGTAAATTCAGTCTAACCTTTTAAAACAACTCTTTAGATCTCTATAAAATTGCTTTCCTTTTAATCTTCAAGACCCCATTCTCAAAGCTTTTTTATATAAAAAGACAAACAATCTTTTTACATATTTTACGTGATTTTTCTACAATAACCTTCCTACAGTGGATAATCGTTAATTAAAAATTATAATACATCTTAAATAATTAATTTAATTTAACCGATTGTTAAGAATATATACATGTTCAAAAACTTAAAATTAAATAAATTATTTTTTCTTTGATTTCAGCACCTAATTAATGATTATACACTGAGGTTCACGCAGATTTTAATTAAAACATAAAATAATTAAGAATTAATATACCTATAATAATTTTGTATAATAAATAGGCAATCAAACCAATTACTTGTTGGTAACAAATACTAATTTAAAATAAAAAACTCTAATATAGCACAAAACAAAAATGTTTTCACGATTATTATTATTACTATATTTTCGTAAAAATCGAATTTTTCTATTTATAAGATTGAAATATTTGTTTATTAAATTTTCATATAAAATTATGTAAATATTACATTTTAGCACTTTTGTAAACAAAAAATGAACTTTTTTCTTGAGTTTTTTACAGTTCGAAAAAGAATTTTTATTTTTCATCATTTTTTGACATTTTAATTTTCAAAACTTAATTTTTAATCTGTTGAATCGTAAATTAACTCTGAAATTCAATGATTCTGTTGAAAATAACCGATTGCATATAAAAAACGTTAACATAACCTCAAATTGTTTAAAAATGGTAAATCTTCTATGAAATCTCCATATTGAAAACCACTACCCTAACTTACAACTGTACAAAAAAATTTAACTTTCTTTAAAATTTAATGATTTTTGCTAAGGAGATTGATTTCTGGTAGAAAACATTAACATAACCTAAAATTGTTAAGAATAATAAATATTCTTTAAAATCTAACGCAAAAGAATGAAAAATTACGAATTTCTGACAAAAAAAACTATGATAATGTAAAATTCTTAATAAAATTTGTTTCTTGTTTAAATTAGTTTACGTAACCTGTAATTAACAAACATTTAAAGACCTACACAATCTGAAACTTTTTGTTTAAAAATGAAAATTGCTGGTATAAAACGCTCATAAAATTCAAAAACGTTAATATTAATAAATATGTTCATCTTTGAAATCTCTAATTTTCACTAAAAATATCAACTTCCGGCGTGGAAAATTGGGAATCTTAAAGATGGTTTTTCTTAAAAATTGAAAGTTTCCTTTGTAAAAAACTAACACAACCTTCAATTTTCTAGTTAAGTCACCTTTAGAAAACTTCGTATAATATTTTAGCCCCATGATAATATTCATTAACCCGTAAAATTCACCCTTACTACTTTAAACGCAATAGTTTCAAAGTTTCTCCAAGCAAAACAAACATTAAACTTTTTAATTAAAAATAGCCAGAGAAATTAAATTGAGAAAACTGCAGGTTACTTTAAAAATACCATAATAATATTCATCTATCCTTAGGAGCCACCCCTAGTATCATTAACGAAACAATTTAACAATTATATTATTTTTAATATTAATTTATAAAAAGAAAAGCCCTTTTTTACATAAATAAACTGAGCGATTTATTTAAACGATTTAGTAAGCATTTGGTTTAAAGAAAATTTTTTAAAATGTTTTAAAACATTTCAAATGATTCTATACAATTTTGGAAGAGATTTTTTTTGACTTTGTAAAATAAAAAATTTTTAGAAAAAATTGAAATATATTTAAGAGCTATTTCGAAGTTTCAAAATTACATTAAAAGCATTTATATTTTTTAAATTAATCTAAAGAAAATGTTTGAAAAGATTTAAGAACATTAAAAAAATTTCAAAAATGATCTGAAATGAAACCGGAAGTTTAGACAATTTTAGGAAGAATTCTAGGTTCTTTAAACGAAAGTTAGGAATTTTAGCTGTTTTGCAGGGATTACGAAGATTTTCAATCTTTGCAAGGTTTCAAAGAATTTTTAAGATTATGAAAAACTCGCAACGATTTTTTAAACTAACTCAAATTTTTCTCAAAACATTGTAAAATCCTGCAAAATAAAAAATTTGTAAGAAATTTGGTAAATACTTTATCGACATATATGAATTCTTTCTTAAATTTTCTCGTGAAATCTATGATAATTATATTCATATAACGTTTAAGCAAATAAACAAAATAATTAAAAAAACAAATAGTTATCCAAAATTTTTATTTTGTTGAAAATTCTTTTCATCTTTTTGACTACTTTATTATTATTATTTTTTTATTTTAAATTCAAATATTTTTTAGTTTTAGTAACAAAAATTCTTCTTCTTTGGTTAACGATTCACCCATGTTTTGAAAAATTTTATTTGTTATTTTAATTTTTGATTTTCATTTGTTTTTTGTTTGTTTTGTTTCTGGTTTAAAATAAAAATCGTTTTGAATTGAAATATCTATAAATAATACCTTTTAAAAGAAAACCCATAGAACGTCTTATACAAATTAAACATTTGTGTTTTTTAATATTCTTTCATGGATAACTTAAAATTTTCGAATTATCAAAAAAAAATTTTAATATGATACACATACCATGTCAGTGCTTTTCGCTAAAAATTAATATTTTTTAAAAAGAATTTTAACATAAAATTTTCGCAGAAGGGTAAAAATGTCTAAGACCTTTAGGTCGTCCATTTTCAACGATTTAAGGTTAAGGTTTCACACCGTAATTGCACATTTGAAAATAATTAAAATTAAAAAAACATTCATAATTCGGAACACATTTTTTATTATTTTGTTAGTCTGTATCGTCAAAAAAGAGCAGTTTTAAAATCAGAAAAATCATAGCATTTTTTAGATTATTATTAGTAATCAGATTATTATACAGCTACACAAAAAAATCTTTTTCCGGATTGTATGTTTTTTGAGTCGCTGAATCCGTATACAAAGTCCCAAAAACCACATCAAATCAGGGTTCTCACATAACCTTAAAAACTCTTAAAGATATAGAGTAAATATGGTCTGATTCACGGACTCGAAAAAATATGAGGTTTTTTGGGGTTATGTCAGAACTCTGACGTGCTGATGTTTTTTGGATCCAGGATTCGGATTCAGTGACCCAAAACCGTATAATGAATATAATCTGACATCCAGGCTCGAAAAAAATATGTTATGAGATTTTTTGAGGTTATGTCAGAACCCTGACGTGCTATTTATAATTAACAATATTATTCATAACGATTAAATTCATAATTCTTGGTAGTGTTAGCGCTCTAAACTAGGTATATTTTTAGATTATTTTTGTGTTCTTCGTTAAAAATTGGTATTTCCATTAAAAAATTTATATTTCAAACATTTCAAAGAAGATTTGCAATTTTTTTCATTAATTTTAGTTTATCAGTACAGATACAGGTTTTAAAGAAAATTTACAGATTTGAAAAATTCAAGATTTTACTAAATTTTTTCATCGAGATCTGGTTACACAAATTTTTTAATTACTGATATCAAATTAACTACAATTCTTAATTGTTATTATTTAAAGTGATTAAAGTAGTGATACATTCGAGGCGGTTTCGAGAAAATTCGAAATTACCTTGAAAAATGTTCAGGTAAACTCAAAAACTTCAGGGAGATCGAGAATCTCAGGTAAAATTTTCGAAAATCTCGAGTCGAGAATTCGGAAACTTTTTATTTCAGATTCTCGACATGCGTGAAGTTCTGAATTCACCTGAATATGTTTCATGAATATCTCGAATTTTCTCGAAATCGTCTCGAATGTATCTTTGGATTAAAGGCCAAACTTTCTGGATGTTACTAGAAATACGGATATAGATCTTAAAGCAGATTGACAGTTTTGACATTTTTTGCGTTTTATACCGGATATCGGTACTTTTAATAAAAAATTATTGGATCTCAAGGGAGACAACACAGTTTTCAATATCTTTAGATTGCTCTAGTTTTTTGTCGAGAATGGGTATAGATGTAAAAGAAGATTTTCAATTTTTTAAAAATATTAGTTTAAAAATATTCCTTGAAAATTCATTGTTTAAACCAGGAAAATTAGACGACAAAGAGGATTTACAACATTAAACAACTTTTTACGTCATGATAGTTTTTTTCGTCTAAAATTGTTACTGTTAAAAAAGAATTAATAAAATTCAAATAATAATCACAATTGTACACTATAATTAACGTTTTAAATTAAACGTTTTTCTCCAGAAAACAGTAATTTAAAAAAATAATAATTCCGCGTCCTTTTTCCATTCGATATTAAGCCAAAAGAGAAAAATAAACTAAAATTAATCGTGATTTCAGAATTAGATTGAACAGCCTCTGATACGATACAATTTAAAATTAATGTCAATAAATGACCCACAATCAGAGCTGCCAGATCGTGGATGAAATTTACCCCCACTATACCTACCATTTGTGAGCCGCAAAACAGAAAGTGCATGATTACCACTGTGAGTTCGTTAGTAAGCCGAAAATGCACGATTCGACTTCGGAGTTCTGCTGTACGATGATTGCCGATCTGAAGGCTTTGGAAGACTTCGGTGGTCTTCTATTTATATCTCGCTCCCCATTTGAAAGAAATTGAAGAAATTGGCGATTTGGATGTTTTGAGTGATTCTTAATTTCATGCATACGTCGATTTTCAGGTTATGTTTTCCAGGTGTCTATAATATGGATATTATTGCTATTACATATACATATAATTAATGTTAATATTGTAATTATAAAATATTATATTAATATAAATGAATAGTTGACTAACTTTTAATAGAAATAGTTAAACTTTCAACTAAAACAATTACTTTTCTGCAACAACAAAATTTTGAATCAAATACGTAACTGAACAAAAGAAATTTTTAAATTGTTGTCAACATAATAGTAAAATTTTAAACCAAAAAATTACATTTTCATCCAAAAAGCTAAATTGTATACTAAAAAAAGGCATTTCTAATAAAATACATGAACTTTGCACAAAAGAAATTTATTTTCCATGAAGACTAATTTTCCGAACAAAAAATTAATGTTTAATCATAGTTAAATTTTCGACAACAAAGATTAATTTTCTACCAAGAAAGAAGAGTATTCAATAAAATACAAAAAATTTTAACTAAAAAAGATTACTTTTCATTTAAACATAGAATAGTCAAATTCGCGGTTAAAAAAATTAATTTTCAACCAAAAAGAAAATAAATTTTCTACAAAATAGTTGCATTTTCAGAAAACAGATTTATCCAACTAATTGATGAATCATCAACCAAAAAAAATTATTTAAAAAAAACGTTAAAATGCTTTGAAATCGCTCGTAATTATTGAAATTAATTGAAAATTCGTTGGAATGTTTTAAAATATCCTGAAAATTTTTGAATCCTTTAAAACCGCTTAAAATTTTTGAAAGCTCTTGAAAATTCCTTACAAGTTTAAAAATAACTTAAAAGCTTTCAAATCCTTTAAAATATCATACTGAATTAATAAAATCAATTAAAAATGACTTGGAATCTATTAAAATATCCTAATATATATCAAATCCTTTAAAATCTCAAAAATAAAAAAATGATAAAATGATAAAAAATGATTTAAAAAAAAGTCAAAAACTGAAAATTCCTTGGAACGTTTTAAAATACTCTCAAATATTTCGAAACCTTCAAAATATTTTAAAAGACCTTGGCATCTTTTAAAGATTTCTAAAGTACTTTTTTAAAATAACCCTGCTATAGTTGTTGAAATTCTTTAAAATTCCTTTAAATTATAAAAATAAGTTGAAAATTCTTTGAGATCTTTCAAAACATCCTCAAATATTTAAAATCCTTAAAAACCTTTTAAAATCTTTAAAACTTTTTAAAGCTCTTGAAAATATCTCAAAATTCAATAAATATCCTAAAATATTTCAAATCCTTAAAAATTTCACACTAAATTATTAAAATAATTTGAAAATTACTTCAAATCTATTAAAATATCCTAAAATATACATCAAATCCTTTAAAATATCATTCTAAATTACTGTGATCAATTGGAAATTCCTTGGAATCTTTTAAAATTCTCTCAAATATTTCAAATCCTTTAAAATCTTTTCAAATACCTAGAACTTTTTATAAAGATTTCTAAAGTATTTAATTTTTTTTAAATAACCCTTTTAAGATTGGTGTAATTCTTTGAAATTCCCTTAAATTATGAAAATCAGTTGAAAATTCCTTGACATTTTTAAAAATATGATCAAATATTTAAAATACTTAGAAATCTTTTGAAATCTTTTAAATTTGTTAAAGCTCTTGAAAGTATCTTAAAATTCAAAACATAACCTGAAATATTTCAAATCCTTAAAAAGCTCAATACTAAATTATTAAAATAATTTGGAAATTACTTGAAATCTGTTAAAATATCCTAAAATATACATCAAATCCTTTAAAATATCATTCTAAACTACTTTAATCAATTGAAAATTCCTTGCAATCTTTTAAAATTCTCTAAAAATTTTCAAATCCTTTAAAATCTTTTGAAACACCTACAACTTATTTTTTTAAAGATTTCTAAAGTAATTACATTTTTTTAAAATAACCATTTTAAAATTGGATTAATTCTTTGAAATTCCCATAAATTATGGAAATCAGTTGAAAATTCCTTAACATTTCAAAAAATATTTCAGGGTATGTTTCAAATTTCAAGATATTTTCAAGCGCTTTAACAAATTTAAAAGATTTAAAAAGATTTTTAAGGATTTTAAATATTTCAGAATATTTTTTGAAATGTCAAGGAATTTTCAACTGATTTCCATAATTTATGGGAATTTCAAAAAATTAACCCAATTTTAAAAGGGTTATTTAAAAAAATTTTAAATACTTTAGAAATCTTTATAAAAAGTTCTAGGTATTTGAAAAGATTTTAAAGGATTTGAAATATTTGAGAGAATTTTAAAAGATTCCAAGGAATTTCCAATTGATCACAGTAATTTAGAATGATATTTTAAAGGATTTGATGTATATTTTAGGATATTTTAATAGATTTAAAGTAATTTTCAAATTATTTTAATAATTTAGTGTGAGATTTTTAACGATTTGAAATATTTTAGAGTATTTATTGAATTTTAAGATATTTTCAAGGGCTTTAAAAAAATCTAAAGATTTTAAAAGGTTTTTAAGGATTTTAAATATTTGAGGATGTTTTGAAAGATCTCAAAGAATTTTCAACTTATTTTTATAATTTAAAGGAATTTCAAAGAATTTTAACAACTTTAGCAGGGTTATTTAAAAAAAGTACTTTAGAAATCTTTAAAAAATGCCAAGGTCTTTCAAAATATTTTGAAGGTTTCGAAATATTTGAGAGTATTTTAAAACGTTCCAAGGAATTTTCAGTTTTTGACAGTAATTTATTATGAGATTTTAAAGGATTTGATATATATTAGGATATTTTAATAGATTCCAAGGCATTTTCAATTGATTTCCTTAATTCAGTATGATATTTTAAAGGATTTGAAAGCTTTTAAGGTATTTTCAAACTTGTAAGGAATTTTCAAGAGCTTTCAAAAATTTTAAGCGGTTTAAAAGGATTCAAAAATTTTCAGGATATTTTAAAACATTCCAACGAATTTTCAATTAATTTCAATAATTACGAGTGATTTCAAAGAATTTTAATGTTTTTTTTTAAATATTTTTTGTTGTTGATGATTCATCAATTAGTTGGATCAATCTGTTTTCTGAAAATGTAATTATTTTGTAGAAAATTTATTTTCTTTTTGGTTGAAAATTAATTTTTTTAACCAAAAATTGAACTATTCTATGTTTAAATGAAAAGTGATCTTTTTTAGTTAAAATTTTTTGTATTTTATTGAATACTCTTCTTTCTTGGTAGTAAATTAATCTTTGTTGTCGAAAATTTAACTATGAGTAAACATTAATTTTTTGTTCAGAAAATTAGTCTTCATGGAAAATAAATTTCTTTTGTGCAAAGTTCATGTATTTTATTAGAAATGCCTTTTTTTAGTATACAATTTAGCTTTTTGGATGAAAATGTAATTTTTTATTTAAAATGTTACTATTATGTTGAAAACAATTTAAAAATTTCTTTCGTTCAGTTACGTATATGATTCAAAATTTTTTTGTTGCAGAAAACTAATTGTTTTAGTTGAAAGTTTAGCTATTTCTATTAAAAGTTAGTCAACTATTCATTTATATTAATATAATATTTTATAATTACAATATTAACATTAATTATATGTATATGTAATAGCAATAATATCCATATTATGTACACCTGGAAAACATAACCTGAAAATCGACGTATGCATGAAATTAAGAATCACGCAAAACATCCAAATCGCGAATTTCATCAATTTCTTTCAAATGGGGAGCGAGATATAAATAGAAGACCACCGAAGTCTTCCGAAGCCTTCAGATCGGCAATCATCGTACAGCAGAACTCCGAAGTCGAATCGTACATTTTCGGCTTACTTACGAACTCACAGTGGTAATCATGCACTTTCTGTTTTGCAGCTCCCAAACGGTAGGTATGGTGGGGGTAAATTTCATCCACGATCTGGCAGCTCTGCCCACAATCATTTTAGATGCATTACAAAACAGAAATAGCCCTCTGATATTCCAGAAATCAATAATTTCAATGATTGTTCATTTCTCGCATTTAGATTTAACTGAAAAGATATTAAAGATAATTAATATTAATTGAAGTCTTTTTAATAATAATTGAGTTGTGACCTATTTTTCATGCCCCAGAAATTAGCGAAAATTAGAGCATTATATATGTCATAAAGTTTGGTCATCAGAATAGCCTTTTGTTGTTGGTAAATTCAAATGATAAATTTTATTCTCTCTATCTTCTCGAATTATGCTTTCGAAAGGAGAGAGCGAATTAATTTTCCTGCATCGCTCGAGGTAATTGCGTGCTGTTCTATATGTTGGTATATGCATGTCCTATCTTCCATATTCTGTTATAGGTGAAACTGATAAAATACGTGCTGGGCATCATATTATACTTTTGATATTTACTACGATTCATCATTTTAATCCCTTGCTGTTACGTTACCTTACGATAAATCGTTCATTTGATTATTATTGATCATTATTAATATTCCTCGAATTCATTTATTTATTCATTTCATCATTCGATCATTCAATAATTTAATTATTGCATCATTCAATCATTTGTTTATTCAATTATCCAGTCATTAATACATTTATTCATTCATCCAGTCATAAATTCATTCATTCACTCATTCCTTCATTAATTCATTCATTTACAACCTCATTCATTCATGCAATCATTTAATTATTCGTTCATTAATTCATTAAGTTATTAATGCATTTATTTATTTATCCAGTCAATAATTTATTTATTCACTCATTCCTTCAATAATACATTTATTCACTTATTCATTCATTTATCCACACTCTCATTCATTTATTCAATAATTCAATCATTAATTCGTTCATTCAGTCATTCATTCATTAATTTATTCATTCATTTCATCATTCCTTAATTAATTCATACATTCATTCGCTCATTCAGTCAGCCATTCACTCGTTCACTCATTCCTTCATCAATTTATTCACTTATTTATTCATTCAATCATTCATTCACTTTTCAATTGATTAATTCAATTATTTTTTATTAAAGTAATTATTTAATGAATTCAAAACAAAATATATATCTTTCTATCTTTCCCCATCTATCCATTGATTAATTAATTTATTCATTCCCTTATGCGTTCATTAATTCATTCATTCACTAACTCATTTATTCACTTATTCAATTATTTAATCATTCATTCATTCATTAACTCATTTCTTCAATAATTGATTCATTCATTCGCTCATTCACTCATTTATTGATTCCTTTAATAATTCGTTTATTTATTTGCTCATTTAGTCATTCATTCACATACTCGTCCACTTATTAATTCAGTCAATGAAACTTTCACTCTTTCATTCATTCATTTAGCTATTAATTTATTATTGTATAATTATTTGATGAATTCATCCATATATCTATTGATCTACCCATTCACTCATTAATTAATTCATCAATTCACTCATTCCTTCTTTATTCTTATTTATTTATTTAATCATTAAAGTGCTCAATCATTCTTAAATTCATCCTCTCATCCACTCATTCACTTATTTTCTTATTAGTTAATTAATTAATCCACTCATTCATTAATTCATTTAATCATTTCATCGTTTAATTTTTTACTTATTCATTTATTTATTAATTCATTAATTTAGTTATTCATTCAACAATTGATTAATTTCTTATTTAAATATTTACTTCATGAATTGATCTATCTATCTATTCATATATCCATGCATGTATTCATTTATTCATTAAGTCATTCAATCACTGAATAATTTATTTAACCAGCCATTCATTCATTCAGTAATTTATTCACTCATTTCCTAATTAATTAATTAATTCACTAATTTATTAATTCATTCAATCATTGAATCGCTCAATCACTGATTCATTCATTTACTCATTTACTCATTCCTTCATTAATGCATTCATTCACTCACTAATTCATTCATGATTGAAGTGTGCAATCGTTAAATCGTTCAATCATTCATTCATTGATTTATTGATTCGCTTATTTATTTATTCAATTATTAATTCATTTATCCATTCATTCATCGATTAATTAATTTCTTAATTTTTTATTTAAATGATTAATTCATCCATCTATTGATTCACTTATTGTTTCATTAAGTATATTTTACAAAAAAAACATAATAGTTTTCAATTATTTTGTTGTCAATTATTTGTTTTTCTTAGTTGAAAATTAATGTTGTAAAAAAAATTTAACCACTCGATTTTTGTATGAAAACTGATATTCTTTGATTGCAAATATCTGTATTTGGGTAAAAATTAGTTTTTTTTTTTGGTTGTAAATTCCACAATTGTGATCGATAATAATTTAACTATATTATTTAAACTGTTTTTTATTATTAAATTTTATAACAGAAAATTGAACTGTTGCATATTTTGTTGACAATTTATATTTGTTAATTAAGGATTCAACTACACGTTAGTTGTGAACTGATCTTATCAGTAAAAAATGCTCGTTGAAAATTCATCTCTTTCAGTACGAAATTTATCTTCTTTGTTGAAAATTCATGATTTTGGTTAATTAGTTTCTAAAGTTATTGATGTGAATTTTCAACCAAAAAGATGAAATTTCAATTAAATATTTGAATTTTTACCTAAAAAAGAAAAGTTTTTAACTAAAAAGATGGGTTTTTTACAGAAAATAAAATGTTTAATTTGTCATTAAAAAAATTAGTTTTCAAGAAAAAAAGGGAATTTCAGAGGAGTTCTATTTTAAACCATGTAGTTCGATTTTAACCAAACAGTTCTATTTACATCACAAAAATATAAAGATGATATAGATACATTTGAACAAAAAAAAAAGAATTTTCAAGAAAATAGTGAAGTTTTTAACCAATGAAATGAATATTTTAAAAATAATTAATTTTCCACACAATAGTTACATTTTTAGTTAACAACTGTATGTTCAAACACAAAACCACAATTTTTAGCAAAGTAATTAAATTGGCAACAAAGAGATGAATTTCCAAAGAAACTGAGAAATCTTTATTTAAAAAAATAACTTTTTAACCAAATTATGGAATTATCTACAAAATAGAATAATTTTGAACTAAAAATGGAGAATTCTTACTCAAAACTGTAATAGTTTATATTTCAACCAACTCAGATTTTAATTTTAAATCAAAAAATTTTGAAGTCAACCAAAAAAAGATAAATTTTTAATAAAATAGTTGAACCCTTAACCTAGCAGAGAAATTAAAAAAAACATTACATTTTCAACAAAATAGTTAAAGTTTCGATAAAAATATACATTTCTAAACAAGAAGTTGACTTTTCTACTGAAAAATACAAATATTCAACGAAATAAATGAATTTTGAACCAAAAATAGAACAGTTACATTACCCTTAAAAAAATAAAAATTAAACAAAAAAAAGAAATGAATTTTTACCAAAAAATACGAGGTTTAAAATTAAAAAATTAATTGTCTATAATAAAAGATTACATCATGACAAAATATGTGAATTTTCATGTGAATCAAATACAGTTTGATTACAAAAAGTCTCCTTAACAAAAAATGTTGATAAGTTAAATTTTCAACCAAACCATTTTCTACCAAAATCAAGAATTTTCAACCAAAAAACATTTTTAACTAAGTAGTTTAATTTTTACCTTCAACAAATAATTATTAGTTCAATTTTAAGTTTAAAAAAATCAATTCGCAATAACAAAAAATCAATTTTCACAAAGATAGTTAAATTTTCTACCAAAATAGTTGAATTTAGAACCATAAAAGTTAAATTTTTACCAAAAAAATAACTAGTTGATAAACATAGTCCAACTTCCTGCAAAAAAGATTTATTTTGAACAACATAGTTAAATTTTTAACTGAAATTATGAATATTGAACAAAAAAGATACATTTTTTACGGAAAAAGACGAATTTTCAACCAAAAATTGGAATAATAAATATTCGATTAAAATATTATTTACAAAAGAAAATGAATTTTCAATTATATTTTTAAATATTCAAGAAAAGCATTTTCAAGTAAAATCAAGAATCTTCAGATCAGAATGCTTAGTTTTTTATCAATATCGGTTTTTTTTAGCGAAAATTCGTGTTACAAAGAAATTTTTTCTAAATCGATGCTTTCAGATCGAAATTAAAGACGAATGTGTTCGAAGTGATTCCACTTAGAAAATCAAATTGCAATTATTCAAAATGGCATCTCAAAGTTCAAAATTTTAAACGGTACAGTAGTTTTTTGACATAAAAATCGATTTCTCGCAAATTCACATGAAAATTTGTAAAAGGGGGGTTTGGAGGTCGCTGATTACGAATCCGAGATCAAATTTAAAAAATTCAAAATGGCGGATCCGAAATTCCGGCCAAAAAATTTAATTACGCGAATTTGTAT
>NC_046662.1:11334597-11336068 GCF_010883055.1 Belonocnema kinseyi | reverse complement strand
GGGTCTTGGAGGTCGCTGATTACGAATCCAAGATCAAATTTGACATATTCAAAATAGCGGATCCAAAATGGTGGCCCAAAAAAAAACTATCACGCGTATTGGTATAATAGTGTATACTAAGGGGTCTTTTGTGTTGTTGATTACGAATCTGAAATCAAAGTTGAAAAATTTTAAATGGCGGATCCAATATGGCCGAAAAAAAAGAAAAGACCTAAACAAAAATATTTGTATTATTATTTTTTTCGCTCAGGAATTAAAAATTTGTCTAATCTGACATAGGATTCGTAATCAACCGCCAAAGAGACCCCAAAGTACATATCATCATTCACATACATGAAATTCAATTTTTTCAACCGCCATTTTGGATCAGCCATTTTGAATTTTTCAAATCTGATGCTAGATTCGTCTTCAGCAACCCAAAATACATCTTAGTATACATTATCATACCAAGACGCGTAATTAAATTTTTTGACGCCATTTTGAATATGTTAAATTTGATCTCGGATTCGTAATCAGCGACCTCCAAAACCCCTTCGTATACATTTTCATACCAATACGCGTAATTAAATTTGGTTGACCGCCATTTTGGATCCGCCATTTTAAATTGGTTAAATTTGATCTCGGATTCGTAATCAGTGACCTCCAAAACCCCCTTCTACAAATTTTTCACACGAAACCATCGATTTAGAAAGAAAAATTCTTCGTAACACGAATTGTCGCTAAAAAAAACGAACATAACCTATTCAGATAACCTATTCATCCATTTCCACGATTTTTGAATTATTTATTTTTGTAATATTAGACAAGTATAATCAAGGATTGTGAACGCGAGATTCGTTCGCTAGTTTTTATAATTGAGAGCAAGAGGTAACGCAACAACCGAAGGAAAAATGAAATAATGAAAAAATTCTATACAAATAATGGGAAAAGTAGCGAAACCGAAGTTTGAAGATTTACATTAAAGAAATTTTAATTAAGTTGGCAAATCTTTTTATGAAAATTACTCGACTGTTTCAGAGTAGATGAACTTTTCAAATTTTCTCGAATGACCTGAATGTTTTACAATGTTGCCTTTCAGTTCACACACCGCTTACTTTCAGCGCAGTTTCTTCGAATACAACTACTTTTTAAGTAATATGAGCATGAGTGAGCTTTCCGCTCCTCTGAGGTTTCATAAAAAAAAAATGTATTTTGATTCGAAACCAGGAAATACGACTTTTCTTGAAAAATCCAGTTTCACAGTATTGAACAATTTTACTTTCGTATTGCGTATTCTTTGTATGCAAAAATAAAATTCCGACCATTTTATTCAATTTTAATTCCAGTTATTGAGATATAGGGGTGTAAAAGAGGAGAGGGGTAATTAGGAAGGGGGTGATGCTAGGGGAGGGTAGTAAGGGAGCAGGTGTGAGTGGGATAAAAGTTTAGTTATGGAGTGTAAGTAAGGGAGGGGCCGGTTAGTAGTCTAGGA
>NC_046662.1:11305414-11334497 GCF_010883055.1 Belonocnema kinseyi | reverse complement strand
GGTATGAAGGAGGGAAAGTAGTATATGCAAGAACTTTTAAAGCAAAATAAAATTATTTTCACTATGAAATATTAATTTTTTTTTGGTTGAGAAATCATTTTTCTAACTTAAAACTGGAGGTGCTCCAGTTCAAGATTCATCATTTTATTTTTAAATTCATAATTTTAGTTGAATATCCACCTATTTTTTGTTGAAATTCAATTTTTTATTTTATTTTTTTTAACATTCTAATATGATATTTTTATTTGAAAATTAATCTTCTTTAATTGTAAATGTTATTTTTTTGTTATAAATTCCATTATTTGTTTGGAAATTCAACCAATTTCTTACAAAATAATTCGTTTTGCATGAAAATTTGAATTTAATAACAATCAGCAATTTTATTCAGAATTTATCTTTTCCAGTTGACAATTCAACAGTTTGGTTTAAACCCCAACTACCTGGTTTAAAGTTAACCTTCTACGTTGAAAAATAATTTTTTTTTGTTAAAAATTTATCAATTATTTTTTTGAATTTCTGTGTTTTTTTTGCTTTAAATTATTATTTTTAATTGAAATTTAAGTATTCTAGTTATAGTTGAAAATTTATGTGTTTTGTTGAAAATTTGTCTTATTTTTTAAAATTCAACTGTTTATAATTAAACATTAAAATGTTTTTTGGTTGAATTATCACCTTATTTAATAATTAATCATTTTCTTTTTTCAGTTAAAATTTTATCAATTTACTTTAAATTTGTAACAATTACCTCCAAAGTTTCATCTTTTTTTAGTTGAAAATTCTACTCTTCAAAAATCATTTTTTAAATTAAAAATGCAACTATTTTTTTTTAATTTCTGCGTTTTTGGTTCAAAAGTTAATACTTTGAACTGAAAATTTAAGTGTTAAATCTTCAATTCATATTTGTCTTTTTTAGTATAAAATACCACTATTTCGTTTAATAATTTATCTTTTTTGTTGAAAATTTGTCTTTTTTTGGTATAAGGTAAAAATTCACCCTTTTCCGTTTAAAAATCAATACTTTTAACTGAAAATCATCTTTTTGTTCATTAAAAAATGCTTTTCTTTTTTGTTTTAAAATTTAACTATTTTCTTGAATTTTTTTATTTGAAAATTCAATTTTTTGTTGAGATTACATGATTAATGTAGAAAATTAAGCTTTTTCTAATTATGCCATTTTTTTATTCAAAATTTACCTTATTATACTGAAAACTTTACTAATTGTTTGAAATTCATCCTCTGTTAGAAATTGATTAAATTTTTTTATCTTGAAAATTAATTATTTTAAGCGAAAAGAACTCTTTCCCTTTTTTTTGGAAAATTTAAACCTCTTGTTTGGAAATTTATAATTTCAGTAAAAAATTCATACTTTTATTGAAAGTTTGCTTTTCTGGTAAAAAATTTATTTCTTAATTAAAAATTTAACTATTCCAATTATGATAAAAATTCTTCACTATTTTAAGTGAAAATTTTACTTATCAAATTGTTGCAGTTTGGTTTAAAAAATTTTCTTTTCTTGAAAATTAATTTTTTTTATTCATATTTTTGGGCTCAAAATTCCACTTTTTATTTGAAAATTCATCTCTACAGTTATAAATTTAACAACTTACATAAACCCTTTATTTTTGAGGAATAAAACAATTTATTTTAAATAAAAATTGAACAAAGTATTCTACTCTAGGATTCATTTTTTTGGGGTTGAAAATTCAACTATTTTGTTGAAACTATATCTTTATAGTAAAAAATTCAAGGTTTTCCTGAACATTTTAGTTTAGGGCTAATAAGTAGTAAATCTTTCAGAACAGCAACTCGGAACTAGGTGAATATATAGAAACACTTACAGAAAAAAATTTTGTTTCCAGGGCCAAAAAGATTTGTAGCTCAATAAAATAAAATGGAAATTTCTCTTACACCTTGAATTTCAAAATTTGTTGAAAAATATCTTGTTTTGTAAATATTACGTCTGTCATAACTGACCTACTACAAAAGAAAAATTATAAAAAATTGCGGTTAAATATATATTAATGAAAATGTTGAAAAATTAATTTTTGATTCGCAAAATTCGATCATTTTGATCTAAAGTTGGGAGTCAGAATAACTTTTTTAAAAGTTAAGTTTATTAATCTAATTTAAATTTTAATTTTTAACTTGTTTAATATTTTAGAACAATTTCTATTGGAATATTCTTTTTCTTCAATTTCAATTTATTAATATTATTTTTATGAAAATTTCAACTTGATTACTGAAATATGTCAGAGCAGCGACAAGCCTTACTTGTTCTCTGTTTCAGTTTTATTTCACTGCTTCTCTCTAGAGAAATTACTAGAGTAAAATACCGAGAGGGAAAATTCTGTAAATAATACGCAATTATATTTAATTTAACCAGGGGTAGAACAAAGAAATAATTTTTTGTCACATCCATAAAAATATTCAGTAAAAAGTCTGAAAAGGAAAAAGATTAGATCTAGAATCTGAAAATTTTTAAATGTAATCGTGAAAAAATTCATTTTTAAATTAACATTTGCCCCTTTTTGCCATTTTCACTCGAATTTTTTCAAGGTGGTATATGCTTATGATTCGTGAATTTCGATGAGTTGCATATAAATGATATAATTTTGTAAATATGCAGGCAGTTTCCACCATTTTCCCAGATATTGTTCACCTGGTTCGCAGTCGCTGAACTGATCTCTCCGTACAATAATCCGTTCGGATTCTAGGACATTGAGGATTTCAAATATTCCATACCTATATCTCAACTGTGCAATTTCTGGGTTGTTTTAATTAAAAAACTATTAATAATTCCTGTAACACGACTTTGTGGAAAATTTTTTTAATTGAAGAGCATAGTCTTTTCAATTATTGACAAAATACGTTTTTTTATTAATATCTAAATAACCAAAGGCTGATTACTTTTTAACTCAAGCTCGATTTTCAACAAGGTTTTCATTTTTTTAAATTAACAAATGGAATTAAAATAATAGGGAAAATTCTTTAAAATCTGGTAGAGCTGAAGAGGATTACCCTGGATTATATGAAGTACTCCGCCTAAGCTAGACTAAGAAAATAGTGATATTTCCAAACAAAAAGATCAATTTCTAATTCAAATGATGAATCTTGACATGAAATAGTTCAATTTTAACTTAGAAAAGAAATTTCTGAGCAAAAAAGAATGATTTTTTAACACAATATTTAAATATTTAAGCAAAGAGATTAATTTTTAACTAAAATGAAAAATCTTCAATCAATGGAGCTAAATTCTTAATAAAAAATGTAATAGTTAATATTTTGAAAATAGGGTACTTTAAAAAAAGTTGAATTTTTAACGAAAGACGATCATTAAAAAAAAAATTGGAGTATAATGCAACTTTAACCAAAAAATGAATTTTTAACATAGTATTCCAACTTTTATCTAAGCAATAGAATTTTTTAATAAAAACTATCGATTTTTACCAAAAATTGAACAATTAATTTTTGAGTTAAAAAAACAAATTTTCAAATAGAAATTTATTCTTAACTAAAATCATAAATCATAAGAAAAAAATTACTTTTTAACAAAGTTGTTGAATTTTCTACAAAACAAAATAACTTTTAAACGTAAAAGACAAAATCAAAACGAAAAATGTAATGATTAAAACTTTAACTAAAAAAAGGTTTTGATTTTAAATGAAAAATAATTTCATGAAACCAAAAAGACGAATTTGTAACCAAATAGTTGAATTTTCAATCAACAACATGAATTTTTAACTAGGAAGATTAATTTTCTACCAAGAAAGTTAATTCTTCAACTAAAAAAAAATTATATAAAAAACGGTATAGTTACATTAAAAAAATTTTTTAAATAAATTAATTACAAAAAAAAGAATTCATTAAACAATTTTTAAATTTTTAACCGACCGCACTGAACTTAAATAATGCATTTAAAATGAACATTCAGTTTTTAACATGGTTATTCCACTTTCAAAGAGAAATAGAGAAATAATAAAAAAAGTATTTTTAACTGAAGTGACGAGTTTTTGAAAGGAATAATTAAATTTTCATTTAAAATCAATTTTCAATTAGAGGAAAATGATATTTTAAAATAAAATATTTAAATTTTCAAACAAAGAGATGAATTGTCAACTAAATAAAATAAATTTACCAACAATAATAGAAAGGTAAATTTTGATTTATAGAAATTAATTTTTAAAAATTCAAACAAGAAGTTTAATTATTTATAAAAAAAACTAAGATTAATAATAGTACACGAATTTTCAATGATCCCATCTTATTGTATCATATCTAATTATATTTGATTGTATACAAACCTACATGATTCTATCAGATTCTGTCAGATCATATCCTGTTTGATCCCATTTGACCCTGTCCTGTCCTATAAAATTCTATGAGATTCTATACGATCATATATTCTATAAAGTGCTATAAGAATCTATGAGATTTCGTCCGGTGATATCCTATTCGATCCTATTTGATCCTGTGAGGTTCTATCCAATTTCGTCCCATCTTACCCGATTCTATCCGATTCTATCAAATCCTAAAGAATCTATCATATTATATCCGATCATATCCTATTAGATCCTATTCGATCCTGCGAGGCTCTAAACAATCTCGTGTTATCCTATAGGATTCCATTCGATTATATAAAGTCCTATAAGAATCTGTCATCCTATTTGATCCTGTGAGGTTCTATCCAATTTCGTCCCATCCTACCCGCTTCTATCCGATACTATAAAATCCTAAAGAATCTATCAGATTCTGTTCGATTGTATTCTATTCAATCCTATTTGACCTTCTGATGTTTTATCCAATCTCGGCCCATTCTATCGGATTCTATAAAATTCTATAATGATCTATCAGATTCTATCTGATCATATCCTATTTGGCTCTAATTGATCCTGTGAGGTTCTATATAATCTTGTCCCACCCTATCCGATTTTATCCGATTCATTACAATCGTATCAGAATAGATCAGATTCTGTCCGAGCATATCGTATGCGATCCTATTTAATCCAGTGAGGTTTATCTAATCTCGTCCGATTCTATCGGATTCTATATAATACTCTAAGAATCTATCAGATTCTGTCCGATCATATCCGAGATGATCCTACTTGGTCCTCTGAGGTTCTATTTAATCTTGTCCCATCCTATCCGATTTTATAGATTTCTATAAGAATCTATCATATTTTGTCCCATCATATCCTATTCGATCCTATTTGATCCTGTGAGGTGTTATACATTCTCGTTTCATTATATCCGATTCTATAAAATCCTATAAGAATCTATCAGATTCTGTCAAATCATGCCCTATTCGATTCTGTGAGGTTCTATTCAATCTAGTCCCATCCTATCCGATTCTATATGATTTCATACAATCCTATAAGAATCTACCAGATACTGTCCAATAATATCCCATAGAATCTGTCCTGTTCTATCGGATTCTATCAGATTGTGTCCGATTCCATTCAATATCATCTGATCCTATAAGAGGATAACCGACCCTGTCGGCGGGAAAGAGTAGAACGGACGGACGCCATGCTGAAACTATTAGCACGTCTACCCAGGACTAAGAAACCCTAAAAATGGTACTTGTGAAAAGTGAAAAATTAAAGTTTTCAACCTTAAATTTATATTAAAACGAAGAAAAAAGGTAAGAGAGACAAATATTCACTCACCATGCCATCTCCAATATTGTGTACAACACAGGGTAACATTGCTGTTGATCCTGATTGAGCCGAAATGACTGTAGAATTTTCAGTGCCGAAAGTCATCGGAAGAGTCGGCGGTAAATCAACGTCCAAAGGCTTTAGTGTACGATCCAACGAATTGGCGTTCATCCCGACAACCTCGGCCGTAACTGCTGAGGGATAGTCTAAAAAAAACGTTACATAAAAAAGTCGTTACTTCAAGAACCGGCATTAGAGAAGGTGGCGGTAACGTTAAACCGACAGTATGGCAATTTTCTCTTAAACTACTTTTTCCTCTTACTTAACGCCTCTTGCTCTCAAATATTTATACAATTCTTCGTAGTCTTCAGCAAACCGAGAAGTATTTAATGACAAATGTCGGGACGACTCAAAAATCCAGAAAAATAAAATTCTTGAAAAACAAAATATTCGAAAATAATAATAATGATAATGAATTCCCGAATAATAACATTCCCGAAATATACAAATCCGGTTTTGGAAAATTCTCGATTAATAAAATTCCCGAACAGCTTATAATATTAACCAAATTGCGAAATTCCCAAAAATCTATAATAATACCGCGGAAGGACTGAAAAATCCCGAAAAAATAAAATTCGCAAAAGTGTAAAATTTCCGAAACTCAAATTTTCCCAACAATGAAACTCTCAGAATAATAAAATTCCCGAGTACTAAAACTTCCGAATAATTTATAATATTACGGAATTTGATAATTCCCGGCATAAAATTGTCAAAAAATATAAAACTGCCGAAATATAAAAATTCCGAGTTGGAAATATATTAAAAAAACCAAAAAAACTGTTTTGATAAAATGTAAAAAATTATACATAAAATAAAATTCTTTAATTGAAAAAGTATATTTGCTACCTTATTATTTATTAAATATTTTAAAAAAAATTTTAATACGTAGGTTTAAAAATTTAATTATTTAAAAATTTTACTGTGTCAGAAAATGTATAGTGTTTGATATTTTATAATTTAAGAACTTATATTTTGCGAATTAGATATTATTGGAAATAAAAAAATGATGTAATAAAATAAACTGACGAAAAGTCTATTATTTAGGAATGTTTCATTTCAGAAATTTTTTTATTTTGGACCATTCTATAAAATTTCGTGAGCTTTTTTTTCCAATATTTCCTTTTTCGGAAATTACACTCTATGTAAAATTTAATTTTTTTTTCAGTTTTCTCAAAATTTTGGTAAATGCGATATATTTTAATAAAAATAATTTTTAATAACAAGTTTATTTGGAAGCGTTAAAAAATAAATCAAATTTCACTTCCATTTTTTTGGTCAAAATCCTGGAACGATTGAAAATTCCTAATTAATAAAATTTTCAAAACTGTTGTGAAATTTTCGATATAGCAGAAATTTTACATAAGAAAGATTCGAAATTACAAAATAGCTAAAATCTAAAAATCTGGAACTGGAAAATTCCTGAATAATAAAATTCCTGAACAATGCATGATATGACCGAATAAAAAATTTTGGAATTATAAAATTTATGACAGAAAATTTTCGAATTATAATATAACTGATACTAGAAAATTCCCCAATTATAAGATTTTCCACCACTGTAAAAATCCCGAATTATAAGATTCTCGAACTTGAAAAATAAAAAAGTTGTTTTTCAATCAATATATATTTTAATTAAAAATTCAGTAATTCAATATTGTTATTTTAGAATTTTTCCTCATTCACTCTAGTTTTTCTTTAATTTATTGGTGTTGAAATAAAAATCTTTTTCTTGCATTGATCTTCTTTCGTGATCATTTTTAATAAATAAACTTGATTCATTGCAAAATAATATTGTTTTTGTTTAACTTAGATAATTGTCTGACACAGTAAATTTTGCAGTGTCGGTTATTTCATTTTGGGCCATTTTCTGTCGAAAATTTTGTTAGTCGGCAATTTTCAAATTCGGGAGTCTTTATTTGGAATTAATACTTTTCCGGAAATTTTAGTGTCCAAATGTTTATTTTTCTGGATTTTTCAGTTGTCCTAAAATCCTTCTTTAAATGCTACTTAAAAAATTTAATCAGTTTTTAGAACATGAAATCTAGGACTCAGTTTAATTCAACAAATTCAATTTGTAGCAGCAATAAAGAATTTTATTTGCTAAGCCCAAATACATGATTGTGACGGCAAGAAATTGGAAGATGTCTTCTATTCATGATCTGACAAGCTTTTGGAAATAAAATCAGTGTGGAAGTTTTCAGCTCTACGAAGAGTAAAATTGATTTCCGCTGAATAAAGTCTACCTTCATATAGAACATGTTCTTTCATCTCTGGTTAACAGTTTATCTCTCGAGTAAACCAACAGTCGTTTGTATAGTAGATTTTTCATTATTTTTAGAAATTGCAGTTCATCACAGCAATTCATTTTTGTTTATATATGTTTTTCTGTTTACTTATGATTGACAACAAAACTATTGGAATTATTTCGATTTGGATAATTCTGCACCACTAGCGCTGACCAAAACATATACTCTCTACTTGAAATAATTAATTTAATATGGTCAAATAGAATCCAAATATTTAAAAAACCGACCTAAAAATATTACACCTGCTACATAAGCGATAATAGTTTTATACCTTTATGGCTTACCGAAACAGACTTTTCTACTTTAAATAAAATAAGGTTTCTAGAGTGTATGGGCGATAATCAAAAAGTTGTAATTATTTGAGTTTGAATTTAATGGGAAGAATGTATTTTAGACAAGCAGCAAAAAATTTATTTCTATTCAAGTTAATTAAAATAATTATAAAGAATAATAGTGGGTGAGACTCAGCAGCATGCCCTTATTTTATAATTATAATTTTTATGTAGTGACTATCCTTTAATTGGCCTGAAATATTAAAATTAGAAGTTATTACGTGATTCTTTACATAAGTCATTAATAAAGAAATAATTACAAGAATAAATTGTTCACTTTATTGTTTTTTCCCGCCCTTAATCTGTATATAGTATTTAAAGATGCGGACTGGGATTAAATATTATTTTAAATTATTTAAGGGATTTTTAAGAGTTTGATGTTTCAATAAATTTCAAACAATTTATTCACACAAATTGTAGAATATTTTAAGATTTCAGAGATTTAAAGAAATTTTCAAATAATTCAACGTATTTCTAAAAAAACATTACACATATTTTAGGATATTTAAAACGATTAATTTGAATGCAATAATTTTTAATAGTTGGACAAAATTTAAAAAGATTTTAAAGGTATTAAGGTATATTTAAAAGGTTCACAGAATTTTAGAAAGCTTTCAAAAATTTCAAGCAATTCAAGAGGGTTTAAAAGGATTTAGAATAGTTTAAGATATTTAAAAATATTTTAAAGAAATTAAAGTGGTTTGAATAAATTCAAAGGATTTCAAAGAATAAAAAATATTTTAGGGTTTTTAAAACATTCCAAGAAATTTTCAATCGATCTCAATAAATTGACTGGATTTCAATGGTTATCAAATATTTTACGATATTTAAAAAATTCCGATGCATTTTTAAAAGATTTCAACAAGTGGAAGGTTTTTCAGAGGACTTTAAATATTTTATAGTATTTTTCAAAGATTTCAAGGAATTTTTTCATTTTTATGGATTCATGAATTCTTAAGTATCTAGGGTGTTTACAAATATTGTACAGATTTCTCAATAGATTTGAATGGATTTACAAAATTTCAAAGGATTAAAAATATTTTACGATTTTTTAAAAGGTTCTAAGTAATTTTTAATATATATCAATAAAAGGAAGGAATTCCAGAGGATTATAAATATTTTAGGAAATTTTCAAAGGTTCCAAGGAATTTTTATATTTTTGAATAAATGAAAGGAATTTTAGAGGATTTAAATGATTATACGTTATTTGGCAAGGTTGAAAGTATTTTTCAAGAGTTCTTGTAGGGAATTAAAAAAATTCTAAGTAGTCTTTAATTTCAAAGTATTTGAAAAATCTAAGGGTATTTTTAAAGATTTCGAGGAATTCTTAATATAATTGATCAAATTGAAAGGATTGAAATTAGTTTCTGCAAACAAACTCCAAGGAATTAAAAAAAACTTCAATCAGTGGAAGGAAGTTTTGAGAATTTGCAATGTTTTATTGCTTTTTCAAAGATTTAAGATAATTTCAAGTAAATGCTAATTAATCGAAAGAATTTTAAAGAATTTTCAAAAGATTCTAAGGAGTTTTCAACATATTTAAACAAACTAAATGGACTGCTAAGGATTTGAAATAATTTACAGTTTGTTACAAGATACCAAGGAATTATCAAAAGATTTTTATAAATTTGAAGGGATTTCAAAGAATTTAAAAGATATTAGGGTTTTTTAAAAAGATTTAAAAGAATTTCAAATAGTTTTAAATATATTTAGAGCATTTCTGAAGACTAATAATATTTCAGGGTATTTTAGAAAATATTAAGGAGTTATGAATAGATTTTAATCGATTAAACAATTTTTCAAGGATTTGAAACATTTTGAGACATACGAAAAAATTTTAAAGAATTTTCAATAATTTTAAATAAATTCAAAGGATTTCAAAGAACTTAAAATATTTTTGGGTCTTTTTTTAAAATTCTAAGAAAATTTAGTTATAAAATATTTTGCGATATTTAAAAAATTCCAAGGCATTTTTAATAGATTTCAACAAGTGTGAGGATTTACAGAGGAGTTAAAATATTTAATAGTATTTCCAAACATTTCAAGGCTTTTTAAATAATTTAATCGATTAAATATGTGTTAAAGGATTTAGAGAATTTTGTGTTGTTTTAAAATAATCAAAAGAATTTTTTATAGATTTTTATATTCTAAAGTATTTATAGTGTTTTAAAAGATTTTGAAAAATTTTCAATAGATTTGAATAGATTAAAAAAATTCCGAAGGATTTAAAATATTTGGCGAGATTTTAAAAGATTCTAAGGAATTTTCAATAGATATCAATAAGTGGAAGAAATTTCAGAGTATAACAAATATTTTAGGATAATTTTAAAGATTCGACGAAATTGTTAAATATTTAGATAGTCGAAAGGAATTATATAAGGTTTTAATGATTCTACGTTATTTGAAAAGGTTCAAAGGAATTTTCAAAAGTTTTTCTGAAGTATTTAAGAAATTCGAAGTAGTATTCAATTTTAAAGTGATTAAAAAAGTTAAGGGTATGGAAGGAATTTTTGAGAATTTGCAATATTTTAGGTTTTATTTCAGGTTCAAATGAATTTTAAATACATACTAATTAATCGAACAAGTTTAAAAGGAGTTAAAAAAATTCCGAAGAATTTGCCATAGTTTAAAAAGAATTTAAAGTATTTCAAATGATTTTCAATATGTCAGAGTACTGAAAAATATTTCAAGGAATTTTGAATAGATTTTAATAATTGCACGGATTTTTTAAAATTTGAAATATTTTATGGTATTTTAAAAGATCCAAAGGAATTTTTAACAGATTTAAAACAGAAGCAGGAATTTCAGAAAATTTAGAATGTTTTAGGGTATTTTCAAAGATTTTAAGAAATTTTTAGTGGATTTTGATAAATCGAGCAAACCACAGATAGTTTCTATAGTAGATTGTTATTATTTTTAGAAATTGCAGTTTATCACAGCAATTCATTTTCATTTTTATATTTTCAGATAATTTTTTTCTGTACTTATAGTTGACAATAAAACATTTGGAATTATTTCGATTTCGATCACTCTGCACCTGTAAGGCTGACCAACCCATGCTTTATCTACTTACATTGAAACATTTTTACCGTGGTGAGACATACTTCGCATTACAAAAACTGACTTAAAGAAAATATTACACTAGCTACATAAACGATAATAGTTTTATACCTGTATGGCTGACCACGTCATACCTTTTCCACTTTGAATAATGTAAGAAGGTTTCCTAAATGTATGAGTGAAAATCAAAAATTTGAAATTATTCGAGGTTCAATTAAAATGGAAAAAGTGTATTTCAGAACAACGGAAAAAATCTTATTTCTATGTATATTAATTAAAATAAATACGAAGAATAATAATTTGCGAGACTAAGCGGTAGGCTCTTATTTTATGATTCTAATTTTCTGTTTAGTAAAAATGTTTGGATTATTTCAAATTATTTTAGGGATCTTGAATGGCTTAATAATGTTTCAATGGATTTCAAACAATTTATTCACATTTCTAAACAAAAAATAAACAGATTTTAGGATATTTAGAGCTACCAAAGTATTTTGCAATAGATATTAATAATAGAACAAAATTTTAAAAGATTTAAAATAAAATGCGTTTTTAAAAGATATACAGAATTTCAGTAGGATTTTAAAAATGCAAAGGAATTTTAAAATCGTTTGAACGATTTGAAATATTTTAGGATACTTCAAGACATTCCAAGAAATTTTTAATAAATTTCAAAACATTGAAGGGATTTTAACAGTTTTAGGGGATTTAAGGTATTTTCAAAAAATTGAGGAATATTCAACAGATCTTAATAAATTGAAAGGATATCAAAGGGTTCGAACTATTCTACGATCTATCAAAATATTTCAAAGACTTTTTGATAATTTTATATAAATTGAAAGGATTTCATAGGATTTAAAATGCTTCAAGCTTTTTTAAAAACATTCTAAGAAATTTTCAATAGATCTTAATGAATTGAACGGATGTCTAAGGGTTTGAAATATTTGACGATATTGAAAAGATTCCAATGGATTTTCAATAGATTTTAACAAGTAGAAGGATCTTTAAAAATGTTTTAATATTTTAAAGAATTTTTCATCGACTTTAATAAATTGGAGGGATTCTAAAGTATTTAGGATATCCCAAAAGATTTCAAAGGATTTGAAATATTTTAAGATATTTTAAAAGATTCCAGGAAATTTTCAATAGATTTCAATAAGTGGAAGGAATTTTAGAGAATTTGAAATATTTTAGGGAATTCGCATAGAATTAAAGGAATTTTAAATAGATCTTAATAAATCTAAGGGGTTTAAAATTATTTCAAAGATTTAAGGATTTTCTAAAACATTCAAAGAAATTTTCAATGGATCTATTTAAATTGAACTTATTTTTAAAAAATTGTAATATTTTACGACACTTAGGAAAATTCCAAAGAATCTTTAATAGCTTCCAATTAGTAAATGGAATTTCAGACAAATAAGAATATTTTAGGGTATTTTAAGAGGTTCCAAAATATTTTGAAAAGCTTTAAATAAATTGAATAGATTTTAATTGATTGAAAATATTTTAGGACATCTTGAAAGATCCCAAGGACTTTTAAATACATTTGAATAAGTAAAAGGAATTTTAGATAATTTGAATAGCTAAAGGTTACTTCAAAAGGTTCCAAGGAATGTTTAATAATTTTTCTAGGGTATTTAAAAAATCCTAAGTAGTCTTTCATTTCAAAATATTTAGAAGATTTTCGGGTTCTCTAAGATATTTCAAACTATTTACAATATATTTGACTAATCTTAAAGAATTTCAGAGGATTTTAAAGGTTTGAGCTATTTAAAAGAACTCTAAGAAATGTTTAAGTGCTGAATTAAGTCTAACTCAATAGAAAACAATCGCTTGCATTTCTGGTTAACAATTTATTTCTCAAACAAAGCATAAATTGCTTGTATAGTTGATTGTCGTTATTTTTAGAAATTTCATTTATCACTGCAATTCTTTTATTGTTCTTTGTATTTTCAGATAAATTACTGTAGCCTTATAAGTGAAAATGAAAAAGGTGGTATTATACAATTTTGATAATTCTATGGTTATTTGACTTATCGTAAGATAATTTTTCTATTTGTAATAAGATAAGAAGTGTTTTAATAAAACAAGAATAAGAAATTTTATATAATTAGGCAGAGTTCGAATTGTAAAAAAGAAACTATATAATGACTTTAAGAAAATATTACGATATCTACATGAAGAATAATGAAATGGGAAAAATTACTTCAGATTAATATAAAACGTAATTTTTCTATTAATAATCATTTTAATAGGTCTTAAATAATAATTTGCGAAAGAAATTGAGAAAGAAAAAATTATTATTAATCTTTGTATCAGAATTAAATGAAGAAATTATACGAAATACATTCTTATATTATTGCTTTTTTCGTGCCCTTAGTATAAAAATAATAATTGTAGAACCGGACTTAGCTTGAATATTATTTCAAAGATTTTAAAGTATTTAAAGAAATATTTTTTTTAAAGTATATTGCTAATAATTTGTCAAGCTTCATTAAAATTTTAATGTATTTAATAGGATTAAAATATATTCTCAAGAATTGTGGGATATTTTAGCCTTTTTAAAATTTAAGAAAATTTTGAATAATTCAAGGTAATTCTAAAAAGAATTTGTTTCAATTATTGAATAAATTTAAGGATATGCAGAAGGAATTCAAGAAGAGATTTTAAAGATTTTTAGATTTTTTAGCAGATTTGGATCAAATAAACGGATTGCAAAGGATTTGAAATATTTTAGGTTATGTTGTTCTTATTTGTGCAATCTAAAATGCTTGTGATTTTCCAAAACGACTAATCGCTCTGGCCAATCACGATTGAGGGACAAACAAATCACCCCAAAATTCTTAAAATTGAAAAATAATTTGGGAACATCTAAATCAAAGTGAATTCTACATAATACAAGATAATAATACATAATAACAAATTTGTCTCTCACAATACCTCTAAAAACTATTCAAACTTCATCTTCTCTTATCAAACATCCTCAGATTTCACATTTGGCCTACATTGGATCGCATTTCTTTAGCATAATCCCAAACGGATTACAGATTTTTCCACTTAAAAACAAAAAGTAAAATTTGACTAATTACTTCCAGTAAGGCAAACACCACTAATTGATACAGTAAAAAACATCTCTGACCATCCCATCACAAATGAAATGATTTCAACCTTATCTAAAGGACACAATCTTGCATTAGCTCCCTCCAAAATCTCGAAAGAAGAAATCATCAGTTATTTGGAATCCACAATTTAAACCCTTTCACCCAAAAAATCAAATGACAAAAGAAGGACGGCCAACATTGTACGCCAAGCGCAACTTCCCTCCTCAAACTCAACGAAACAAGAAAAACGGCAATTAAAGAACTCAATCGGAATAAAGACATCATAATATTACCCACAAACAAAGGAAATAGAGCAGTAATAATGAAAAAAGAAAACTATAAAAAAAAATCATAGTCCTTCTAACTGACGATATATACAAAAACCTTAAAAAGGACCCTAAAAAAACAATATTCCATAAAACAAAAACCCTTTTCAGACTTTAAACTTGACAACCAAACAATATGCAAATTTAACACCTACTAATCTTATCCCTCCAAGACTTTACGGGCTCCTAAAAATCCACTAAAATAACATTCCACTAAGGCCGATCATCAGCGCAATAAACTCAACAAAATACAACCTAGCACGGTTCCTTGCCTTAAAACTAAATCCTTTTACAGGAAACGACATCACTCACGTCTAAAACTCATTTGACTTTAGAACAAAGATACAACAGATTCACCTTCAACCCCAAGACATGATAATGAATTTCGGTATATATACAATGGATGTTATTAAATCTTTCACAAACTTCCCTTCTAAGCTCGTACCTTTGATAGAACACTGTCTCAATAGTACTTATTTCTCTTTCAGTAACCAATTCTACGAGCAAACCTCAGGGACAGCAATGGGATCCCCAACTCACCTATATAGCCAATGTCATTATGGAACATCTAGAAACTAAAATCTTTAAACAATCCAAGCTTAAACCTGAATTTGTTGTTCCGTTACTTTGATGACACTATTGTGATCTGGCAACATGGATGAGATGAACTAAGTTTTTTGATTTCATCAATTGATTACATCCTAATATCCAGTTCGCCATGTAAATTGAACAAAACGGATAATTGCCTTTCTTGGACGTACTAGGTTACATAAGATCTGATAACACATTAGGCCATAAAGCTTACAGAAAACTCACCCATGCAAACATCTATCTACATGCCTTCTCCCACCACCACCCATCTCAAAAACAATGGGTCATCAACTCCCTGGTATACAGAACTCTATTCATAACAGATAAAGATAACATACAAAAGGAATTACAAAACCTTAAACAAATCCTAATACAGAACGATAACACAAAAAAATTAATAAAGCAATAAGAAATTACACTACAAACATAAGTAAACCAACAAAGAAAGAGAGAGAAAAATGACAACCATCCTACCCTACATTCTAGGTGTCACAGAAAAAGAAGGAAGAATCCTCAACAAGCACAGCGTCCAAACCATATTTAAATCATTTGCGGAAATAGGAGAACTACTAAATAACCCGAAAGACAAAAAAAGACCCCTCTGTGATCCGGGAGTATATACAATCCCTTGTTCTTGTGGCAAAGTCTATATTGGATAAACTGGGAGAGCGGTGAGCCAACGTATAAAGGAACATGAGAGTAAAGTCAGGCTAAAACATTTCATAGACTCAGCACTAGCTGAGCATTATATCGAAATGGGATATAAAAATTCATTTGAAAAAACAACCCGATTTCAATAATTTTTAGATATGTGGTAGTACATCAAAAAATAAGAGATACGTATTTTTTTTATGTGCCGAAAAACATTTTAAAGGGGTGAAAACTACCCCTAAAGTTATTGCAGAAAAATGAATTTTTTAATGTATCTGGCAACCTAATCAATATTTTTCAATGAAACAAAATGGAAAATATTACTCAGGTTTAACAACCTTTGAAAAAGGTACGCATGTGTACTGAAACGTCAGGAAGTTTCGAAAGGAGTTTTTTCTATTAAATAAATATCTGAGTTTCGAAGAACATGTTTTTTTGACTCATATTTATTTTTTGATTCACGATTGGACCGTAAGACATAAAGAATTTGAAATCTACGATTTGAAATCAATAAATATCAACGGTCGAAGAAAGGATTGATTTGTTTCATCAAATCATTTTACACTACTTATACAAAGCCTGAAGTGCTGCATGTATTTATGACCAAAAGGATTACAACCCTTAACTTATATTTATGAAAAATATGATTTTTTATGAATATTTTCATCATAAAAGACAGAGTGTGAACTAAAGAAAATTAAGAAAAGCGTTTTCGATAATGATATCTAATATTGAAGCTTGTATATTTCAGAATTTTTCAAAAGAACTACCCTTACATAACGAAAACTACCCCTCGAAGCAATGAGCTACATGCAAAAAGTGAAGCATATCTTTTATTTATAAGACTCACTCCACATGTCAATGGAATCTTATTTATATGAAATAAAAATATCATAAAATTTTTTCGCAGTAGTAGCATTGAAAGGTTGAGATAAAGTCACCCCCAGAAATGGATTATCAATTATAATTCAAGTTCTAATTAATATTTTGAAACGAAATAAACTGCGAAAGATTTCTGATAAGAAGTCTTGAGATATTAGATACAGTTAAGATCAAAGGGGTTGCAACCCTTCTTATACTATGTTTGAAAAGGTATATTTTTTATGAATATTTTTATTATAAAAATCATAGTATGGACTAAGAAAAATATTATCAGAATTTTTGTGAATAATATCGATTATTAAAGTTGATCTATAGATCTATCATTGAATGAAAGATATAAAGTAGAAAAATTTGTGATGTATTTCGTTGGTCAAAAATTCTGATTATTATAACTTGTGTACATACAAATTCATAGGAATTTTATTTGAAATTATCCTGTCACATGGCTCTTTTTTCTGATAAGTTTATGAAATATGGTATCCTTGAAAATGTATGTTACGTAGTTACTATTATAATGCAATCTTAAAAAAATAGATACAATTTTTTCAACTTATTAATACAATATCTTTATCATTATATTAAAGTCTATCAATAAAAAATATTTTTTATGTTCTACCATTCAATATATTATTTGTTCAAAAATAATGATTAACACTAAGGCAATTTTTTAAGTATTATAATTAATTGCAATATCAATCAATCAATCATGTTTACGAAACTCGCAGTGAAATTTGTGTAATTATGATTTTTTTACGTCATGTATATATAAATAAAATAATTAATTCCTTACATAAAATACCAATACTTTCATTTTTTCATTATTGTATAATTCCCAACCGATCCAAAATAACATTTCGTTAAGATTTATGTAATAACTAATGAATAAAAACGCGTGTAAGTACGTTTTCAAGAATCAATAACTGATTGTGAATGTGAAAAACATTCTATAAATAATTTCATTTGTGAGACCGAATTTTCACGAATGAACACAATAAGAGAAAAAAACCGATGAATCACATATACAACCGTACACGTAAATATATATGTTTATTGTACGTCTCACCAAAAAAAACCATTCTATTGTAAACACAATAGCCATATCTGCGCCTTGTTCTAATAAACTTGCCATATTATTACGTTTGTCAGTAGTTTCAGGAAAGTAAAAAGTTCTTGAAAAGTTAAAAAAGTACTTTCAACTAGGAATTTCAAAGATCAATTTTCTCGAATGCATTTATATACTCGAATCGACGAATATCTATAAGCGTTGTATAGAAGTGCCCACAAATAATTAATCACCTGTTGCATCAATCATGTGAGTATTCTCTTGACTATTATTTTTACAAACCCGCTTCTAATTGTAAATAATGTGTTAATCGAAAACACAACTGACTTTATTACTTAAGTTTCCTTCGAACAGTTCAAAGTTATTAACAGTTTAGGTAATTTTTTTCTAATAATATAATGTAGCATTAACGTATATTATTATTTTTACATTAATAAATGTATGCTTGTGAGATTTTACATATTTTCAATTATGAAATAATAGCAATGTAGAATTATTATTTACAATTGATGTTTTTATTTCAGATTTAACAATGAGGATTAATCCTTTAAACGTTATAAATTTATTATTAGTGTATTTTAAAACTTTACAAATATCAAATAGTATCACGAATGATAAAGAAATTCAGTTGTCTGAAACATTGAAACAAATATTGATAGATGCTGCGAAAGAATTTAATGACCTTAATATGATAACTGAAGAGACATTGGATTTTCATGAGGAATATAAAGACTGTGATGCAAAAATAATCGAAGACGAAGTACTACTTCACTTTCCTGATCCTGAAGTGGCACCAACAAATCAGGGTACAGAGGATAAAGAGGAATTAAATTTGGAATATAAACAAAAAGCCTTAGAATCTTGGAGAAGTGGCAAAAAGGAAAATGTTAGTATTGAAAGTGTACAAAAAAGATTCAGAAAAGTTTCATCTATCAGTCAGTTGCGACGTTGGGCTCACACAACCAATGAAGGCGGAACTTACAGAGAGCAAATTGCGCGAATTTGCTTATATACCTACACTAGATAATTTCAAAGCTGCTGTTGAAGGTGGTTTGATAATTCATGATTGCTACATAGATAGATGGGCGTTACAAGCACAAAAGGAAATAGACCCAGAACTAAAAGATTTAAAATTTAAGGCTTCTAAAAGTTGGTTATTGAAGTTTAAAAAAGCTCACAGAATCGCATCTCGAAAAATGAATAAGTTTATTACTAGAAAAACACACAGTTACACGATACAGTCACTTATAGCAGCTGCGGCACAACTACTAAACCCCCTTTTTTCAGTATTAAAAGAGCAATCCGGTCAGTTTGGTCCTATTGTAGAAGCTAATTTATTTAGACCAGAAAATGTCTATGTGGTGGCATCCAAATTTGGGAAATTAACTACAGGTGAGCATTTTTCCGATCATTTCTTTGAAATAATACATCGGATGATTTTATAAATGAAATGTTCTAACTCCAGATCTCTTTAAAATTTCATCGGAAAAAATATTTTATCCAAATGTAGGTCGTCAGTCTGTACTATTACTTGATTCTTGAAGTGGTCACTGTGATAAAATTATCGAGGAAACAACGCCCGAAAATAGAATTGTTAACGTAAAAAAATACCAACAGGAACAACAAGAAAAATCCAACCACTTGATGTATATGGATTCCGCATCTGAAAAAACATCGTTCGGCAATTTTCAGATCAAGTGATTTTAATGGATTATGACTTAAATTTACATTTAAGAAACAACATTATCAAACTTCAATTCTTTGTACACAACCAACTTTCTTTACCAAGATATACTAATATTTTTAAATACGCTTAGTATAAAAGCGACTTTTTAGATGAGAAACCAGAAAAAGTAGAAAATCCTGTTGATTTTAGCTTTGGAGATTCCTGCAACACACAATGCGAAATAGAAGGATGCTCAAATACAGCTATTATACGATGTGCTTGGTGTAAAATGTTATTATGCTTTAAATTTTTTTATGAAGATTATTATTATTGTCGACGCTATAAAGAATAATATAGTGTAAGAGAACTCTAGCGGCGAAGGTCTAATTTTGTGATTTGATCAGTTGCGGATTTTCTATTAACAATATTCTTTGATTAAAAATAGAAACAAATATAATGTGCCGTATATAGAAAATGAATTTTTAATTAAACCTAAATTTGTAATATTCTTACTTATATAATTTGAAAATTATTCTATAGAAATTTTGCAAATGCTTGACAGAATAAACTGAATATTAATTTTAATAACAATATCAAATAACAAGATATTTAACTGTATATAAGTTCCTATGAGTTATCTTGTGAGTTTTCCATGAACCATGAAATCAATCGGAGATTTTATAATATTATTAAAAATAATAATAATATAAATTATGGTAATAAAGATTGTAATTATAATAGTAACTACGTAACATACATTTTTAAGGATACAATATATTTATAAACTTATCAGAAAAAATAGCTTTGTGACAGGATAATTTCAAATAAAATTCCTGTAAATTTAAGATTTTATTTATAGATAGAGTATTTCTCATTCTTTACTTTTTATATGTGGCTTATCTCTCGAAGGGCTCTAATCTCTCTCTACCCTTGCTTAAGGGTAGTTTTTTGAAAAATCGACATACGTCAACTTTAATAATCGATATTATTCAAAAAAATTCTGATAATATTTTTTCAGTTCATGCTATGATTTTGATAATAAAAATATTCATAAAAAATATACCTTTTTGCAACATATAAGAAGGATTGCAACCCCTATGATAATAACTGTTTATAACTTCTGGGGGTGAATTTATCTCACTTTTTCAATGCTACCACTACGAAAAAATTGGATGATATTTTTATTTGATATAAATAAGATTCCATTGACATGTGGAGTGAGTTTTATAAATAAAAGATACGCATTACTTTTTTCACGTATCCCATTGCTTCGAGGGATGGTTTTCGTTATGTAAGGGTAGTTCTTTTAAAAAATTCCGAAATGTGCAAGCTTCAATATTGAATATCATTAACGAAAACGCTTTTTAAAATTTTTTTTAGTTCATACTCTGTCTTTTATGATGTAACTAGTAATAAATCATGTTTTTCATAAATATGAGTTAAGGGTTGCAACCCTTTTGGTCATAAATACATGCAGCACTTCAGGCTTTTTAGAAGGAATATTTTCCATTTTGTTTCATTGAAAAATATTGATTATGTTGCCAGATACATTAAAAAATTCATTTTCAGCATGAGTTCGAATTGAGGGGGTTTCGTAAGAAGGCATAGAGAAACAATCTAAATATTAAAACACCCTAATAACATCAATAGAGACAATGGGTTTAATAATAATCCGATTTGACTTTCCATCCTCTCAGATTTATAAAAAAAGATTTGATTGGGCTCTCTGGCTAATCAAAGGCATCGTAGATGTATACATAAAAACGTCATAACCTGATACCTCAGTTTCAGGTTAGTCCTAAAGAAGTGAACTGAAATGTTCATAAAACTTCGACAAAATTCGTACTATAGTACACAATTGAAACCCGAAATACCTCTTTTTATTCGAAGGAATTTTCAAAAGATTTCAATCAATAAAATGGATTTCAAAGAGTTACAAATATTTTAGGACATTTTCAGATATTTCAAGGATTTTTAAATAGATTTCAATGCGTAAAATTTTTTATTTTGGTTGGAAATTCATCTTTTTTGGTAAAAAATGCCAACACTTGATTAAATATTAAACTATATTGTTAAAAAATTTTTTTGTTTTTGTCTAAATTTAATTTCACTGAATTTAAATTTATTTAATATAATTTTGGCGAAAAATTGATCGTTTTCAGTCGAAACTTCAACTACTAAAATTTGTATTGAAGGTTCATATTCTTAGTTAAAAATGTAATTACTTGGTCGGAAGTTTAACTGCTTTGTTAAACATTCATTTCATTGGTTAGAGGTTGAATTATTTGTTTAAAATTTCGTTTTTTTTGCTATAAATTAATTTTTTTTAGTTAAAAATTCAACTAGGCGAAACCTCCTTGCAGGAGATAATGCATAACTGCACGTGGAAAATTAGTTTTAAATTGGATTTATTAATAAATATCGTGTCTTTAATTAATTTTCCACATATCTATTATTTTATTTTTGGCTGAGGATTGATTATTTTAAGTGAAAAGCTTAGCTATTTTATTCTTTATTTAAAACTCATCCTTTTTAGTTGAAAATTCAACTACTTGGCTGAAATGAACTACTTTGTTGAAAATTAATTTTATTTGTTAAAGATGCATCTCCTTGGCTGAAAATTGTGAAATTTGTTTAAAAATTCGTATTTTTTAACTTTATTTTTTAACCAAACGTTTAAATATTTCATTATTGGTTAAAAATTCATTATTTTCAGTTGGAAATTTACCAATTTGGTTCATAATCTATGACCTGCAGTTCCATCTTTTTGGTTAAAAATTCGATTTTTTTCGGGTTTAAAAGGATTTTTTAAACTGAAAGTTTAATCATTTCATTTTGTTCAAAAAAAGATAACTTTTAGTTTGAAATTCAACAACATGGCTTGAAACTTTAATAGTTTTTTTGTCAATTCGTAGCTTATGGCTTAAATATTTTATTATTTTCATACGAAATTCAACTATTTGGCTTCAAAATTAACTTCTTGTTCAAAAATTCGTATTTTTGGTTTGAAAACACAACTATTCATGTATAAAATTATGTATTTTCCTGTGAATGCGCCTTTTTTAATAGAAAATCAATCTTTTTCATTAAAAGTTCGATTGCGTGCTTGAAAACTGAACTAATTTGTTATAGATTAATTTTATTCGCTGAAGATCTATCTCTTTGGTGGAAAATTTAACTAGTTTTTACAAGCATTTTCTTTATTCCTTGTTAAAAATAAATTTTTTCAACTTAAAATTCTATTATTATTTCAGTTCTGGTTTAAGTTTAATAGTTTTTAGTTTAAAATTCAAATATTAAGCACAAAAATTCAACTGCTATGTTGAAAAGTCATCTTTTAGGCTGAAAATTTAAGAAGATGGTTGGCATTTTTTCGGTCTGCTCTAAACACTCCTTTACTGGTAGAAAATTCAACTCATTTGTTCAAAAAATTTTGTTGGTTCGGAAATCAATTTCTTTTAGTAAAACGTTTATCTTTTTTGGTTAAAATTTGTCTAATTGGGTGGACGATCCAACTATTCTGCTAACGATTCTTTTTTTATGGTTAATTTCACTTTATTCTAAAAAATTCTTGTTTTTAGCTTAAGAATTTAACTATTTGGTTCAAAGTTGACGTACTTTCTTCTAAATTAGAGTAATTTTTTAAAAAGTTTATTTCTTTGTTCTAGGTCCACCTCTTTTATTAAGAATTTAATCATTTCGTTGAAAATGCGTTTTTTCTTGGTCGGAAATCAATTTTTTTCAACTGAAAATTTATCTATCTCATTTTTTGGTCGACATTAAATCGTTTTTAGTTTAAAATTAAACAATTTGAATGCAAAATTATGATTTTTAATTTGTGATTTTACTGCATACAAATTTAACTGTTTTGTTAAAAATTTACCTTTTTCGGTTGAAAATCTAACATTTAAGATAAATCACCCCTCTTGACATAAAAATGTTTTGTCCTTGAAAATTCAAATCATTTGTAGAAAATTTGTCCTTGGTTTAAAAATTCATATCTTTTGATAGAAATGTTATTTTTTGTGGTTATAAAGTATTCTACTTAGATTGAGGATTCATCTATTTTCTTAGAAATTCGTCTTTTTTATTGGATTCAACTCTCCTTTAAACAGTTCTTCTAATTCAATTCTAGTTCAAATTGTCTGTTAGAAATTTGTCTTTTTGAATTGTAGATTCATCTTTTTTTTTGTAGAAAAGTTCATAGTTGATGATTCATTTGCCTACACAAAAATTCATATTATTTATTTAACAATGAAAAGGTTTGTAGTTAAAGTTAATTTTTTTCATTTGGAAAATTCACTATCTGAAAATTTGTCATTTAAGGTAACAAATTTAAATATCTGGTTAAAGATTCTTCTCTTTTGCTTAAAACTTCATTTGTTTTTTAAAGAATGGCACTGGTTTTTTATTCAAAATGCAATATATTTTGCACTCAATTCTTCAAAAGAATTGTTTTTTATGTAATAATTTTTGGGCTTCTAAGTCTGTTAAAATATTATTATTTTGCGTTTTATTTCAAGCGTTTCTGAAATAAAACAAATCTTACAAAAGGAATCTTTGCATTTATGAGAAACTTTTGACTAGATTTTGAATTTATCTCGCTTTAATCAAAAAATAAGAAGATTTTTTACAATATTTTTTTATTTATTTTCAGAATTTTACTTAATATAATTTCATTTTGAAAGTAAATTACCTTCATTAAACAAATCTCATCTGTCTCTGAATGGCTATTGCGGAAAATTGGATTTATATGGAATTGGTGAAATTGTATCCAAGGCTGTGGATTCGACAATATATCCCATCAAAAGCATATGGTTGATTGTTAATTACTACATGATATTGATTCATATGCGTCACAGAGCTATTCAATTTTAATAAAAACTAAAATTAAAAACTGCATGGACTATTCTACAACTAGCAATATATTAGACAAAAATCGCTGAATTAATTTTAAATAGATTTATTATCACAATATAGGTATTAGTGTTATTAACAAATGAAATTTTGATAGCAGCTGTATTTTTTTTTATTTCAAATATTTTCTGTGAAGAAAAATGGAAGATTTATTTTTTTTATGTTAAAATTGACCGGGCAATCCGAATTTCGTGATCCCAATGACTTTCAATAAAGGTGTGATTATTATTTTAATTTTTTTTTTCAATTTTCCAACATAAAATTTTGCAAAGTTCATCAGTCAATTGTTCGTCTTGTCTAATAAAAAAAAAATATATTACGACAGAATAGTAAAAATTCTAAATTTTGAGTCAACAAAAATAATATTTTTTGAAGAGAAATATAAACTCGCTTTGAGTTATTAGCGAGTCTAAAAAGTAGCTTAATTTATTTTATAATTTTGCTAACACTCAATTATTTTGTAAATCTTTTGCTCGTAAAAATAATTAAATAAATTAGAATTAAAAAATACATGGAAAAAAATCAGGCAATTTTGAGAAATTTGATCATGAAAATCTATAGTTTCAATTAATTTCATGAAAACTCATCCAAACGATACAACTTATAATGAAAACCTTTCATTTTATTTTTAAAAAATTAAAAAGCTACAGCTACCAAAAACTTTTTTCGAGTCAAATATAAGCAACAGAATACGAATAAAAAATTACGTTCCAATATCAAACCCATAAGTCTGTTTTCTAGGGTTTAAAAAACCGATAAATGAAAAAATGGGTTTTTTAACTTTTTTTTAAATGAAAAAATGGGTTTTAATCTTTTTTATAATGTTTCACTTACTTTGTAAAGTAATTGTAAATGCATATTCAGAAACATAATTGTTTAGACAATTTATTATTCTGTACAACTATTTTTTTAGATAATGACTAGAAAATTGCAGCTTTTCCGGAATTTCATAACTTTTTATTTAATTATTTAACAAATATTAAATATTAATGATTATTAATATGAAAATGCGTTTAGTAACTACTTTAAGGAAAATTTACATTTAAGATGATTCATATAAAAATATAAAGTATATTTCAAATTTCCGTTTTATTTCAGAAAAATATATTTCCCAAAATGAAAGAGTTTATTTAAAATATGATTTTTACTAATGCTTATTACTATTAATTATCTCATTATATTGAAAGTGGGCCAAAAATTAAAAATTTGAGGAAAAAACCGCAACTATCTAGCAATAATATATACTTAGATAGTTATAAGCAATAATAATTTTTTAAGCAATTATTTTTGCTAAACTTAATTAATTATTAAGACAATTCCAGTGAAAGATAGGCAAATAGTTAAAAATTGCAGACACCGCAAATTTTTATTATTAGGCAAAGAGAATCTTATTAAGAATAAGAATAAATTGTCAAAACAATTATTTTTGTTGACTTGAATAAATTATTATTACTTTACTTTTATCGAAAAGTGGACAAAAAGTTAAACATTTCATAAAAAACTACAACAGTTCAGTAATAAAACAGAAAAAAAGCTACAAAGAATAATAATATTTTAAACAATTGTTTTTACTAAATTTAAAAAAATTTCAGCTCACTTCAAGAAAAAGTAGACAAAAAGTTTACAATTTAAAAAAATACCGCAATTTCTAGCATTATTTATTGATAATATTATTAAGAATAAAAATAAATGTTTGTTCATACAAATTTTGTAGAATAATAATTAGCATTGTAAAGTAGTATTCTATGTATTAGAAACAATTTGCATTTAAAAAAGACCAAAAATTCATAATTAGTGCCAAAAAATGGCAAAACCTATTTTTCAACTTCTGGGGTTTCTTTGGGACTCTATCGATCGGACTTATAGTGGTCAAATTTGAAAAGTAATATTTTATTCATATTCTATGACCAATTATAGAAATTAATGCTAAGTTTCATTTTGATTCAGCTAACATTGACGTTTCATTTTTTTTAATGCAATTATTTTTGTGGATTCGAATAATTTTTCGGGTAATATATATAAATTTTTATTTAATTCCCATGCATTTTGTGAATATCCTAATAAATACACTTCAGTAGACTTAAGAATATAAAAAAACTTTGTTTTGATTTTATGTGTAATTAGTTTTCCAAGTTTTTTCTCAAGTAACTTAAAAAGTTTTCGTTTGCTACTTTGTGCAATTTTAAATCGGAAACATCTTCGCAAAGTATATAACTTCAAAGTTGTAACTACAATTATGAAAATGTGCCCCATAAATTTTACTAGCTTATATTAAAAACAAGATTTCAAAGATTACGTCTGAAAAACTTAAGATGTTAAACAAAAATAGAATAGTTAAATTTTCAAGTTACGCAATTTATTTTCGAGAAAGTTAAAATACTAATTTTTAACCAAGAAGATTAATTTTCTATTAAACAGATAAATTATCAAAAAAATACATGAATTTTCACCTGAACATAGATTTTTCAAAATAATTAAATTTTTAACAAGAAAAAAAAAGAAACAAATCTTAAACAAAAAAGATAAAGTCCAAATGAAGAGGTTGAATAATTGAACATAAAAGATAAATTTAAAAAAAAATTATTTCTATAAAACCATTGAATTTTCACCTCAAAGAAATTAATTTCTAAACAAGTAGATATTTTAAAAAACGAAAAGGTAAATTTCCATGCAAAAAGATTAATTTTCTATCAAGCAGATGAATTACCCACAAGATACACGGATTTTTATCTAAGAAGGCTATATTTTCAACCCTAAATGGAATATTCAAATTTCTAGCTGAAACCATTAATTTTTAACAACAAAGAAAAATAAAAGAATTTTCAACAAAATAGTAAATTTTTTAACAAGAACGAATCAATTTTAAAGTAAAAATAGAACTATTCAATTTTTACCATAAAAAATTAGTTTGCAATCAAAAAGATTCATTTTCATTAAATACGATAAATTTTTCATCATTAGAAATAAATTTTATACAAAATACCTTAATCTCATCCAATCAATGAAGTTTCTAATTGCAAAAAAATAAATTTGAAAGTGAAAGTGGTATTTTGAAATTTGTTAATAAAAGGGATAAATTTTAATGGAAATTGTTTTAGTTTCAATCAGTTGAATGAATTTTCATCTATGATGATTAATTTTCATTTTAAAAAAAAATGAATTTTCATAACAAAAAATTAATTCTCATTAAAAAAATTTAATTGTGAATATAGTTGTTTAATTTCCAAATAAGAAGTAGAATAGTAAAAAAAAAATTAATTTTCGACTGAAAAGATGAATCCTATACCACGACTATGAATTTCCAACAAGTTGATTTTAAATCCAGTAGTTTAATTTTTAATGAAAAGAGTCCATTTTTTGAAGCAAAACAATAAAAATTTCAATGAAATAATAAAATTTGCAACCACAATATATCAATTTTGCAGCAAAAATATAATAGTAAACATTGTAACGAAAAATAAAATAATTTGTGAATAGAAATAGCAAAGGAAAGTAAAAATGACAGCGAAAATACTGAATCCTACAGTAAGTGAATACGAACTTTGATAATGTGTAGATCAAAGAATAATATTTCAAATAAACATTAAAGTTAATTTTTTAAAGATCCTAAGATATTCGGTTCAAAAGAATGAAATTCTGTTTAAAAATATATTTAGTAACAAAAGTAGATCAAACCAAAAGATCCAGAGAATTGGATTAAAGTGTCATAAATGAATGTCAGAAAGTATAATAAGAGACAAGAGGTTTATGAAGCACGTAAACCTTCTGTTCCTGAAAAAAGCCAGCGTTTTTTCATTTTGTTTTTTCATTTTGTTTTTTCTATTCACAAATAAGTCGCGCTTCTCTTTAAATGGATACTGACAGTTTGTTCCGTTTAAATGGTATTATATCGCACAGGGTACTCGCATTCAGGGAGAAGCAACCTTTTCACTCTAACAGCCAAAGTGTCTCGACGCGCCCGGGGCATCAGGAAAGCTTAGACGGCTCAGAGAATCATGCCACCCCTTTTTATTCCACAAGCGAGTCAGAGTGGCTGGAATGGAGAGATGGAAAGTTGGAAGGAATGGGAAGACTGGGAAGAATGGGAAGACTGGGAAGACTGAGAAGCTGGGAAGACTGAGAGGAAGTTGGATCGTTCGGGTGTGAAACTCACCAGTTCTCACGAGCACGTGAAGCAGAAGAGACAGAATAACAGCCGTCGCTCGATATCCGTGTATAATGATCATCAGCCATTGAGATATGTTGAACCCAGCCTGCCACAAACTCGGCGCCTCCAGCACCATTTTTCCAAGCCTATTCCTCCTTTCTCACCCTCGCTCCCCTTTTCTCACTCTGCTGATTTTCCCTCATTCGCGACCTGCATTTTTCAAAGCACCCTTCCAACTTATCAGGGATCATCCACAAATTAGGTGACAGATTTATGGGCAGTAGAGAGGGGGATCTCAGAATTTTTTGTAAAGGGGGGGGGCAATAG